>NW_024096625.1:2890000-3275000 GCF_016545835.1 Crotalus tigris | reverse complement strand
TGAATAAATCTAGATATAAGTCACAGATGTCTATCGTAGTATGTTAGACGGATCTTGACACATATCTAAATTTGGATAATAGAGGTGCTATTTAAAGTGTATTCCAGATAAAAATATTTCTTGTTTGCGTTAATTCAAGTAGCAGGACAATGTTTAAAGACACTGTATTTTGTAAAAAATACTTTTCAAAAAGTGGTAAGTTATCCACTGTTTGTAAGTGAATAGCATTCAAGCAAGCAAACAAAAAAAATTCACTGAGTGCTCACTCTCTTTAACAGAGGTAGCCAAGCTGTGATTTCAGCCTAGCTTTTTACTATGAGGCCATATTTACTTCTGTATCAGACTACATAAATTCACTCACAGTTAAGATCCAAGCACAGTTAGGGTTTAAAGCCAAGGCAATTAGCAGCTCAGACTTTGCTAAGTGAAGAGATTTGTTAGGAACAAGATCAAAGTAAAGTGCATTAATTCAGTGCATTAATAGTAAAGCTCTTAGGTTAGCTCCTTCTCCCACGCTATTCTATGGGCTCACTTTGCATTTGTACAGGCTACGAAGTAAAACATTAAGAGAAGTCGTGGTCTACAAATTCCATGATAGGATGATCCTGATTATAGTCCAGCAAGCCTGAACAGTGCCAGCTGGAGAGAGCTGATGTAACTAAGAGAAATGTTTCTTTACATAATATGGAAATATAAACATATTTGTAATACTGAGCAAAATGCAAAAACCTATTGGAATACTCTGTCCCCACTAATTTTCCAAGACGTACTAATTTAAAGAACGAAGGATTGACCAATGTTCACTCATGTACAAATGTTTCATAGTAAAATAAATGAACGAAAATAAAACAGTATAATATAAGACTAGCAATTTTGCTTCCAGGATAAATGAAAAATGAATTGTGGAAATAGACAATATGTAAGTAATAAACAGGAAGAGTGAACATTTATTTTCTGGAAAGGTGGCAAATCTATTAGCATATAATATATAACATAAATTTGAAGGAAAAACAAAATACTTCGTATCAGAATATTTATTTCATTTTCCTTATATCTTTTTTTACTTCTTCCTCATCTCATCCGTCACCATGTTAACTTTTTCAGGAGAAAGGGGTGTTACAAATAGCTTTCTCAGGAACCTGCACAACTAGATCCTTTAACTTCACCTATTAGAATATAAATGTGTTTTTATTGTGCTTGTTTTAATAGAAAAAACACAGCTGTACTGTTCTGGCTAACAGATTCAATTAAAATTGCTAATTTAATTGCTAATTACATTTCTAAAGAGTAAAGACTTAGGGGATTCTTGAGACTGACTTGAAATAAATACTGTATATTCAAGAACTGGCTGCATTTCTAACTGATGTCAAAGGAGAAATTTACAACTCAATCCTGTTTATATTTAATTTAGGGAGGGTTGGTCATGATCAGTACTTGGAAGGGAAACTATCAGGAAATACCAGAAAAGTTAGACTAGAAATTTGAAAAAATATCCCAGAAAAGACAATGACAAGCTACTTCCGTATTGTTGGAAAGAGAACTTCAAGCACACAAGGTCACCAGAACTGAGCGTGACATAGGTTAGAATAAAACTCTCCTAACTTCACTGGTGCTTCCTGATAAATCTGGGCTGGGTTGACTGCCTTAAGGTGCAATCTCTCTTTTTTCAATTAAAGTAAGAGTATGCTCTCTGTTGTGTACAATGGAGGTCCTGCCAAATGTGCCAACAAAATATTCTGCTATATTTTCTTCTCTTTTTGCTTGCTCTTAAAATCATTACATGGTAAAGAACTGTTGACATTTCAAAAGGAGTTACTTCCATTCAGAGAATTTAAAAGCACTGATCTATGTAATTAGAAGAATCCGGAGGCTGGCCCTATAGGTTATATAATTCCAAGGTAAACCCTATGCATTTAAGCAAAGTTTTGTACTATCAGTGAAGGATTTCCATGCTAGGAGCTGAATGAGCTGCTAGTGGGAACCAAGCTGTGTCAGCCCAACAGTTTTGGTTAATATATAGTTCAGTGTATTTTCCAAAACTCAAAATGAGTTAATTTAGTAATTGTATTAAACATGCAGTGTGAATTGGTCTTTGTTGAAGAAACTCACTCTGTAAGTCTTTGGATTTATTTTCCATTATTAAAACCACATTAATTTCTGGTTTTGACTGCTAAAAATGTGAGGTATGGATTTGAGAAATAAATAGATATTTTGCAAGCAGGATTTATACTCACTTTTCTAACACTCCATCTGCAGCAACTGGATAGAAACCGAAGCTTCTTTTTTGACCAATCATCACCCCATGTTCAAGAATACTCCACTTACAGTATTAAATTTCTATTACTTTTGAACTTTCACCATTCAAACATGTATTCTGAGCTAAACTAAGCCCCCCCCTCAAATTCCCAATAATTGTGAGGTTCCTTGCAATTGAGATTATTATTCGGAAAGAAAACATTAAGAAAAAGACAATTCCTTTAAATTAATAGTTTCTTATGATTTCTGTTTCATTCTAGTGCAGGATGAATGGATAGAAACCAAGATAAATATAAGATGAGAAATAGAATTGGCCTGCATAAGAAAATGGGAAGTACCAGGACTCCTTCTCCTGCCATTCTTTGATGACTTCCTCCTTCTTTCAAAAGTCAACCTTTGGCATTTCTAGAAAAGGAAGCGCATGCGAGGAAAATCAGGATTATTTCATCAATTTGGAGGAAACCTTAAGAGATGCCTAAATTAAATCCTCAATATAGTACCTCTTCTGGAGTCAGCAAACCATCATTGTATGGCAATGTAAGATTTGTCTTTGTTACTATTATATCAACACACAGTGATGATTTAATGATCCTATAAATCATTAGACAATGGAGTAATTAGAACAATAATATGTGTTAGGAAAGGCTACTATGAATCGAAAGAAACAAGAATTTAACACATAACTTGCATGGACAACTGTGAGAAACCAAATCTGCACCCAGAAGGATCAGCAAATGAAAATGTTTAAAAAAAGCATAACGTTCTTATTAAATATTTGCTGCATTGGTTGACTGAAAACTGACAATGTGCATGAAAGTTCCATGGAGAGATTTTTCTGTTTCCTAGATTCCTATGTATTCTACACCTGGAAAAATAAATATAGCAAGTGAAACTTTGGCATCATCAAATTTCCACACAGGTGTGCCTGGTAGAAAGGGCCAAAACCCACATGCTGGGTGGTTGATTCAATGTATTAAAATCTTTCTGCCAAGAACATAAAAACATCTCTAGCAATTATGATGAACTCATTTATTCACAATGACTGTAAAGTTTCTTCCTTTTCCTATGGACTTTTTATGATTGGAAGGACAACCATATTTACTTTTTTTTTTCTTTTACAATGTGGAGGTGCTCTTTGACATATTAGTGCTTCTGGTTAGAACATGGGAATTTCCACAGCAATAGAAAGAACTCTGTTTTGGTCAGGTTGAACTTAAGATATGTTCAAATAGTGCTATGTCATGGTGGATTTAATATCCACCTGAAATATATTGCAAGTCTTGGACCAATCATTTCTTGAAGCCCAACCTACCCCACAGTAGTATGGGGGGTGGTGAGACAATAAGGATACATTATTGACTATGTATGCGGCCCTGAGTTCCCAGAAGAAAGATGGAATGTAATGATAATTAAACAGATAAATAAATAGTATCTATCTGACTCTAAGCATCCATATATACTTACCCCATTTTAGAAATAATAATGTTGAAGAAACAGTACACTATTTAGTTAACAGCTGCAAGAATTTCACAGAGTGACTACAAACAATAATATGACATGGTATATGGGAAGATCTGGAAGAAATACCACTTGTGTGCAGTCAGGAACTGGTGGGACCACAACATAAATCGTGTATTAGAAAATGAAGCTAAAGTGCTCTGGGACTTTAGAATTCAAGCAGATAAGCCCAGATTTGTTGATAACAAAGGCAAAAAAGTCTGGATATTGGACACTGCAATACCTGCAGAATAGAGGAGGAAAATGATTAAGACCTACAAATAGAAGTAGAATGATGATGGCAAAAGCAAACAAAGATAGTACTACTAATAATAGGCACTATTGTAGCAATCCCAAAATAGTTGGAGCACCACTTGAACCCCATCAGTCAATTGCAAAAAGAGTTGTAGTTGAAACAGTTTACATATTGCAATAATACCTCCAACATGAGTAAACAACAAATCTGCCTGTCCCAAATCTTTAGGAAGGACTTGATAGTTCGATAAATGACAAAAATGCCAAATTCAATCTAAACATCTTGCTGACTGCAACCAATCATGGTGGTAGGGCCATTTTATGCCTCAGTTGTGCCAAGCTGCAAATATAATCAACTTGACAATTTAAAAAATCTCCACATCATTGAATCCTTTAGAGCAGTGCTGGCAAACCTTTTAGAGACCGAGTGCCCAAACTGAAACCCACTTATGTATCGTCGGGTGCTGGGTGGGCGTGGCCCATTGGATGGGTGTGGCTGAGGTGGTAACGGCAGACTGGATGGGATTAAAAAGTTCAATCAATCAATTCCAACTTTGCAAGATCTTTTTTTTAAAAAGAAGCTGAAATTGATTGATTGATTGAACCTTTTTTTTTCCACACGGCAGAAGACTAAAGTGAAAAGGTTTTATAAAACCCAGCTGAAGGCCTAGGACTGGGGCGATGGTGTGCATGCCCACAGAGAGGGCTCTGCATGCCACTTGTGGCACCATGCCATAGGTTCACCACCATGGCTTTAGAGTTTCGGTCCTATTACAAAACTGTTTTGGAGGTAAGGAGGAAAACACAAAGTCAGTAAAGCCAGAAAAAATTGTCCAAGATATTCCTAGGTAGATTGTACTCCTTACTACTATGGGTTTCCCACAGTTTTTTTTTTCAGATTAATAGTTATCACTACCCCTGTGCTTATCAATAAAGTACCTTCCTATTTCATTTATTGTATTTATTTTAAAATAATATTAAATATAATTAATATTACTCTCAGATTATACCGTTTTATATTTAAAATTTCCCTTTTTGTCTAGTATGTTGACCATATTACAGAAAAAACATGTGCGCATGTGTGTGCGCACCAATAAGATTCTACAAAGTGGTTAACATATTGGACCATGACTGGAGAGGTAGAGATCCAGTAGAGACCATCCAGCCAAAGGTTTCTTGCTGAGATACATCACCATCTTAACCACTCCTTATAAGGTTGTTGAGTGGAAGAGGTAGAGAACATAGATGGTGCTTTAAGTTGTGAGACTATTATTATTATTATTATTTATTTAGCATATAATAAGAACATGACAGAAGAGAAGTAAACATATACACACAATCCATGTAATTTTATACAAAACTTCTATGGGGGGAATAGCACTGGCTTTATAACTGGATGTCAGTTACCCAGATGATCACCTGGCATTGTTCATGCTGAGATAAAAGGTAGGATAAAAAATAATGAAAAGGACAATACAGCCTCAGTTTCCCAAATGAAAAATGGGGATAATAGGTACATTTCTCCTAAAGTGTATAAGCGAAAAGGGCACTGTAATGCCTTTGAAAAAGGATCTTGCAGTAGTCATAAAAATTCACCACAGAAGAGCATGCTGCTGAAAAATGCCTTGTGTTTATCAAAGGATTTGAGAACATGCCATAATAAAGAACTTTCTCTAAGCTCTCTCCTCCTCTCCCTCCCTGTCTCCCTGGCAGGAGCAGAGGAAACTGCATGTGTACTTGAACACCTCCAGAGGTACTTTGAACAAATATTTAGTTTCCAAGTAATAAATTTGGGTAATGCAAAGAAAAAGCTTTTAGGCGCTCCAGTTGAAACTCGTTTGCTGTAGGTGCTCAAAAAGGCCATGCTGATTATCTTCCCTTTCAGAAGGGTGCTAATTTAAACCAGGGCTACCCAGTCAAAACAGTCCTGACCTCACAGGCTGGAGCTCCCATAGCTATTGGCTTTTTTTCCTCTCCTTAATATTTAACTTCGTTATGAAAAAAACCTTCACCCCTCCCCCCCTTATTTTGATAAATCTCTGTTTGTGCTGGCGGTTTAGTTCAGGCTTGCCTACAGCAGAGAAGCTGGCCTTTTTGAAAACGCGCTAGAAAAGGAAACAATAAAAGGAATCTGGACAGCATTTCTGTTTCCGTTTCTAGAAGAATGATTTTTTTTAAATTTTATTATGCCCTTCTTGCAACTCATTATTGTTTTTCCTATAAAAACACTTCCTTTCTGTTGCAAATAGTTGACTCTATCGTTGGGAGAAAATGGATGTAATTCCTTGCTTTTATTGCAAGATATACCTGGCCCATGAATGGGTGGATGGCTTAATAGAGGACAAGGCAGGTATTCTGCATATACCCAAAGGCAGAGAACAAGTCTCCCTTGTGTTCAGGATTATTTTCTCAAACCCACTCTCTTTCCTTTTGAGTGGTCCTTGGTGCTCTCTGAGCTTGGTTGTTTTCTTGCTGACATTTCATTACCCAAACTAAGTAATGAAACATTTGCAAGAAAACAAACCAAGTTCAGAAAGCAGCAAAGACCCCCTGATTTCCAGCCTGAGCTACAAATATTTTCCTTTATTGGTACCTTTCTTTCTTCTCTCCCACCCCACTCCACATTCTTATCGTCCCATTCTTATTGCCCCCCACCATCTAGCAGGACTAATGCAGGTACACAGCGGCTTCTCCAGAAACATCTCACCCTGTCCAGTGATTTGTACACAGATACCCCAAGTACAGGTTTCTTCTGTCCTTTAATCTCCATTACCCCCTAATGCTCCCAACTGCTTTGGCAGTCCCACCTCTCCCCCTGTCACTCCAGTACTGGCCTTCCTGCTCCCTTCTTGCCCACATTAGATTGCTCCTGGGTCTCTCAGTAGGGGGCAGCACCTAGCAGATCTTGGCAGATATCAGAAGTTAAACCGGGTTTGAAAGTTCCAGATCTCAAAGAATGGGGGGGGGGGCAAAGTTGAAGTCTGAGAGACAATCCTGCATTTATTATTTATTCTTCTATTTATAAGGAAAAGGAAACAGCTGTGGCAGGTAAGATGCAAGAGTAGGCTACTTTTGAGGGAAGTTTCCGAAGGGAGTTCATAGCCTTTCAGTATTTGAACCAGCATTTATAGATTGAATAAATGAGAACATTGGTAGGAATAAAGGAAGGGATCTTTCAAAGGAACTTTCTTACCACAGTAGTAAAACTGTGAAGCGAAATAAAGAGGAAGAAAAGAAAGAATTGCTTTTGTTGAGTCCAGTCCCCAGCCTAGGTTTTTCCTAGTTACACCATCAATAGGGATGTCTGTTATGGAACTCAAATGGTTGAAGAAGAAACATTTGATAAACCAATCATGCCTCAGCAAAAGTGAAACAGAGAAAATATACAACTGTTAGAGGGGAAAGTATTTATTGTCACAATAAAGCCCTATTTTTATTTTATAACAACAACAACAACAAAACAAATCATGAATGCACTAAAGTATTAATCCACTTCTAGCATCTTAAATATTCCAGCCTTAGATATATTATAAGGAATGTCTGATATAGCAAAATTTTTGGGCAATGGCATAAAGTAAAATGTTTAAATCTCTCTTCTAAGACAATTGTGGTAGATGGACTACATCCTATTTTGTCTGAAAAAATGAGGGGAAATAGCATGCTGCTTTACAGAATCAATTGAGTTATAAGCATGAAGCATTTTTAACTGCTGAAATGTACTAATTACCCATTAACATCATCTGACTTTTTATTTAGCAGATGATCCAGGACTTAACTTGCATATGCTCTACTTTTCTTGATTTTGTAGATGACAGGCCTGTCTTCCTATGCCTGTTGGATGAAGGTTAGCAAATTTTATAACTAGATTAAGAAATTAAAAGGAGTATAGTCTCAAAGTAAAAATATTAAGAATCTGGTCATGTTGTTTCTTTCAAATATGTCAAGGATTTTACAAAAAATTCTTCATCCACTGACTGGTGAGAAACGTTACTATTTTCAAAAAAGAGGAAACCATTAAAAATAGAGAGATATCTTAAATGTAAATAACTTTGAAATAGTGCTTTTAAAACCTCTGAGTCAGAAAATCTAGTTTACACAGAAGTAATTTCAACAGTTGTAGGATACATAGTTGTTTTCCTTTTTTAAACTATATTTAAAAACATGCCAAGAAGTGCTGTACTTTCAGGGTGGGGAATTAGTCATGGGACCCTAGAGCCAGGAAGAAGGAAGAACTTAGCAAAATTTCCTAAAAGGGTGGTGAGGCCATTGGGCCACCCGTGCGAATGAAAAGCTACATGTCTCTGTTGAAACAACACAGAACTTTGCTGGAATATCAGGAATATTTTAACTCCTGGCTTGAGAATTTTTTTTTCAAATCATTCTTTTATGCCTAAACATATCACTCTCCCTGCTGTTCTTATGAACTAAGCAGAAAGCCCATTTTCAGCTTAAGTCTGTTTGGGATGAATCTGCTGTGTGTGTCCAGGCAGACATTTTATCACACAAGGCTTAGTTTTAGCAGAAAGAGGTCAGCCTTTGTAAAGTGACTGGGAAAAGTTTTCTATGAAATCCCAGCAATAAAAGATAACAACTGATATTATGGGGCTTATAGCAAAGAGCATTTACAGGGATTTGTTTTTTTTGGGGGGGGGGAATTTAGAATTATTTAAAAAGATAGAGAGGAAATTGTATTTTACATTTTCCTAGTTCACCTCTAGATTCATCTTGATGCTTCTGACAGAAGAGATTTTGTTGAATTATAATGTAAATAGCTTTATATCATCCTGCCCATTTTCAACATTAACATGTATTTAAGTTTGATTACAAGCAGAAGCAAATGCTGCTTAAGGAGTTAAGCTATTTTGCTGATAAGATTAATTATACACAGCTCAGGACCTAACAAAGGCCATTTTTACTATACTATAACTGAGGCAAGCTGGTAAAAGTTCCCTAAGTTTATTACTACAGCAGGGATTTGCAAAAGTGTTAGTATGAACTGGTTATGCTTCCTTTTTCATGGACATATGTTCCCACCCTATGTGATATCAAGAAGCTCACCAGCAGTTCATGCAATAACAGAATATGCTGGCACTTTTTTTTTTTTTTTTTTTTTTTAGGAAATGTATGTATATCAAGAAGGGATGGTTATAAGCTTTTCAAACTTTCAGCCTGAATACAAGAACTTTCTTAGTAGAACAGAATAGTTTATATTTATGTTTCTTAAACAGAAGGAGAAGCACTGCAAATTTTTGAATGCCAACAGCTATTTATTAGGCAACCTGATTAGAAACATTGAGTTTAACAGCTGGAATTTATATTACCAAAAATGGAAAAGATTTGCTTGTGTTATTACTAATAAGACACAGCCCTTATGTCTGGAGGCTCTCCATCTGTCCAAGTAATTTAAGACAGAGGTTGAACAATTTTTAGGTAATATTCTTAATTGGGATTTTATATTTAGCAGAAATGTAATAATGTAGATTTTAGTAATGTGGATTTTTGGAAGGTTCTCAAATTGCATGGCTACTTTCTTCTTTAAAATCAGCAACAGTGAATAGTAGATTTGGGATTTAGGCCTGTCAGTTTCAGACAAAATGTTCTGAGAACTAATTGACATCTTCTCCTACAGGGTTGAATTAGATGCCTAGAGGGTAGACTTTCCTTACATATGTCTTTCCTATTTTAGAGATTAAGGGAAACTATTATTTATAATTATTGTGGTTGGTCAGAAAGCCAGCCAGATATTTAAATGGGATTTGGCATTGTTGAATCTTTCTCAAGTACCTGGGATAGGGAGCTGGTTTTTTTGATGATGTTAAATGTATAATTGCAGGATATAAGCTGTTCTGAGTAAAGTGCTTTTTGTAATTGACTGATGGTGGTTTTGTCTAAGCCAATGGTGTTCCAAAGTATTGCTCTAGGATATAAGCTGTTCCAAGTAGAGCTACCTTTTGTAATTTTGTTGGTAAACACCATCAAGTAGTGCTCCAGATGTTTAAGGAAAGCAAGCAAAGGTGCCTATTATTATTTGTATTATTTTTGCTTTCTTTTGCCTCTCTATATTTGTAGATCTTTATATTTTGTCATTTTCTCCAATTATTTGTCTTCTATTCTGCTTTCCTCAGATACTGCAACATCCACTATCTAGCTTTTTTTTGTCTTTCTCATTAATAATTGTTAAGTCTGAGATATAATGTTGCAGGTGCTTGCCTGTTTGAATTCTGTTTGAATTTTCTATTACTTTGTCTATTTTGTTATGGCTTGTCACACAGTCAGCCAGATGCCCAGACTAGATTTGACATTTTTATCCACCTATTGAGTCCTTCCCAAAGACCAGGAGGTCTAGAACAAAATGCCACAGACAACTCACTATGGCCAACTCACACAGCCAACTTGCCAGGGGACAATTTGCCATGGTCAACTCACCGTGGGACAACTTGCTGTGGGACAAAAGTTACTTAATAGCAAAGAAATGGTAAAATAGAATAATTAAAGAAAGGATACAAAAAGAGGGACAAAATGAAATGCGAATGACAAAAATTAAAGTATTTTTTAAAATTATTTTAAATAATGAAATAAAATTGTTTAATTGGAGTAAGGCGAGTTTTTCTGTGATGAATTGTCCCATGGTAAATTGTCCCTTGGTGAGTTAGTCATGGCAAGTTGGCTGTGATGAGTTGTCCTATTCCGAGACTTCGGATAGGCAGATGTGATGTTTGATGGTGTTGAATGTGGTTAGAATACAGTACTGCAGCTACTTCTGCTGATTGCTGGCTGCCAGTAGGTCAGCAGTTCAAGTCTCATCAGCTCAAGGTTAACTCAGCCTTCCATCTTTCCGAGGTCAGTAAAATGAGGACCCAGATTGTTAGGGGTAATATGTTGATTCTATAAACCACTTAGAGAGGGCTATAAAGCACTGTGAAGCTGTACATAAGTCTAAGTGCTTATTGCTCTTGCTATCATTGCAGGAGTAGCTGTTCTGAGTATAGCTACTTTTTGTAGGTAATAGTGGTGATTTTGTCAATGACAATAGTGTTCAAGTGGTGCTCCAGTTATTTTAGGATTGTACTTATTATTTAAGATTTAATCTTCAATTCGCTTCACAATCTGGGACTGATAAAAACTTAACAGTTCAAGTCCAAACAAGGACCTAAGAGTTGTTAAGGTAGCATCTGAGTATATAGGCAGTTCCGAGTAGGGTGGGGTTTGTTTTTTTCAAAGTTAGAATATTCTGGTCTAATAATTTCAAAATTTCCAATGTGTCTGGGCAGTCCTTCGGCTATTGCTCCAAGGACCTACCGGTAATATTATTAGTACAACCATTGATTTTTTCCTCCATAATTGCTCAACTTTAATTTGCAAATCACTATGTTTTTCTTAAAATTCGTGCATCACCTGGTATTGCAATATCAATAAAGCAGACTTTTTTCTTTTCCACAATAGTGATGTCAGGCATATTGAGGGCCAGATGTCTGTCTTTTTGGATCCGAAAGTTCCACAGGTTCTTGACTTGCTCATTTTCAAGAACTTTGTCAATTTGGTGTTCTCAGTAATTTTTGCTGCATTTAAACCCAAACTTCTAGCAAAGCTTCTTATGTATGATTTTGGCAACTTGATCATGACGTTGTAGATAATCAGTCTGTGAGATTTTGCTCCAGCCACTAATAAGGTGATCCACTGTTTCATCTTTCTCATTACATAAGCGACATCTGCTGTTGTTCCTGACATGTTGAATTTTTGCTTTCATGGAATTGGTCTACAAGTCTTGTTCTTGGGCAGCCAAAATGAAGCCTTCAGTTTCTTTCTTCAGCACTCCTGATCTCAACCAGCTCAATGTTAGCTTTGTATCTACGTTTCCTTTAATGTCCTTCAGATATTGACTGTGCATAGCCTTTTTTTCCCCAGTTAAAAATCCAATGCTCAGTTGTTTCCTTTCAATATCCTGCTTTAAATCTTGTTTTCAAGAGGTTTCCCTTGTTCATCTCCTTCAGCAGAGGCTCTTTGCTTTTTTTGTATACTCATTTAAGAAGTGTTGTTCCTCTTCCACAGTTTGATTCATCTGTAAGACATTCTGCCACCCTGAGATCTTGCAAATTCAATCGATTAACATCACTTTTTGGATGCGGAGTATGATGCATTGTCATTAGTTTTCTTTTCTTCCAAAACTCCTAAGTACTTGTACCCCTCTTCTGGTGCTACCGTGTTTTCCCGAAAATAAGACCGGATCTTTTTTTTTTTTTTGCCTCCAAAAGAGGCACCAGGTCTTATTTTTGGGGTAGGCCTTACCTCACCTCCAGCACCAACAGCCCCACCCAGTTGGTCCATTTTTTCTGGGGCCAAAGTTCTGCAGCTGCATTCAGGCCTACATTTAGCAGTCAGGCTTTTCCAGAAGCCCTAAGCAGCCAAGTACCGAGCTATGGATTCAATCCATATCTTTCTGCTTGGCTGCTGAAGTCTTACAGAACCAAGTTACAGATTGCATCCATAGCTCGGTTCTTGGCTGCACAGACCTTCTGGAAAGCCCTGTAACTGAGAAATGCAGGCCTCAGAAGAAGATGTGGGCTGGCAAGGAGAGGCCTGGCTACAAGGTAAGTGGGTGCGGGGTGGGTAGGGTAGCTCCACACCCCTACCTCAGCTCTAGCTTGATTTTTAAGTGTGTCCTCGCCCAAAACTAGGGCTTATTTTTGGGGTAGAGCTTATATAAGGGTCACCCCTAAAAATCAAAGTAGGGCTTATTTTTGGTGTAGGCCTTACTTTCGGGAAACATGATATTGCTTTTATCAGCTCTTCATTATCAAGTTGGAATCCATCATCTTCAACAGTTTTCCTGCCTTAACAGTAATTGTTGCACATTTCAATTTGTCTGCTAAACTCCTCAGTGCTTTTCAGCACTTTTGTTTATCCAAATAGTTTTAAATCATCCTTATAGAACAACTGGGAAATTTTCAACCCTTTTTTAGCCAATTCGTGGACACAGTTTGTTTTGTTCAAAATGCTTGTTAGTGGTGCCATTGAAAGTACAAATAACCAAGATGACAATAAGTCACCTTAGAAGAGTCCTCATTTGTTTTTTTTGTTTTTTGTTTTGTTATTATTGTCATTGTTATAAATATCAATATCATCATCATTATTATTATATCAGAGTTCCCCAATCCTTCGGGGTTGGCAGTCTGGATCAGGGGAGGGGGGAAAAGAGGATAGTTTGTGTGTGTGGGGTGAATGCATGCAGGCATGAGTGCATGCATGCGAACTCCCATTGCCCACACTCCCATTGCCATCAGCTCTTGTGAGTGGGGCAACAAATGCCCATGATACTTGTGGTGACACTCATGCCACGTATGCCTGTAATGACGCTTGCAGAATGGGGCCATGAACATCTGTGATACTCATGCAAGTGGGGCTGTGACCACTTGCGACACTTGTGGCAATGCTCACGTGAGTGGGGCCACATTCATGATGCTCGCAGTAATGTTCACACTAGTAGGGCTGTGTGGCTGCGTGCACACACTGGCCAGCCACTCATGCAGCCTGGTGGCCAATAGGCCATGGCCAGTAGTGGGCCATGGCCTATTGTTTATTAAATAATAAACAAATATTCATAAAAATGTCAAATCCCAGCTGCACTTCTTTAGCTGTGTTGGCCTTCATATGCATGTAATCTTCCTATGAACCTAGGATCCCTTAATGTATTGGAGTAGTGGAAGTAGTCTTCGACTTACAAACATTTGTTTAGTATATAATGGCCCTGAAAAAAGTGACTTATGACAGTTTTTTACACTTACGACTGTTGTAGCATCTCCATGGTCATTTAATCGAAATTTGGATGCTTGGAAACTGCAATATATTTATGACGTTTGCAATGTCCCAGGGTCGTGTGTTCACCTTTTTTGACCTTCTGACAAGCAAAATCGATGAGAAGACAGATTCACTTAACAATATGATACTAATTTAACAATTGCAGTGCTTCACATAATGACCATGAAAAGAAAGGTTGTAAAATGGGTAAAACTCACTTAACAACTGTCTTGCTTTACAAAGGGAATTTTGGGCTCAGTTGTGGTCATATGTTGAGGGTTACCTGCATAAGCAGAAAAAATATCACAGACCCAAACAGAAAAGGCTATTTCACACCAAATCAGGAATGGCTATGGGACCGAAGTGTAATTTCAAAGGTGAGAAAAGGAGCACTTGCCAAACATATCAAAAATAATCTGATTTTAATTAAATTTAAACACTTTAAATTAATTCTTTATCTTAGCCTATCCCTCAAAGTCCAGACTGGTATTTGCCATGCTGAATTATATACATGGAGCTAGCCCACTCACATCTTCATATGGTAAGTTAACTCACAGTAATCTGAGAAGAGCTACATTGCTCTTCAGGGTCTGAATGGACCCCACTATCTAGTCTATACACAGAAGTTAATAATTAGCCTAGTAGTAATTCTCTCTCTTTCTCTCTTATTTTGTTACTTCAATGCTAGACCTACACCCTACCTAAATAACCTAGTGATGAGACTTTGGTCATTGTGTATGACATGATATGACTTCTTGCTGAAAGGAATCCACTGAGGGCCTTCCAACATTTCTTGCTTGAGGCAGCTGCTTCACTCTGCCTAAAGAAAGTACAGTTGTCCAGAATGACTATATTGTAGGTTATCAAGCAGAAACAAGCACATGTACACAAGTGTACATTCTTTCTTTTAGGCCTTTTAGTTTTCCAAAATTTCTGTTGATATATGAGTGAATATGTTACCCTTATGTAAACAAGAATACGTAGCAGAATATCAAATAAAGCAAAAGGCTGCCCCAGCACCTAATAAGTATATACTTCAGTGTATTCTTTCTTCCTAAAACTGGAGCTCCTGTCAGGCTCCCAGCCAACCAGGCAAGGTTCTTTATTCTTTTTTCCCCTCTTCTTCTTTTTGTCATTTCAAAATTCCAGAAGCTTGTACAATGCTCAGCCTTGTTGGTCAGTTTTATTTTGCCATTTTAGGTAGTTGCTTCAATGGGGTTTGTTTCAAGGATGTCTGCAGATTTGGGCACCAGTGATCAAGATGATAGCCATAATGGTGAGACCAAAACTATGCCTATTTTTAATGAATGCATATAAAAAGGTGGCTACCATGTTGATATTTTGATCCTGCTTCTTGGATAGCTTTGATTTGCCTGGCTTGGATTTTCTTAAGCTCGTTTTTTGTAAACCTTCCAAGTTTTCAAAAATGAATTTACATTTTACATTTAACAGTTTATAAGGTTTTGTTTCTTGGAAACTCTGGTCTGAGATTCTTCAATTCTATTTGTTTATGTTAGGAGGAGGTAAAGATGCACATCCTGCATTAGCATAGTGAAATATGAGTTAGAATGTCATGTCATGGAACAGGAAACATCATAATTAGAGCTTATCTGTGGAGGGCCTGTCGTTGATCTTCCTGGAGGAAGAAATGTTCCCATAGGAGAATGATACTAAATAAGTAATTCCATTCATATTAAATTGGCATATGATTCATACCACAGCTTTTACAATTCCTATTGAACTTCCTGGTACTTATTATCTAGTAAGCCATTTTAATGAATTTATGGTTGCAACTCATAGCTCCTTTGATGGTAGTATCGCCACAGGTGTAACTTCGGAATACATTTGTGCAGTATTGCACGTTCATGTTTCATTTACTGTATGTTTCATTTACTATATGTATCTCTTCAGAAACAAATCTGAAATAAGTGATTGGGGTTTACTCTCCATGAATTGTCACAGCAGAAGTATACAGCCACCAGCTATAGGACCAGATGTAGCAGTGGTCCCCAACCTTTCCACCTTAGTGGCCCAGCCGGCATGGGAGAAGAAATGTGAGTGGTTGGTACACATGTGCGCACACAGCTCCATTGGTGTGAGCGGAGGATCCATTCACATGAATGGAGGGTGCGCTTGTGTGCAAAGGTCCATTCATATGAATGAAGAGTACGCTTATGCATGAAGCTCCACTCACATGAGCGGAGGGTGCTTATGTTCATGTGTGAAGCTCTACTTATGCAAGCAGAGAGTGCTTGTGTGCAAAGCTCTATTCGCACAAATAGTGCTTCATGCGTGAGTGCTAACTGCTCACACAAGTGAAGCTCTGTGTGAGAGCACAGTCATCCTCCACTCAAGTGCCCTCTGCTCAGGTGACTGGATATTTGTGCATGAGTGCAAGGGCCCACCGCAAGGACCCACCACTCATGCAAGTTGAACTTCACACATACTTGTATGCCACTCATACAAGTGGAGCTTTGCCTGTGTGCGCTTGTTCATCGCTCACATGGGCCAGTTTGAAACAGGCTGTGGCCTGGTAGTGAGCCACAGCTTGGGGGCTTGGAACTCCTGATGTAAGGTACTCAAAAAACAAGCAGTCTAGCCATTTGAATAGAATCATCTGTTTTAGCCTCAAGTCTGGGAAGAGAAATAAATAAGATTATAGAAATGAAATAATATAGCATCAGAAAAACAAAGCAATGAATTCCTCCCCAAGATGGCTGATGAAAGTAAGGGATTTTGTTTTGTCTTGCCAATGATCTGCTGGTTTTATTGCCAAAGCTGATTCCCTAGCAGTGCTGTTCTCTGGATTTGAATGGGATCACTTAGGGATAACTTAAAATGGCTTTTGGACAGCTGTGGATCCAGCTGGGAATTGAAGTCTTGAGGATCCCAGTTCCCTGTTGAAGTGGTTGGAAACTCATTGGCCGTCCATCTTCCTTTTAGCAGTTTGATTTTTAAGCAAAACTGGGTTTTAACTTAACTTTTGAATCTTCTGTTTTACTTTGCTTTTTATCTTTAAAAATTGATCAGCCAATTGATTGTTGATTTATTTTAACCCATTGCTTGACTCTAGATGTTCCTTTTTTCTCTCTTCCTCTAACTATTTCTCTCCCCCCCCTTTCATTTATGTTGTTATTTTGAAAAACTTTCTCTTCTCCATAAGGAAACACGATGGGGTTTTGGATGGTGAAAGTGTTTTGATTTATATTAATATTGGATTCCCACCACAGAGTTTTTATATATGTTTTAATTTGCAGAATATTTGGAGTTTTATTTGTTTTAATTTCTCTTTTAATCTTGAACTGAAATATCCAGAAAATATCTTCCCTGCTTCTCTTTGCTTCAGGTTCTTTGTTTCCTACACAGAAACAAGCAAGAGTGGCTGATATCTAGAAAAAGACCTTTTGGTGATACACAATTCTCAGTTGAAAGTTTTTTTTTAAATTTTGATCAAATGATAATGGCTCTGGAAAAAATTTCAGATGCATGAGTTCTAGGTAAATTAATTTCACCAAAGCATTTTCTTTTGAAAACTACAGAGCCATTGGAAAGAGATATGAGTTGCATAGACTTAGAACTGAGTTGATTGCATACACTTTTCTGAAATTCAATCCTGCACTCTTTTACATTAGCAGTAGCCTGATTGAATGGAGAAGTGAGAAATGGGTTTTCCAGATTGGGCAATATATTTATCACACTTAATAAAAAACCATTTTCATGTAGACTTTTTTGAAAAGATAGACCGATTGTGGAAATTAAATTTATTATACTTGATTAGACAACAATTGATAAGATGTGGTATTAAGAAACAAATGAGGATATTTGATCCAGGACAAATTACTCTTAACCTTTAGAATAATTTGGGATAGATAAGATGCTGTAGTAAATTTTCCACAATAGCAATTAGTTAACAGAGAGTTTTGAAAGTTAACCTTGCCTTTTTATTACTTTTTTCTATTAACTATTTTGTTATTGATATAATATATAGGTGACAGGTCAATAATTTATAAATAGATTTAGTATTTAAAATATTTTGGGGGTTGTTTCACAAGGGGTGGAAATCTTATTGTAGTAACGTATTAATCAATATTCAATTGGGGTGAAAATATGTGTATATGTGTTGGGTCTTTTTTTCTTTATTAATGCATCTTTTTAAATGCATCTTGTTTGTTCTGTGTTTTTTTAAAAAGTATTTACTTTAAAAATTTTCTTGGAGTTTTGTATCTTAATTTTTTTCAAATAAAATACAAATAGAAGAGCAGGGGGAAGGCAAAAGAAAAAGAAAGCAGTGGGTGACTTAACAGGCTGTTGTCATTTAGGATGCCACAACATTTTTTGATGGTTCTGTGCAAAAGATGAACACAGCCTGTAAATGGTTATAAAAACTGATATGATGGAAGGGGTCAGTCCAACAGAATTGAATGAACTTTCCGCTTTTCTTTCCAAAAATAAAAGGAATCCTGGAACCTTCTTGGGATTCACCATATTGAGGTTACCATTGCAGGTCTACAACTGATTCAATGATTCAAAATGGATTTCTAGCCTTCTGCCTGGAACTAAAATATTAAATTGATTTATCCGAATATTATATATATACATGTTTGAATTTCAAGGAATTGAAGAAACTGAGGAACAGATTGTTTGGGCAAAGATTCCCAAGCTTCCTCTCTCTACTTTCCTACTCCCAATCTTCTCCTTATCTGGCCCACTGTTTTCAACCTCAATTCCATTATATTTGGGCACAGTTATTTTGGAGGCCAAAGCCCTTCTGTTAAGTAAAAGGAAAAAATACAAATAATAAGCTGAGCACTCACTAATCTCACAGTAAAGTTCTTGTCCAAATGTAGTATTATTTTTGTAGCTTATCTAATGCTGGCTGTTTTTTTAAAAGCTGAGCTTCATGAAACTCAGATCTCTGAGAAATGTAAGAAATGTATGTGTCAAAACTGTCAGTGGTAAAATTCCCCTTTATCCAAAAGGCAAAGGAAGACATGGACAATTGGAAAGAAGGACCAATGGGAGAAAAAGGAGGACACATTCTTTAACATTCTTGGCATCCATGACAAACATTACAACCTGCAGAAAAAAAATATATGCCTACATGTATATGAAATTACTTTTTCAGCAACATAAAAATGACGTTTCAATCATTCTTATATATTTTCCAACAATTCTTTATTTTCAATAACTTTTTTTGTATGTGTGATTCTGAGTCAGTTTTGATTCCTAGCAACTAACTGGACAAGTCCCTGCAGATTTTTTTTTTGGCAAGGTTTTTTGGAAGTGGTTTGCCCTTGTTTGCTTTCTAAGCTCCGAGAGAGCAAACAGACCACGGTCACCCAGCTGGCTTAGAACTGGGAATAGAACTGGCAGTCCTGTTTTTAGCTGATGCTTTAACTATTATACCAAATAATAACTTATATTTATATTCTGCCCAATTCTAAGTGACTATATAGTAATATATTGCATAATATATAATATAATACAGTATAATGTAAAACCAACTACATACGATGCATACTGTGATCTCTAGATTTCAGAGCTGGTAGATTTAAAACTAATTGCTGGAATCAAGAAATAAATGAAGTAAATTTTAACTGATGAATCTGTTAAAGGAAAGAAGAAAGCAGACAAGTTACAAGGTCACAACAATGTTTGAATGACTACTGCCCTGGAAACAGTTGAAAAAAAAAATACCAAACGCACACAGAGAAATTAGGACAGTATTTGATTCTAAGGCTCTGCCCTCAGGACAAGGACATGAGGACACAAAGGAGAGGTGTACTCCTTTTGACAGACTTCTCACAACCTGACAGAAGGATCACATAATAGATACAAAATTGGCCATGGTCAGCAAAGTTAACTTGTCACGCACAGTAGGTGTTTGACTTTTGCTTTAAAATCTCCTTTTTCTTTTTAGTCATTTCGGAACAATATAAAGTATTTTCCTTCTGTTGTGCAATAATGCCACCTCTGGGCCAGCATTCTGCAGTTTTGGTAGAAACGGTTCTCTTTTGCATGGCTGGATTCAGTTCTTTGTGGAAAGAAGAAAGAAGGGACGCAGCTCCGGTCTTCTGGGCCGAGTTCTGAAAACCGACGTCCTTCCCTCAGCTGCTAGAGGCCGTCTAAGTCGGAGCAGCTTTTTCTGACGAAAGCTGTTCTGAGCAAGCGCTGGCTTTGGGTCTCAAGGGGATCGCTTTTTGGATAAAGGCCACGATCCGCGGCGAGAACCAGAGAACCGCTGTGACATAAACGGGGTTTCATCAGAGCCGTTAGGCTGAACGGGAGAAAAGGGCCTCTTTCGAGACGCTCACGAGTAACGATTAAAGCCTCGCCACCGGAGGCCAGCCGCTTACCGCGGGGCAAGCTTTCTAATCAGCCGCGGCTGGGAAGAGTGGAGAAAAATCACTAGCTGGTTTTCCAAAAAGACAGGGAGGGAGGGAGGGACAGAGAGAGACAGAACAGACATACACACACACACACACACACACACAGAGAGAGGCTTCATCTGAGTATAATTGATAAAGGAAAGGGAGTTATATTGTTACCCACGGCCGGCCACTAGTGGCCCAATCTCGCTCGCCAGAAGGAGAAAGAGAACGTCGTTTTGCCAAGTTGCCGGCAATTAAGCAGAATCGCTGGCTACTGCGAGGATCCGGAGAGATGAAGAGATTACTGAAGTTGAAGGCCGAAATTTTGGACCTGTGATCTAGTTCAGCTTTAATGGGGGTATCTGACTAAAATTCTCATCATGTCTAGCCAGGGGTGATTGATACAGTCCTGGACATTTGGAGATGAAGAAGTCGCGTTTTATAATCCTGTTTAGAGCTAACACAGACAATATTCTGCTTTGCACCACTGTAAGTTAATATGTGTATGCCACTAATGAGCTATGGAAAAATAAAGAGATTAATTGACCAAATCAAGTCTTTAATATTCAGTTTAAAACATATGCAGATAAGCAAGCAATCATTTCTACCTAGCTCATACCATTAAATTAACGAGGGAGGGAGGGAGGGAGAGACTTGTTAGTCCTCCAAGAAAAAGAGGTGGAGAGAAAGATTTGCTGAAAAGCCAAACCTCTCTATGATAGAACTCACTGCCCTAAACTGGCAGCATAAAATTCTCCCTGATTTTACTGGTGACTATGGTGAATAGTCTAATAATGCAATATACTTGCATAAGGGCTCCTGGAATACTATTGCAGATAATTTCTAGAAAATGAATCCCCAAAATTATTTTTTAAGACCTGTTAATGATTATATACTGCCAAATAAAGATTAATTTTAGCTGTATAATTTCCCTGTGGATCTTTGGAGACAGTTGAATGGAGGTAATCTTAATGTGGCAGAGAAATAATTCATGAAATAAGATCCCAGTCACACTGGAACTTTTGTTATTGGCTTTCTTATTACTTGTAGTAGGATCCCTGCATCCTTATTCTCACACCTCAGATTGAAATGCAGTTTTACTACTTTTGGCACAAAAGATGCCTACATTCTTGAATGTATTGTGATGGACAGTATCCAATACAAATTTGTATGCCTAAAGTACCATCAGGCCGGAGAAAGGATATGTCTTCTATGAGCCCATTAAAAGAATATGGTTCCTAGTAAAGGGATAAATCTGTTCTTATAAATGATACTTCCTATATTATTTACCAAATAGTTCTTGGTTCATAGGAAGTTTTATCTCTTAACCAATCTTAAAAGACTCTAACTATGGGGAAGATCTCCTGCCATTGTGCAAAAACAAGTTATGCAGCTCCCCTTATCTTTTAGTGAGATTGGCTGAGAAAAATTATCTGATGGATTGAGTCAGACCTTCTATTCCATGTGGTCATGAAACCATTGTAAAAGACAGTACAAAAGTGCACAACTGTTATGTAGTTATCACTGATTGTATATTGCAATTAATTATTGTCCTCTGTTATAGAATTCCAGAGATGGATGCAGTTAGTAAAAATATTAAGTACTTAAGGCTTCAGTCTGCAAATCTCTAGAGACAATGTAACAGATCCAGAACTGCCTCTTCTAGGAATTCATTTTGCTATTAGGTCAAACAAGGTGGTGCTTATGTATTAGCATTAGCTATCACTTACGTGTCCTAAAGCATGCTGCTGGAGTGTATGGACATCTTCATCTCATAAAGGCCACTTTTCATCTTTTTATATATCCATGTCTATACTGTGCAATAGCATGTGCATTGCACCTGGCTGCATATGTTGCCAGATATATGGCATATGTAACACCATTTCTGTGTGAGCTGCGCTGGTTATCACTGTGTTTATGGGTGCAATTCAAGGTACTGGTGGGTTACTTTTAAAGCCCTACATGGCTTGAGACTGGGGTACCTGAGGGATTACCTTTTTCTAAGAGTGTTTATGAGCCCAACTAGATTGAGCAGAATGTGCATGCTGCAGATCCTGTCAGCCAAAGAGTGTCAGTTGGTGGGGACTAGAAGATGAGCATTTCTGCAATAGCCCTTGCTCAATGGAACATCCTTCCTTCAGAAATTAGAATGGCCCTGACCCTATTAGTCTTTCGTAAAGCCTTGAAAATCTGGCTATGCTCCGGTGCTAGGGCATTGAATGTGCTATTTCCTGGCTGCATTGTTAACTGGTCAAGTATCCTGCCACCATGTGATATTTAAATTGGGTGTTTTTAGCGTTCTTATTCCCTTTGTTTTAAAATATTTTTATAATTTTAATTGTAATATGTTTTATGAATTGTAACCTGCCCAGAGACATTGACTGAAATGAGTGGCTTTAGAAAATGAATGAATGAATAAGCTCTAAAGCCTCACCAATCACTAACCTCAAATTGCATGGCACAAATGTCAATGCAGCAAGCAGGTGAGGATGTTGTTTTGCCTTTTCCCAGGATGACGTATAGTCAGGGAGGGCCAACAGCTGTAATGGTTTGGCCAGAAAAAAGTGCAACAGTGGAAGTGGTCTGCTGCTTGCTGCAGTCATGGGCACCTAACTGGTCCTTTGGATACAACAAGCAGGTCAGGTTGACTGAAAGCAGTTCTGAGGCTAGAAACAGGATACAGACTGCATGCTTCATGCTTCAAACACAATAGTGGATCTTGACATTCATGGATCTGCTATCCCAAATAATTATATGTCGCTGCAAGGTTGCAGGAGACAAAGGGCATTATTTCTTTTATTCTGGTATTGTTTTCTTCACCCTAGAAGCTATCAGGCCCCTAGTGGGGAGCCCGGTCTCCACTTCAGCCAGGGTTGATATGTTAGTTGAAGCAATAGTCTTCACCTATAAGAGTTAGACAACAGAATAATCCCCAAGCATGATAAGACAGGATCTCAAAATACCAACTAGAATTCCTCTGCTACATAGCAGGGATCCTCAGTTATGACCTGCTCTGAATACTCTGGATATGCTTCTTCCATCCTCTCTGACGTTAGTCAACAATAATTCCATCTTTGCCCAGTTCAGAATGGCAGGATTAATATAAGTCCCGAGGTGATCCATGAGCCTGTTCCCAAACAAAAATAATTTCAAATGGGCTTATTTGTCAGAAGTGCTTATATCAGAGACAACCTTTAAACTGAGGAACAAGAAAATGATGGCAAAAGACCAACACAGGGACAGGCTCAACCATAGTTTCAGCTGGGAAACTTTTGAGTATCCTACTCTAAGCTAAATCCAAGTACGCTAGGAAATTTATTGACGTATTCTTGACTGAGGAATTTTTACATTCATGACATATTCTTTCCTAGGAAACAGAAAACACTTTTTAAAATGTGATGGTAAATAATCATCTCAGATCAAGACTTTCTTTTGAAAGAAAAAGAGAAATCAGACTCCAATCTCAACTGAATTTTTCTTAAGAGTGGTGATTGTTCCTTCTTACATTAATTGCGAGTAGAAAAATCTTTTTCTAATTCCTAACTTTTTGAGTGGGCCGATTAATTCCCCTTTGATGTCCTAAATTTATTTTTATTAAGCCAGTACTTACTAAAAGAAAAATAATAATGCATGTTTTCAGAATTTTCTTTAATGAATTATTCTAACTGGCAACACTAAACAATGTTTAAAATGGGCCATGATTTTTGAAGAAGTAAAACAGACACATAATAAACAATCAAAATGAATTGAAAAGCTGAGGTTACTAATATGCAATTACATATATTTCTGTCCTAATGCTTGGAATTGGATGTAGAACATTTATAGCTGAAGTTCAACAGCCAGATTTTTTAAAAAAATATTGTTGAATCTGCTAACAACTTTAGTAGAATATACTAGCAACTTTAAGTTCCATTTATTGCAACTGAAAGTTTTTTTCCTTTTGCACTCTAATTTCAGAACATTAAGCACCTGTTAATATTTCTATCACTGAATACTGTGGGAATAACTTCAGATTAAGATAGTTGGGTTGCAAACATGTGTAGACCAAAGAAGATACATTTACATTGATACATTTTTGTTTGCTTAGCCCACCTTTCAAGATTTGTATCATGGTAACCCTCAGCAATTAACACTCACATTTTATAAAATAAATTTGAAGTGCAGAGAGGAAAAACTTGGCTGAAAGTGTGCATAGAGCTATAGCGTGGACACAGCTGATAAACAGGATTGAACAGAACAATAACTTTAACACCTAACTGCTCAACCTTCTCCATGTTTTACTCTTGTATCTATTACAAACAGAGAAGACCTAGCCTTCCCCCCCCCCAATTTCTACGAATGGTCCTTCCAGTGGTCTTATTTTTCCTTCAAATAACATACACTAAAATGGAAACAGTAAAAGGAAATATAAATCCATTTGGGGCTATCATTTCTATTTCCCTTAATAGTTCCCTAGTTTAAAGCTTTTTTTTCTACACCTATCAGGTATCTGGAGTCAAGTTTCAGGATAACCCAGTTGTCATAGAGTAAAGCACAACAACTTTGGCAAAGAATTATTCAAGGTGATGGGAACTAAATGTTTCTGGTACCTCAGGAAAGGATCCTGAAGCAGATCAATTAATTCCCAAAACACTGACTTAATAGCAACAACACTGTAGGAAACAGACAGTCGATGAACATACCACTTATGAAATCATAAATATTTTAAGCCTGTGAAATCTGTTATTGAAACTGCAGCAAGTTAACACTGATAACCATCTGGAAGGCAGGTATTGCCTATGTTTACACAGCACATTAATTCAGGTCAGGGTGTGATTAACGCATACCTGCTGTCTTTTTATTTTTAACTACAGTTAATCATCATCATCATCAATCAGGTTTCGCTTCAGGTCCACAACGTGCTCAGCTCTTTGGCTGTCCAGTAATATTCAATATTTCCGAGTAGCATTCAATATTTCGTGGGAAGCTACACATTGGGTTACTTCAAAAGCTAGGATGAAGATGGGCAGGGAAGGCAATCTTTGGGGTACCGTTTCACTTTTCTTTGATCCGCTAGAATGGCAGAGACAGTCCAGTCTTCGCATTCCTCCTTCGAAAGAGATTTCAGCTTTATAACAACGCCGGTGCTGAAAAAAACTGGCCGGCGCTCTTTCCCTCTGGAAAGGATCCAAAGCTCCCAGCTCTAAGGGGCCCGCCGCTCCCTTCTCTCTGCAGCGGCGCCCCCTTCCCTTTCCAGCGTTTTAGCCGAGTTGTTTGCCAAGAGCCAAGGCCGGTCTGATCTCGCTCAGAGCGAATCTTCGCTGGCGGCGGAACGCGCCCGGTGGGGTCCTTTTGATCTCTGCTGCGGGCCAGCAGTGGGGGGCGCAAGAAGACAGCAGTTTGAGCCAACCTTTGCGATGGAGAAGGAGGAGGAGGAGGGTTGGGGCTTCCCCAAAGGGAATTGCTGGGTGTGTGTGGAGGGTCAGAGGGCGGAGCCAATCTTGTATCTGCTTCTCTCTGCATGCCGACAATCCCTCGTTGCTTCCCGTACCGCCTCTTCCACCCCGCGCGGCCTTTCTCCCTTTGCCTTCCGCATGCGAATGGGCACCTTGTTTCGGCTAGTGCTGACCTTTCCTTCGCCAGAACCGAATCCTTAACGATCCTCAAGCCGAGGCGGTCACTGGGACAAAAGAAGATTGCCAAGTCAGCGGTTAGATCATGTCAGGCTTGCGATCAAGGCGCTACAGAAAAAGTAGACCCACTAACTAAATCTCGGTCAGTCAAGGGTGGGCATCGGTCTGCGACGCGGTCTGGATCAGAACAGCTTCATCTCTAAAAGAGGCGCTTGAAGTTCCAGTCGGTCACTAATCCACAGCCGGTTTGGCTGCAGAATCTTGGAATTAAAGGTCTGTGCACATGTTTAGATGTTTTCTCTGTTGCACATAATCAGCATGCCAAGAATAAAATATCCTATAAGATAAGGGTTCTAATCCACATCTTTTCCTCTTAACTTTGCAGGTGAAATAGTTTCAGCATTGAACATCGAGAACCATGGGCACCTAATCAACACCCTCCTTTCTTATAATTAGAGTTGAAAGCATTCTAATATCTGACACTAAAACCATTTTTCTTTTTCTTTTTTAATTTTCCAAGCAAATATTGGAGTGACAATTGATGAGGTCTTACTGCATCACTGCAGCAATGGAAAGATAATCTCTTTACACTTTTTGAACCAGTGTTGATCTGTTATAGATTTTAAATCAATACTGAGGAAGAGTCCATAATTTCTCCTCTCTAGGAGCTTCCCTAACTCCTTAAACAGCCTTCCTCAACCTGGTATTTTCCTGATGTGTTGGACACCAATCAGTTAGTGTGGCAATTGAATGAAGAGACCTTTAGTCCAACACACAAGGAAGGCATAAGATTGGAGAAGAGCTGTTCAATAATATAGTTGGACAGCTTGGAACTAAATGGCTTTCTATCTCTACATACACACCATTTTAGATGACTAAATACTCCACTTAACTTCAGAGTGAGTTGTCGTACTTACCCCAACTGCAGAATAAATTCTTGTGTTTCTTCAAGAAAATCCAAGCTTAATATTATTGCTGGGAAAGGGCAGAAGAAAAAGACAAGGTTCCTTTCTTAGGGCATCAGTATCTGAGTGTTGCTTTCAAAAATAAGTTCCATGTATTTCTCAAAAGGAGGAGGCAGATGGCTCTCTTCAATTTGTCCAATTTCTTCATAAAGTCAGTAACCTCTTCCATGTCTTATATTTTTAGAATCTTTATTCTTATATTTCTGGAAGAGAAGACACATGGTTTTCTGGCTTTATTCTCTGCTACACTTTAGATGGAGAAGTAATGTAGATCGTCTTTGGCTGAAGGAACATTTAGAAATGTATCTCTACAGACGAAATCCAATATTCCACATATTGCTTATATTGTACTATGTTAAGAAACAGGATTTTGCTATCAGACTGTTGCAAACTGAGTTTGCTGGGCTGCAGGATTTGCATATTTGCATATTTCTTTAAAATACTTACAACTTGCTTTTAGCCTGAAACTTCCTGGAAGAATTGGCAGTTTACATAATAAATACCAGATAATCCCTGCCTTTAGGTTTATGATTTTGGAAGGTATGACACAAAAGGCAAAGTGGTGGGGCACGGAAAATAAAAATAAAAACTATTCTGGCTCTAGCTCTTAGTGTTTATGTTTCCTGTAATGGCCAGCCATGATGGAAATGGCTGCTAAGGGAGATCCAATTGACATCGGGCCAGAACAGATGGTCCTGTTGCTTTTCTTCACAGGGAAATTATTCCTTATGTTCTCTGTGAAAAAGAAAGAAATGATGAATTCAAGTGGTAGCAGCAGGTAAAGATGCCAATTCTTTGGCAACTGCTTCTTCTCTATTGACTTCTCCAAGTAATTTATTCAATAATCTATTTAAATACTGTTAATGAAATTTGGCTCATTCAGAATCAATTGCAATTAAATGAAAGTGCTATTTGAACTCCAGGCTCCAAGGACCCAGGTCAGGGTAGGCAACCTCGCTGACTCAGGAATTCTGGGAGTTGAAGTTCATGAGTCATAAAAGAGCCGAGGTTGCCTACCCCTGAATTCCTTTGACCTAGCTGTCTGAGGTGGGAGTTTGGATATATTCAGTTCTCATGAGAGGGAGAGGGAGATGAGGGAGAGAGAGAGAGAGAGAGAGAGAGAGAGAGAGAGAGAGAGAGAGAGAGAATCAAAATAAGCTAAAAGATGTTTGATTCACAATCCAATATAAATGCAAATGCTTTCAGACAAGAGGGAGGAATGATGACATGGAAGTGCAAGGAAACTGGTGTGAAAAAAAGTTGTGGATTTCAGTTGCTCTAAAAGAAGGCAGATGCCTAAGCAGTCACCTCTTATGGAGCATTCACCAGACTTCTGACTACCTGCATCTGAAGAGTCCCAGCAAAGAACAAAGCAAACTATGCAGTGCTTCTTCCTGGTCAATACAGTAACTGAATGTATATGTCTTGTATATGTATATGTCTTATACATGTATAGATATGTATAGATATATGTATATGTCTTGTACATAAATAGAAAAATTATGTCATGTCATGACAGTCATGTAAAGCTCCCTCCATGGGTATATAAAATAACACAATAATTGTATCTCAGGGAAATGGGGATTGAAAATACCATTCTGACAGTGTTGCAGGAGATTTGGGATCGCA
This sequence comes from Crotalus tigris, assembly GCF_016545835.1. Taxonomy (NCBI): domain Eukaryota; kingdom Metazoa; phylum Chordata; class Lepidosauria; order Squamata; family Viperidae; genus Crotalus; species Crotalus tigris. The sequence continues at coordinate 3,246,620 of NW_024096625.1, read as the reverse complement.
CCCAATCTTAGCTGATCACCAGATGATTTGGGGAATTAAGTGACCTTGAATGAAGGTTAGAGCTATTAACACGAGTAGGGCAATCAATACAAGGCATCAAAGGATAGATTTAAAGAGCTAGAGTGACTTGCAAAATAAAAAAAAGGCACATGGCAGAAAAGGACAACAATGTGCTGGGTTTCCTATCTTAATAGTGATTTCCAGGAAGTGGTATTTCATAGCTGTTGTTTCATCATTCTGTAGCTGTGTGGCTGGCTATCATAGTCCTCTCTTTATCCTCTTGGTTGGTTTTTGTTTCTACAGTGCTGTGTGTGATTTTGAAGTGCTGATGTTGAACCTGAAAGATCTATCTGCGGCTAAGGAAATCTCCTGGGCAATTGCATTTACCTTAGAGCCCTGAAGTTTGAAAGGACTTTTATTTGGTCTCTCTAATTTTAGACTCTCCTACAAATCTGACAGCCAGTAAAATATCTTTTTAGTACAAGTCAAAGAGTTCTATCTGTTTAGCTGTTTTAAAATTTAACCTTACCATGACTGCAGCAAGGTGAAAATTAGAGAACCAGCTTGGTCCAGTGGTTAAGGCACCAAACTAGAAACAAAGAAACAAAGTGAGTTCTAGTCCCACCTTTTCCATAAAAGATGTTTGGGTGACTTTGGGTCAGTCACTCTCTCTTATCCCAACTCACTTCATAGGATTGATTTTGGCGGACAAACAGGAGGAGAAAGATGTTTTGTATACGTTTGCTATTTTGAGTTACTTGTAAAAATCATAAAGGCAGAATACAATTAAATTAAATTAAAAAATAATAAAATGTAGTTAGTAATCAGTCACTACTATTATTCTGTGACTGCGCTGTATTTTAGTTAAGTTGCATCCATGCTTCTATATCTATTTAAATTATTATTAACTATTCTGGCAGCCACAAGGATTAAGAGTGGGCCACTAAACACTAACACAAGATATGTGTATGTATATTCACATTTTCATATCCAGCTCTGCGCTTAGAGGCACATTAAGACAATCATTGTGAGGTCATATTTGTCTCTTGTGCAGTTCTGATTGATGGGGAAATCGATCAAAGCTCTCCAGAGCTGAATTAAAATGGAAAACACTAAACCTGAAATCATCACTCTTTCTCTCTCACTTCATTATTTAGACAATGCTCAAATACAAATCACAAAAAATTATGCCAGGCTGAATACTTTATTAAATGATAGCTTCTCCTTATCTAAGATATTAATGCATTAAATGCATTAAATCACAATTGGCAATCTACCTGCCATTTCCAGGTAGTTTTCACTAATCAGGTAGGACAGGGATTTAATACAAAGGTAACAAAGCTAACCCTAGAGAGGCTACGACATGGCGGCTCATGTAACCTTAACTGAGGGCTTAGATCAGCCTTTATAGAATGCAGTGGTACATTCTTCTCAAAAAGCCATTGATCAGCCCAAATGTATTGGATAATTATAGATCTGCCTCCATCATACCTCTTTCAGACAAAAATGCTGAGTAAAGGGTGAGATTTAAGCTTATCCCAGGTAGAGGCTCAAATCAATCCCAGATAAATTGATTATGAGCTCTGCCGTCTTTACCACCATTTTGCATTTTTATATAATCTTGATTACTTTCACCATAATTTAAAAAACATGGTTGGCTGATCTGAAGAACTGATATGACATTGAATTCCCCCATAAGATTTACCTATGGTTTGCTGGTCAGGATTATCCCAAAATTTAGGTTTATCACACGAATAAGAATCAAAACATATTTCTATCCAAGCATCTTTCAAATATATGTTCTAATTTTTAAAATGCAGTGGAACTTCAGTCATATCAAAGGATAGTGATTTTCTACTTGTGTTATAATGGATTTTGGATTTGATCACTTGGATTTCATTGAGAAATAGAAATCAAAATGCATGCATGTCAATAAAGCTGAACGCCACTAAATTTAGAAACCTCTTTATTGTATTATTGTTTTTTATTAAACTTGTATATCAGCCATCTCAGCAGAGGTAACTCTAGGCAGCTTATATCATAATTTTAAATAGGATAAAGGCAAATGAATAGAATAGAATAAAGCTGGAAGGGACCTTGGAGGTCTTCTAGTCCAGCAACCTGCTCGAGCAGGAGAACCTGTATCATTTCAGACAAGTGACTGTCTAGTCCAGTCATGGCAAATCTTTTAGAGACCGAGTGCCCAAAATCTGGCCCCACCTCTGTTCCACCCCCTGCCATGCCCCCGCTCCACCCCACCCTGCCTGGCCACAGGGCCACTCACTGCCTCCAGGGCCCACCACAGATCGCCCAGGCAGCCCACCAGTGCCACGGCGGCCACGCCTTCTGCCCATGCTCCGCAGCATCAACTGTGCGCGTTGGGGAGTGAGGGCAGAGTCTTGTCTATGCTGCCTGGCTGCCATGTCCTTGGCTGTCTTGTACATGTCTCCCCCATTTCTTCTTTTCTTTAAACTAGCCAAACCCAAGTTCTGCAGCCATTTGTCATATGTTTTAGTCTCCAGGACTTTGATAATTTATTTGCTCTTCTCTGAACTTTTTCCAAGGTCTTTTTTCTAGTATGGTGACCAAAATTGGTTGCAGTATTCTAGGTGTGGTCTTACTAGGGTTTTACAAAGCTGTATTAATATTTCACGTGATCTTGATTCTATGCCTCTGTTTATACAACCCAGGATTGTATTAGGTTTTTTGGCTGCTGCTTCACACTGCTGGCTCATAGTCAAGTGATTGGCTACTAGGACTCCAAGATCTCGCTCACAGTTGCTGTTTTTGAGCTAGGTCTCGCCTAATATGTACTTAAATCTTTGATTTTTCCTGCCTAAATGTAAAACTTTGCTTTTCTCCACATTAAAACTCATTTTGTTCGACAGGGCCCATTGTTCAAGTTTGTCAAGATCTTTTTGGATCCTGAGCTTGTTGTCTGGGATGTTGGGTATTCCTGCCATTTTGGTGTCATCTGCAAATTTGATGAGTTCCTCTTCTATTCCCTCATCTAAGTCATTGATGAAGATATTGAAGAGCACTGGGCCCAAGACGGAGTCTTGTGGTACCCCACTGCTTACTTCTCTCCATGTGGATGTAGTACCAATGAGGACTACTTGCTGAGTACAATTTGTCAGCCAGCTACAGATCCAGCTGATGGTGTTGTTGTTTATCCCACCTTTTTCTAGCAGCAGGTTGTAGTCTACTTTGTCAAATGCCTTACTAAAGTCTAAATCTACTATGTCCAGGGCTTTTTTTGTCATATAACGCCCAGAACGGAGTTCCGGCACCTTTTTTGGATGGAACCTTGTAGGGTAGGCAAGGCGGATTGTATGACGTGTGAGTTCTGGCACAGCACTGACTATGTCCACAGCGTTTTGCTGGTCTACTAATTTGGTCATTTTATTAATGAATGAAATCAGATTGGTTTGGCATGATCTGTTTTTGATAAACCTGTGCTACCTACTGGTTATAACTTTGTTGCTTTGAGTTGTTCACAGCTCTGTTTTTTGATTATCTTTCCAGGATCTTCCCAGGTATTGATGGTAGACTGATTGGTCTGTAGTTTCCTGGGTCTGTTTTTTTTTTTCCTTTCTTGAAGATGGGAACACATCATCCTTTTTCCAATTCTCAGGTATTTCCCTGGTGCTCCAGGATTTTTGAAAGATATGATACAATGGTTCTGAGATAACATCTGCCAGCTCCTTCAGAACTCTGGAATGTAATCTGTCAGGTCCTGGTGATTTATATTCATCAAGGTTGGATAGGTGTTCTCTTACCATTTCCTTGCTTATTTCAATTTTTGATTCTAGTTTGTCTTTTGCAGTAGTTTTTTTGGTATGTTGGGCAATTTATCTGGTTGGTTGCTTTCCCTTAAACATCTTTTTAAAAAATAAATTATTGTTCTATTTGAAATATATTAAGATTATTAGCATGAAAACTCTTGGGTACATATACTACTTTTAGAGTAATATTTATTTTTACAATATTTTCTTCATAAACTCACTGGTATTTTAAAGTATTTACATCAATATTTAATCTTAGGTTTATTTTTTTTCCTCTTTGGGATAATTCTCCATATGAGACTTAATTCAATTAATAAAGTAAGCTGAAAACTTACTAAACTATTTTACTATATCTATCAATTTGGTACAGAATTTTATAATTTTCAATAGGATGTATCATCTGTGTATAATGACAATTCCATCTGTTTTTGTGCTCAGAATGTCTTTTGATTAAGAGGTTTATGGGCTTTTTTGATTACTTTTCTTGAACAATCTGATAAGTAAGGAAATAAGTTTGTTTTAAAAACATACCACAAAGATTGTAGTATCACATTTTAAACCAAAACAAGGAAACTCATATTTCAAACAATACATCTTATCAAATACCTTTTTTCACAGCCACCTCTGACAGTCACATTTTTTTGAAAGTCAAGTATGTAAAATATCAATGAGTAACACAATATGGTGGCATATCACCCTTTTAGGAAACCAGATTGCACCAAATGGAATTTAAAATAATTTAATTTATATGCCAGAGTCACTGCCAAAATTTTGGCATCAATTTTTTTTTAAGAAAATTGAGTTATAGCATAATCAACATAATCCTTATCAGCCTTAAGAATCATTGGTATATAAAACTAATGAAAGGAAGTTAGAAAAAAAACATTCAATAAAAGCCTTCTTATAAACCTTTTACAATTTGGGAATAAAAGAATCAATTTGGTAGGACAAACAACAGGACTAGGATTTTTTTTTTCTTAGATTTAATAGTATATTATATTTCCTGGAGAGATTGGATAAATATCTTTATCTTGTGTACTCTTCAAAAGAGCTATATTATTTGAAAACAATTAATTGCTTTCTCAGTAACCTTTGATTCAATATTATAGAGTTTAGGCTTCTTTTTAAAAAATTCTGATGTATCACATCAAAGTCATAATATACTTTCTCATGGGCATCCTTAATAGTAGCTATGTTATTACTATGTTGCTGCTATTTCAACTGAGAAGCCAGTAATTTAATAAGTATTTCCTCCTCATCTTAATGTCTTTGCTTTATGCAGTTGTATAAAATGCATAGGAAGAATTTAGCTCCAATTTAACAGAGATAAAAGTTTTATATATTTCCTGTATAAGTTGTTTTGTACATGTATTTTAAAAGTTCCTTAGGGTTAGTGCTTGAGTTAGGTTTTCCAGTTTTACATGTTCAAAGTTTTTCCTTTTTCTATGAAACATATACAGTAGTTTAACTAAAAACAGATGCTTTTAAAGCACCCCAAGGAACCATTACGGTATGTTTGCTGAATGTAGATTGAAAAAATAAACTTTGAAAATTTTTCATCTGTTTTATAAAAATCATTTAATAATGATCCATTTAAATATCATCTTAAAGAAATAGGATGACTTTTTTGTATATACGGTAATTACTGAAAGCGTTACCAAACTTGATAGTATATTGAAATACGAGTTGTTTGAGTTTTATCTGACCAATCTGTTAACACAGGATTTCCTAACCTTAGTAACTTTAAGATGTGTCAGCTTCAAGCACAAAATTTCTTAGACAATATAAAACTGAAGTTCATACATTTTTAAGTTGACAAGTTTGAAAAACACCGTTCTAGGATGATATTGTTGTTTACCTAGTTGCTGCATATCACAAGTCTGCTCTGAAACGGCCTTGTATGCAATAGATATCTAAATGACTAAAAACAAAAGGCAAGAACTTAATTTGATGAAAATGTGGTTAAATGACATTACCGCTCTATTTCGATACTGAAATTCAAGGATAATTGTTTCCTTGTTTGAGCAAATTAGATACAAGCTTTCAAAAACAATCCAGGATTTTCCTGAAGCAGAATAGGCAAAGCAAAATGATTATTTGCCTACTCCAGCAAACTGACCTACCCACCTTATTTAGAATCTATTTTTCTAAAGCATAAGGTCTGATTACAATTACCTTGCAATTCAAGAACTTGATGTTCTTTTTTTTTTAAATAATTTTTATTCATAATACAATTAAAACAACAGTGGACAAACATGACATTCCAGAATGAATTTTCCTATCAGCTCCTATCATGGTACAAAAGTTTAATACATCGTTCTTAACCTCATCTTCTATACAATACAATTATATATACAATTATATGTACAGTTATGTATATCTTTTAATTCTACCATTAACTTGAAGTCCGAGCAGTTCTTAATTCATACCAATGGTAAAATTTGCCCCAGATTTCGAAGTATTCGTGTTCTGTCTTGTCTTTCATAATCATTGTAAGCCTGTCCATCTCAGTGTCAGACCCAGCGTGATACTTACCTTCCAAAGTCCAGAATGTTCCAGTTAACCCTGTGTTCCAGCCGAGTCCGGTAGCTTTGTGAGCTACATCGCCAACAGCGGCGGCCGAACGGGTCACATGAACATCCTATGTTGCCAGCACATAACCGGACGGAGGCTACATAGAAATGGAATATGGAGAAGCCGACTGCTGTTAAAACTGTTATGGCTTATGTTGCTGGAACCGTGACTCTGTGAATGATGGGAACTGGGACGCTGGGTCTGACAACACTTGGATACCGGGAGGGGGTATTATAGGAAGAGGTTGAGTGGGACATTAGGGATGAGAATGGCGTGAACGGAACGCATGGACTCAATGCAAGGTTTGAACATAAGTACTAGCTGGATCGGGGCGTGGACTCAATGCAAGGTTTGAACATAAGTACTAGCTGGATCGGGGCGTGGACTCAATGTAAGGTTTGAACATAAGTACTAGCTGGATCGGGGCATAGGTAGGGTGGAGGACTATCACAAGGCAGGTATGGGGAGGGGGACAGGTGGATTCCAGATGACCAATTAACCGTCAATTGGGGTGTGTACTCTGGGTGTGGTGGAGGAATGTATTTAGGGCAATGAATGGAGCTTCGTTCCAGTGCTAACTTAGTTTCAACATAGTGAATAAAGCTTGTTGAATACTGCAGCGTTCCTGTTTCCTGGCTTTTGCGAAGCGTGGTTAGGACGTTCTGTTACTCAGCACACAATAGAATTTTATGCAGGATCTCTTCTTCCGTTGGGGTTCCCTTATTCCTCCAATTTTGAGCAAAAACCAGTCTGGAAGCCATTAAAATGTGTAGCATTAAATAAAGTACGCCTTTGTCATGCTTTTGCATAGTTAAACCTAATAGAAAGAGTTCTGGTTTTGGTTCTACCGCTTACTCTAATATTTCTCCCAACCATACTTTAATCCTGTTCCAAAAATCACGAGCTCGCGTGCATTCCCACCACATATGATAGTAAGTTCCACTTGTCAAATTACATTTCCAACATTTAGGGGAGACATTGGTACACATTTTAGCCAATCTTGTGGGTGGGAGATGCCATCTATAAAACATTTTGTAAAGGTTCTCTTTGTAAGAGGTGGCCAAAGTAAGCTTCTTGTTTCTTGCCCATAGTTCTTGCCAGATGTGCAGATCAAAATTAAGACCAAAGTCCTTGCTCCAATTCAACATAGTCACTTTTACTTGTTCCTCGTACATTGCCTGATCTAACAAATAGTAGTATAATTTTTTAATCATTTTATCCTCCGACCCCAAAATTATTTTATCCAATTCTATTGGTTCTAATTTAATGCCTAACTCTTTTTTGTCTTTCCAATATCTCGCCTGCAGTTGCAGGTATGCCCACCATTCTAATTCTATCCCTTCATCCTGGAGGGTTTTCCTGGATTTCAATTCCCCTCTTTCATCTCAGATGTTTTTATATGTTATGGTCTTGTCTAATTGGGTAAATTTTGGGTGTACATATATTTCTAACGGTGAGATCCAGCTAGGTACTTGGGTATAATTTGGTTGCCAAATTTTTGTCCATACATCAATAAGAGCTTGCCTAATATAGTGTCTTTGAAAATATTTATGTACTTTATATATTTATGATCCCATAATATGGCATACCATCCTATTTGTAGGTCATTGCCCTCCAGACACAATAGTCTCCTGTTTTTTAGTAATATCCAATCTCTTACCCATACTAATGCTGTAGCCTGGTAATATTTCTCCAAGTCTGGAACTTGATGTTCTTGATGGACTGTTCCATAACTGCAGCTTTAAGAGAATTCACATTGGCTAATCATTATTGGATTATTCTATACAGGTTCACATTTTAAAGGATTCTACTTCACATGTTTGTAGAATTCATATGAAAGTTATTACGAGCCTCTATTCATAAACCTTGCTGGTATCTGGAGATTTTTCTGCCTTTGAACTAGGGGGTGTTATTTTAATTAGAGAACAACTGGTTCTATAGTAATTTTTCAGACTGTCAACCAGTCATGTGATAGTGAGATTAGCAACATAGTCATGCATATATGAACACAAAACCACACAAGATGTAGGAGGCATAGCACTCAGTCTTCCTAGAGCAAGCAGACAGAGTCCGTGCATGACCCAGCATGATGTCCCCAAGATGAAATCCAAGAAAAGGGAAAAGAAGGTTAGATATTAATTGCTTTTATAGTCAAAGCTATTTATTTTTGTTTGTTTGTTTGTTTATTTTACTAGAGAATAGAATCTTCTCCCTTCATTTTTTGAAGCATTTTCAACACAGTGTGTATTTCATTATATCTCTCTAATTATGTTAGCCTATTCACTAACAAACTAGGATTAGAATATTCTGCTTCCCAAATGAGGAATTTTCACTTTCTCTAATAACCTGCTCTTAACAGATAAAGAAGAAAAGGGAGGATGAAAAAACAGTGGCAATATTAGGCAATAATGAGAAAAAAATTCAAAGTCTTTTTATTGGAGAAATTAATTTCAATAAGGAAGAGGTCAGAAATGGGAGAGATTATAACATTATGCATGTTGATGAACTCTAAACCATCTCATTTTATCCAGGAGAATCAATGTTAGCAATAGTGGGCATTGTCATACAACCATATCTGGAAGGCTACATATTTCCCACCACTGGGGGAAGATTAATTATCTAACAGCATATAGTTAGGGCAGTGGTTCTCAACCTTCCTAATGCCACGACCCTTTAATACATGTTGTGGTGACCCCCAACCATAAAATTATTTTCATTGCTACTTCATAACTGTAATTTTGCTACTGTTTTGAATCGTAATGTAAATATCTGGTTAGATCCCACAGGCTGGGCCTCCTTCAGGCCCCGTCGGCCAAGCAGTGCCATTTGGCGGGGCCGCGGAGGAGGGCCTTCTCTGTGATGGCGCCCACGCTTTGGAATCAGCTCCCCCCGGAGATTAGGACCGCTCCCACCCTGTTGGTCTTCCGTAAGCTACTTAAGACCTGGCTTTTCCGGCAGGCCTGAGGTTTATAAAACCTTACCCCTAGATGATTGTTTTTGTATTGTTTTGTTATGTTTTATGTGTTTTTTATTGTTAGCCGCCCAAAGTCCTTTATTAAAAATAAATAAAATAAAATAAAATATCTGATACGCAGGGTGTATTTTCATTGTTACGAATTGAACATAATTAAAGCATAGTGATTAATCACAAAAACAATATAGCAATGTTCGCTGGAGAAGCTTATTCTTCCTTGCTCAAAAATGTTGGGAGGGAGGGAAGGGGAAGGAAGGAAGGAGATTGAAGGGGAAAAGAAGGAAGGAAGGAGAAAGAGATTGAAAGGGAAGGGATGGAGATGGAGATGGAAGGAAGGAAGATTGAAGGGGAAAGGAAGGAGATGGAGAAGGAAGGAGATTGAAGGGGGAAGGAAGGAAGTAAGGAGAGAGATTGAAGGGGGAAGGAAGGAGATGAATGGAAGGAAGGAAGGAAGGAAGGAAGGAAGGAAGGAAGGATTGATCTTTGGAGAATCATGTTTTCCCAGATGGTGATGAACTGCAACTCCCAGAGTTCCCCACTCTTCCACAGTGCTTTTTAGGGCTGCTGGGGATGGTAGTCTGGAGCCCCCCCCTCCTCATCCCGGCACCTCTTGCCCTCTCTCAGCCGCCCCACCGGGACCTGCCCGCCCCTTCAGCCTCCTGAGCACCATTGCAGCGGCGGGATTGTGGGAGCCCCTTTCCATGCCACGCAGCCCTTCACTGCCATGACCCTTCCCCAACTCATCACACGTGAGAGGGGTGCGGCCAAAGGTGCTGCTTCTCCCCTCCCGGCCCGTCTGGCTGGCCTCTGACGCACATGTGGGCATCACCCTCTTCCCCACCACCTGGCCGCTTCTGAGGCCCAGAGCCCAGTGAGCCGGGAAGGAGTCGCTCCTGCCCGCCAGCCCCAGGGCCCTGTCTGGCGCCAGAGGGCCAAGGTGGCCTCCAACGGTGAGGGAGGCAGGCTGGATGGCACGGGGGACCGGCTTGGCACCACAGCTCAGCCAGCAGTGGAGGCAGCTGTGGAGCAGCCCAGTGGTAGCGCCAGCAGCGGCCCAGACCCAGTTCGGCTCGGACCAGCCACCCATGCAGCTGAGCCAGCCAGGGGCGGCGTCAGAGGCCCATGTCAAGCCCCTGGACTTGCCATGAGCCGGGAGACGGGGAAGATGCAGCCAGCAGCTGGCCGACGTCCGCATGGCCCTCATGAGCACCACCTGACTCCTGACAGTCAGCTGAGAGTTGGTCGGCATCCGGATGTCGGTGGGGAACCGGCGGGGCCGCTACACACTGCCCAGCTCCCGACAGCCATCTGAGAGTCAGCCCGGTATGTGCACATCAGCTGGGAGTCGGCCCAGCCTCCGCTTGTCAGCCCGGCTCCTGGGACTGAGCTGGGAGTTGGCCTGGCTCCCGGCCAGCAGCTGGGAGTTGGCATGGCCGCCGCGGGATGGTGCTGCAGCGGCAGGAGCAGGCACTGTCGGAGGAGAAGGGCGCACTGGAGGTGGAGGAGCCGGTGGAAGAGGAGGAGGAGCGTGGCGGCAGCCAGATAGAAGAGCGGTCTTTTGGTTCATAAGACCATCGGAAATATGTGTTTTACGATGGTCTTAGGTGACCCCCATGAAAGCGTCGTTCGACCCTCAAAAGGGTCACGACCCACAGGTTGAAAACCGCTGAGTTAGGGAATCAAGAACACACATTTATCTCCTTTAAGTTCAATTGTGAAAAATTACAATACCAATTAGTCTCATTGCTCACAAAAATGTATTTCCAATAAAATATGATGCTTAACTAAGTCAACTTTGTCTTTCTATAACTATAAACTTTCTTGCTATTAGTAAACGAAAGCTGACTCATGATGGGGCACACTGCTACATTTTAGTGCAATTGTATACTAAATACAACTTTGAAATGCCCACTTGCTCCAAAGCTATATTACACATCATGGCAACTAATATTTGATGGCAGTGTAAAATTATATTAGTTTGTTATTACAAATAATACTCTAAGGCAGTGGTAGCAAACCTTTTAGAGACTGAGTGCCCCAAAACTGGCCCCGCCCCTGCCCCTCCCCCTGCCCCCACTCTGCCTCACCCTGCCTGCCCACAGGGCCACTCACTGCCTCCAGGGCCTGCCACAGATCGCCCAGGCAGCAAAGCAGCACCATGGCAGCCGCGCCCTCTGCCCACGCCCCCCAGCATCAACTGTGTGCGTTGGGGCATGAGGGCAGAGTCTTCTCTACGCTGCCTGGCTGCCATGTCCTTGGCTGCGCCACACTCTCCTCCAGGAGCGGGTCACGGGTGGAGGCAAGGCTGGGGCAACAGCACATGTGCTCACAGAGAGGGCTCCAAGTACTGCCTCTGGCACCCGTGCCATAGGTTCGCCACCACTGCTCTAAAGTTTCTTTTTTTTTTTATTGAAAATTTTTAAAATTTTTACAAGAAGAAAAACAACCCTCCCCAACCCACCCCAACCCTCCCATTCCCTCCCTCAGCCTTCCCAGAGCTGAATATAGGCTTAATTAAAGTTTCTTGAATTCTTAAAAAAAAGTATAAACCATAGATAAATCTAAATACATTACTTAAACAACTAAAAAAATAATTAACAATAATATATACATATATATATAAAAAACATAAATATTAAAGAAAGGAAAAAAAATACTTAAAAAGAAAAAAAATAAAGAGAAAGAAAGAAGAAAGAAAATATAAGAAAGTAAAATAATAATAAAAAATATAAAAAGAAAGAAAAAATATTACAATCTATACAATATTAAAATTTATATATAAGTTATTAAAAACTAAGTAATATTTTTTATATCCAACTTATGTTGTATAAAATCTATCCATTTTTCCCATGCCGCAAAAAACTTCTCTTGCGATTGATCCTTTAAAAAAGCCGAAATCTTTGCCATTTCCGCCAGATAGGATACTTTAGAAAACCACTCTTGCAAAGTAGGCAAAGATTCCTTCTTCCAATATTGCCCTACTAACAACCTTGTGGCTGTAATTAAATTTAACATCAATACAACCTCCTTAGTATCACAATCAGTAACAATACCTAGCAAAAACAATTGTGGGGTAAATTTTACCCTCCTTCTAAAAATTCTTTGAATATTCCACCATATCTTAATCCAAAAGGCTTTTATATTTTTACACGACCACCAAATATGGTAATAAGTAGCGTCCAAACAACCACATCTCCAACATTTGGGCTGTAAGTCAGGATACATACAAGACATTTTTTGTGGATCAAGGTGCCATCTACAAAACATTTTATAAAAGTTCTCCCTTAAGTTCTGGGCTTGTGTAAATTTAACATTTCTCACCCAGATAATTTCCCAGGTATCTAGTAGAACTGGTTCACCAAAATTTTGTGCCCATTTAATCATACATTCTTTAATTAATTCTGGTTCTGAGTCCAATTCTACTAGCAACCCATAAATTCTCTTAATATGAGTTCGTCTTTGATCTTTTACTTGTTTAACAAAATTTTCATCTTCTCTAAGCAAGCCCACATTACGATCTACACTGCTCTAAAGTTTCATCATGATCTGATATTCTATAAAAAGGAATATTGTGGAAATCTTCTAAAACTATCAAAATCTAAGTATACAAGAGAAATCATTTTGCAAGTACAGATCAATACTCTTTGGCCACTCAATATACTGGTATATTCCTTTTTTGCCCTAATGCTGCATCTTCATGAATCTGATGTTAAAATCACATAGGAATCACATAGGAAGTCTATATGAGTAGAATAAGTCTTTCCTTCCAGAGTGTGACTGGTGACAGACCAGGGTAATGAAGATGGAGATGGAAACAATTTTATGTTCTCTGTCTCCTGTAATGTTATTATACAGTAATCAGTTCCAACTTCCATATACTTAGTGGTGAATTAAGGCCCCTAAATACATCTAATCATGAACAAACAGGAAATATCATCTTGTAGGTTAATAACTGACCACCAAAAAAAAAGAAAAGAAAAGAACAAGGTTTGAGGAGTAGGAATGAACAACAAAAAATTAAAAGTTTCAGATTAGAAACCTTGAGTGCTCCTGATTAGTTTATAAATTATGCAGAATTTGCAATGAATAGTTTGGAGATAAAATATTCCAAGTAATAAAACTCCTGCAAATTATGAAGATTTTCAAACAAATTTCCAACCAGAACAGCTGGAATCATTTGACAAATTCTCTTAAATGTGATTGTACATGAAACACTTTGCTCTAAAGACACCTATTCCAGCAGGCCATGTTAGCTGAAGAATTCTGGGAGATGAAATCCACACATGTTAAAACTGGCAAAATTGAGAAATAATAACTGAAACCCATTTGTAATAGGCTGAACCTTTAGAGGCTTTTTTTTTTTTTGCATTATTTGAAATGACAATGACTAACCAACAAAGCAGTAGCACCTGGCTGATCTTTTGTGGTTTGGCTTGGTTAATATTTAAATGGATTTCAACCAGGAAGTCCCAGAGCTGTAAATTGCACTGGACTGGACTGGCAATTAAACCAATTTCCCTAAGAAGGCAATTACAAACAAGCTCTGGACTGTTGCCAAGAGAACAGCATGGAGATACTGATAAACCCCTAGATGAAATGAGACCTTAATCAAGAGATATTGGAGGTCAACAAAAAATGATGACAGAATATGAAATGATTATGGCAAAAGTAAATTCCATTGTAGCGGTTGTTAAAAAACAGACCACAAATTACCAGCATCATAACACATATGGATAAATCCAGTTTGTGGTCAAAGTTAGGTTGCTATATGTAGCTCCGGTCCCCATATGGCAAAATGAGCATTTGTAATTAGAGAAAGAAAAGGAACTTTACTATGACAATGAGACAATTAGCAAATATAGCAGTGTTTGAAGGAGTTTAATTTAGATAGCAATGGATGAGGCAGAATTCGAGAAAGGGGCTGGAAACTAATATTGCTGTATCCTCTCACATTGCATGGTGGTTCAGTTGTGCCTATGGGAGGGTGAAAGTCTGTCAGTCATGGATGTAGCATCTTGAACAATCCCCACCTCTCATACACAGATGTGCATCAATGTCACACACATGTATAATAATGATAGAACTTGATCGTTATTTATTTGTTTGCATCCCACTTTCATTGTTTTACAAATAATTCAGGGTGGTGAACATATCCAACACACCTTCTTCTTCTATTTTACCCACAACAACAACCCTTTAAGATGAGTTAAGCTGAATGACTGCCCCAAGGTCACCCAGCTGGATTTCATTGCTAAGGTGGGTCTAGAACGCATAGTTCATACCAGTGGTGGGATTCAAATAGGCGAACAACTGGTTCTTTGTGTGGATGCCGCTTCCAGAAGTCCATTCTGGGCCTGGGCAACAAAAAATTAACTACCAGTTCTGCCAAAGTGGTGCGAACTGGCTGAATCCCACCACTGGTTCATACCCACTTTTTAAGCTTGTGCCTTAACCACTAGACAAAAACACTCTCTCATGCTGCTGCACCTGACATCTTACAGATTTTAAAATTCTTCCTAGTGAGGTCCTTGTCTCGGTTTCTCCAGTAAAATGCATAAACAGGAATCTGAGAATAAGTAGAAGGAGGAATTCTCTGATTTAGAAATTATTTAACAAAAGACTGGAATACTGAATAGCAGGTGGTGGAAATTAAACTGCAAGAAAAAAGGCTAGATTTTTGACTAGATGAATCATATATTTTTAACCAAAAGTGAAGAATGTAAGAATTGGATGTGGATCTCAGCCTTTCCAGACTAAATAGGCTGATCTCTGGATGTGTGGACATCAAATCCCAGAATTCTTAGCCAGTATTATATATTGGCATTTCCGGTTTCCTCATTATACATAGCATGTTATTTCCAAGCAAGCAAAGTTGTTGTGTCAAACTTTATTTTTTTATTTCAGCTAGGGTGCCATAAGATTCTGGCAAGCCAAGTAGACTTAGAACATGTTCTACAGCAGGGGTCTTCAAACTTGGCCCTTTTATGACTTGTGGACTTCAACTCCCAGAATTCCTCAGCCAGGCATGCTGGCTGAGGAATTCTGGGAGTTGAAGTCCACAAGTCATAAAAGGGCCAAGTTTGAAGACCCCTGTTCTACAGAAACAGTGATTATGTGAGATAGAGGAAAGGTTTCCTGGAGTGATTACAACTGAAAAGTTTTCTTCCTAAGCCTAACCTGTTTAGTTTGCATTAGTTCAACGTTACTTTAATATTTTTCTCCTATTTACTTTTGACTGTTATCCATTATGTTTATTTTATATGGTTATGTTTATAAGCCAGCAGTACCAATACCATCTGGTAGTACACAATATACATTAAAACAAAACAAAACAACCTGTATAAAAAGAATTTCAGAGGGAAAATTATTATATCTCAAATAAATCAGGCAACCACCAGGGGACCTTCTACCCTCTCTAGTCTATGACATGGTCGACTTAAGGCTTCATCAAGGTGAGGGCCTTAGAAACTCAGCACAGAAAAATAAAGTATGATTTGCAGCAAGAACATTTCTGATTCTCTCCTTCATTAGACTAACTAGTACCATAAATCAACATTTTCAGAACCACATAGATTTGGGGCATTTTTTTCAATATCTTCAACTTGCTACTTTTTTATTCAGAACCTGGATAAGATAATAAAATGGTGACAGACTTGAGAGATGAAATCAGATTTTGGAGTTCAGGTGAGCCCCCCCCCCCGCCGAGAAACTTCTCACCCTTAAACAAGACTTGCTGTAAAATATTTTATAAAACTATGGCTCAGTTGTGTAAGAATATTACTTATTTTCTCTATTTTTGCTTTCTTTACACTGAAACAAGACAAAACACTGAAATAATCCCTTGTCTTCAAATATGGAAGTATGATTTTCCTACAAAAGGGTAAAGGCTAGGACAAGATAGCATTTTTGTGTGTTTGTTTGTTTTGGATCTTCTCTTTTTTCTTTCAATTCAGTCTCCTTCCTTATCATGGAGCTTGATTTTATCACATTATCCTACCATATTAAAACTATAGTTCATGGTTACAGAATTTGTTTCTTTAGATTCTTCAAGAAAACCTTTAAAAGGCATCAATTATGAACAAGTATTTATTAAAATGTGCAAATTACTTTTTTCTAAGGATCAGTCATTTGCAATCAAATGGTAATTTTTCAAAGCAGGCTTTTATGTTTTTTTTATTAAAAACAAAAATATTGCACATAAGGATATTAGTGGGAAAAAATCATCAAGGTCATCTCCTGTTATGCTCTTCTTTTGTACAAGAAACTTGTAAAAAGAGTTATTATGAATAGAGAGTGGGACAGAAATATTTGGAATTTCTGTTTCTGTAGAATCCAGTTGTATTTGTTGTTGTTATTCTTGTTCTTCCTTGTTAGCAAGGAACTTGGTTTTCCAAAATGGGAGTCCTCTTTAATTTTATAACATATCTGAAAGGACCTTTCAGGTGAAAAGCTGATTTAGATAATTAATAACTTTAACTGTTAGCATATTTGGTTGTGGAATGGAAGATCATGGAGCCCTGCTTAGACAATCTTCAGATCTTAATTAATATTCTAGTTAATTCCCTTTTGTAGTTATGATTTGATTTCATTGTCTAGCAAGGCGTATGTATGTAAATTTTGAAAAGCAACATTAATATTCATATAAGAGCTTCATCACAAATGTAGTACTACTGCTAACTTCTATTTTTGCTCTAAATGAAGAATATTAAAGGGAGCAGTGAGTACATATACAGTACATCCATAGGATTTGCCCATGAAATATGTGCTTTGTGTCACCCTATGAACCAGAATCCAAGCAATCTTTTTTAAAATTAGATGGTCAATTTATTATAACACTAATATTATTATAGTTAAATACAGTTGGGACAAAATTGGCAGTGGATATGTTCTAAATGATTAAAACAATGGGAGAAAGATATGGAAATATGCTGTTGTGTGATACCATTGGAATATATTTTACAGCACCAAGTGTCTTCTCTGAAACCAATAGGATCTACTTTTCTATGTTATTGTCTTGAAGATGGGGCTGCCACTGTTGCCCAAAAGGAGAGGAGGGGAAAATAACAGAACCACACATGAAAGTGGGTTGAGGAGCCTCAGTTTAAGTACACCAATCTTTATCTCTTCCTTTACATGCTTTTCCTTTCCTTAACAACACGCTAAAGGGTTCTGCTAGGAGCCACTTTCTAACAGAGCCCTCAATGCTTTCAAAGCCTTGGGGCAATCACTAGACCTGAGCCAATACTAACCCCCACCCCAATCAAAAGGGAAGCTGTTCCTGGTGCTTATCACTAACAAGTGATGCTTATCATTGGGCAAAACTGCCCCAGTGTTAGAGATTTGACCTCAGATGTCCTGTGGCACCAACACCACTTCTTTAGTAGCAAGCTCTGTCTTCATAAAAAATAAATACCATTTGCTTTCCACCAACCCCTAGCTATCTCTACCGAAGCAAATCCTTAGAGTTTGGAAATAGGGGCTGTCAGTTTTGCAGAAGTGAAAAGCCCTCCCCTCTTTGGATAAAGTCCCTAGATCTGGACAGCGCCATTTGAAAGGAAGTGTGTTTAATTTATAGTCAGCCTCATTTACCCAAAGAAGAAAAGGAAATGGCTCTTTAGTTCATTTTATCAAAGAAAATAAATAGTTTCACTCTGTATGTTCACTTGTATTTGCCTGTTGATCAGGAGATCTGAATCTTGAACTAATACAAACTGGATTCTGTATTCTCAGTCATCTCATAGGCATTAAACTGCTGGGGAAAACAGCATTTGGAATATATTTTTTTAAAACTGCAACAAAATAATTGTAGTTGATATTTCGAATGTATATACTTCAATGTGTATTGATCGCATGTTTGCAGCTGTAAAAATATTGTTCCCCTTAAAATATGATATACTGTTATGGAGACATTACATCAATTGCAATTAGAACAAGCATGTACAGACTGCAAGTACAACTTTAAAATTTATGGAAGTTATTTCTACCAAGTGTAAAATAAATTAAATGTCTTTTAAAATCTCCAGCTTGGAAAATGATTCATTGGGCTTGAATGCTGTTATTTTTGCATAGAGTTATATTGCCATATAACAAATATGACAGTAATTTAAAATATTTAGAAATATATCTGGAGCATTAGTTTTGTTTAAATTAGCTTTGTATATATTGAATCATCCTTTATGAATGTGTGTGTATGCAAAAAAGAGAGAGAGAGAGAGAGAGACGTGTGCCACGTGAACAAAAAAAATATCTGTATTTAGTCTTACATTAAAATACTATTTTAGTTGACACTAATTTGGGAGTAAATTGTGTCAGTGAACTCAACAGAACTCATTGTTGGTTTGGCAAATAAAGCACACAAATTGATAAAATAGTTGAATCTCACACATTGTAATTTTTCTTCCTCTTTCTCTCACCCTCCCCTCCTCCAACTTGTTAGGCATGCTGTCTTGTTACTGTTATGCTTAATATTTATTTGTACAGAAATCAGTTTAAACTTGCATTTTCTTTCTTCAGTAATTAAGACACATTCCTAATATATCCTGTATACCTCTGCCTTCTATTGCTTTTAGATGCTACCTCCTCTGGATAGGATTATTGTGTGTTGGAATTATTGGGTTATCTGGCCTGTTAGGCTGAGTCATCAGCTGCAGTAGGCCAAGGTATGCGGAAGTCAAAAGTGAAAAAACAAGTTTGTGCCGTGCGGTGCAAGGGAATGTTGTTTTGGTGTTTGTTAGTGCCGTGTGCAACAGCTGTATAGTAGCGTGTGCAAAACAAAGTTAGCACGTGTAATATGCTAATATGCTGTGTCATAACAAATGTGGTTGGTGTAAGGTGGTCACCAGGTGCTTATAAACCCGCCTTCTGATAACACAATAAAAGGGATGCTTCGTCTTTGTTCGAAGCTCCCATCCCGAGGGGGAAAAAAAAAAAAAAGGAGTCTCAAAGGTTATTTAGTCAACCCTCTTATTTCATACAGGAATTTCATTAATATGACATTGCTAATAGATGATGCCCACTTATGCTCTTCCTTCAAAACTTCAAAAACAGCCCATCACCTTCCAAAGCAATTTGTTCTATTGAGAAAGAGCTGATGTTACATCCAGGAATCCGTTCTGAAAAGTTGTTTTCAATGCTCTTTCTTTTCCTTTAAATGGGTGTGTTTGAGCTCTGCTTTCTGAATCAACAGAAAAAATATCTGCTCCATCATATGTGTGACATCCTTCAAATATATGAGGATGATTATCTTGGTAGTCTTTTCTCCTGAAATATTTTCAATTCCTGAAATATTTCTTTTTTTATAGGAGTAGGTCTCTAGGCTCCAGACATGATCTTTGTCACCTTTCTCTAGACAAAATTTCTTAAAATCTTATCACTAGATATGAGCTGGACTAACAATTTAAAAGCATAGTTTTGGAAACTTTATTCAACAGCTAGCCCCATTGCTTTAAGTAAGATTTATTTAAGATAGCATATATAGAATTGCTAATTGGCAATATTAGAGTTACACAACCTAAGCAAAACCAGTTACCTACTCTATGGTCAGCAAGCTAGGTGAACCCAGCTAACAGTGTCCCAAACAAATCATGATTAATATCATCATGCCTTAATATGAGACTCAATTTGCCATTTGATGATAGACATATATTTTGCCCATGCTGTATAATTTTAGTTTCCTGCATATTTCAATCCTGCAATTATCCATGCATCACACTGCTGTGAATTTGCATATTTCTCTCAGATTTCAAGTATTTAGAAACAGATATTTAAAAAGTGGTATTTGGAAGTTCCTATGCAATGTTTTAAAAATCATGTGTGCTATCACTAAAATGTGCAAATTGCTGAACCCTTTTTCTATCCCAATGTCAAAAAAGTAAGAACAAAAAGTTTAACATCTTATAAGTGATTTATTCCTATTGCATCAATTTTATGTGCAAACTGGGGAATAAATGAATATAGGAATCACTTCTCTCATTTGCAGGGATTTGAGTCTAAAAATGCTAAAATGGATTTTAATAAGAGTAATCTTTAATAAAAAAAGTGACTTAACCATATTGCCATTCCCTGGATAAGGTTTCTCTTAAGAGATATTTTGTGTGGAATACAAAGATCTTAATATCTTTAAAAGCATGCAAGCACTTTCAGCATTTAGGTTTGATGGTATTCAGCAGGTCATTAGTAACAATGAGTTATTTTCCCTTTGTTGCGGTTCAAAAGAATGGGATACTCTTGGCCTTCCTTATTGATTTAGGCTTCCAAAACATTTGACTCAGACTAATTAAAATTAATAATTGACAATTCTAATTGTTGAAAGAGTTAACAGCAACCATAAGTAGAGATAAACTGAGAATCTCAGTTTCATTTTGAAATGCCTTTAAAATTTTATTTTCTTATCTTTTCTTTTTTCTTTACTCTTTTTTTTTCCTTTTTGTTTTTTCAGCAGTATACATGTACATCTATTTCATTCAAGAGGACTCTTTTTTACTGTCATGATTTCTAATGTGGCTATAAACACTTCTCATGACACCTGCTAGACTTCCTGCCTGACCTGCCTTTTTACACTTAAAATCTGGCCCCCATACAAAGCGTAGCACCAACATTTAGCCTTATCTTGCTATCCAGAATGTCTCTGAGCTGCAATGAGTTCTATTAGCCTTCTTAGCAAATGACAAGAATGGTTTGGTAATATATCCACCTACTTCAGAAAGAGACAAGCTGAATGCACAGGGTCTGAAAAAAGTTTTGTATCAGAACTGGAGAAAAGTTATTTACCGAAGAATATCAAACCTGTCAGTTTTGTTGTTCTTGTTAAGTCCTATAGAGAGTGTGTTTACTGCAATTATCTTTCTTGATTGATTATCAAAGCAAGAAGCTTCTGAAAAGTCTTTCAGTCATTTAGCTTGCTTCTCTTCCTGCTAAATACACAGTCGTGTTCATTCTCAAGTACATTGTGTGGTGGTTCATAATATGGAAGAATTATCTTCCTTAAAAATAAAATTCAGATGATTTTAAAGAGGAAGAAACACACACAGAGAGACACATGGGCAATACTTACTTGTACCTGGTTTCTGAATTCCTTGAAGAGTAAATGCAATGAATAGCCATCTGGGAATTTCCTGCACCTCCTTTCCCTTTGACCTTATGATGTACACTTTTTTTTCTGGTCCTGTACATATTTATTGGTGACAACACAACCTTTCTTGCATTTGATGATACAAATGCTGCTCAGCAAAAGTTTCCATTGTGATTGGTGTTTTAGTGGTTAAGTTATTTGAAACCTCTGATGTTTTTCCCATAACAATCTGACTGTTTGTATTGACAATCTATTATCTATAAACCAATAAGAACTGTCCACCACAGCAAGAGCTATTTAATTTATCCTGCATTTGCTGTAATACAATAGCATCAATCCCCTATCCTTTGTGTGAGAACTTGAGGCAGCATCCATGGAAAGAGAAGTCTGGCTTCCTTTTATCTTCTTAACACCAAACCTGCAAGATGAGTTGTATTGAAATATACTGTCATGCCCCAAATCACTCAGTCAACTTCACAGATAAGTGGAAAATTGAACCTCAGCAGCCCATTTTGACACCCTTACCACGATACTACAGTTCAACTAATAAACCTCCTGTGTAACAAATGAATTGTTCAACAAACACTGAGAAGCATAGAAAGGGAGCAATCAAATTAGCAAGGCTTTAGGATAAAACAAAAAAACATTTTTAGGAGGACATCCATGACCAATGAACTACTTTTGAAAACTCACAAACTTACCCACGATTTTGCAATCTTCAGCTGCACAGGTGTGTAAACTTCTGTATTTCCAAGATTACTTTGTTAGGCACAGGGTTCAGATGTACTATTTGCTTGAGAATACAATTCTCCCTGAGCAAAATGAGTCTTCTTTCTGAATATAGAGGGCAGGATGCCCCCCCCCCACCACACAAAATAAATATCAATTTCAACACAGAGACATACTTCTTAAGATGTGTATGGCTGTGGAAAAACACTGGGATTTGTTTCAGTACTGGGCAGGGTTCAGGGCAAAGCCATTACTATTGGATTTATACGTCCAGAAAGTATAAATCCTTCAAGTCAGAAGTCAGGGTGGGACCTGGGTGGAGGAGACTTCTCAAGTCTCATCATCTAACATAAATCCAGGAGAATCAAGGGGCAACTCTGATTAAAATTATTCTTCTAATCAGCAATATATTGCTGGTTCAGATGGGACAAAATGCCCAATTTGTAGCCTTTTTGAGAATGAGAAGAACTTTTATCTAGGACTGATGTTTGTTTTAAGAAGGAACCATTAGACTAGGACTGAGAAGACACAGGTTCGCATCCCTCCTTAGTGTTGGATGACCACTGGTTGATTTGGAGCCAGTCACAGGTACTCTACCTTTCGGGATTGTGTCCTAGGAATGAAATGAAGAGAGGTTCCCATGGAAGCATTTCTGAGCTGTTGGAGGAAATGTAGAATACAAATCAGACCAATACAAATAAATCAACATAAGGTTTACAGTTCACAGCAGGAGGGAATGTTCTTTTCCTGACAGTTAGAACAATTAACCAGTGGAACTACCTGCCTCCAGAAACGGTGAATGCTCCAACACTGGAAGTTTTTAAGAAGAGACTGGACAGCCATTTGTCCAAAATGGTATAGCGTTCCTGCCTGAGCAGGGGGTTGGATTAGATGACCTTCAAGGTCCCTTTCATCTTTACTATTATTATTATTATTATTAATAATAATATTAATATTACATTTCATGAAAACAAACTGCATGTTCAGGCCTGTCTCTCAACCAAGATTAGGATAAAATCATATTCTTTCCCACCAAAGTCTCAACTAGACATATATATATATACTATTCTGCTCCATAATATATATATTAATACTATTAATACTATTCTGCTCCGTAATATTTCTCCAGGACTTTTTTGTAAGACTTATTTTTAAGACTGCGGTTTTTATAAAACAACAGGTAGATCAACAAATCAATTAATTTAGACTCCACTATAAGTAAGAGAGGCAGAAATATTCATGTTTAATAGTCCACATGGATCTCAGCCTCCTACTCTGTATAGTTTTAACATATCATGAATAAGCCCTATCTTTAGTTTTTTGCCCTTCGTTGTGCCCCATTTCACTAGAACTACCAGCCATTGGCAATTTAGATCTTGATTACTGCTGTACCTCAAGGTATTTCTAGTTTAACGAAGAGAAAGACAAGGGGAGACATGATAGCGAGAAAGACAAGGGGAGACATGATAGCAGTATTCCAATATCTCAGGGGCTGCCATAAAGAAGAGGGAATCAAGCTATTTTCCAAAGCACCTGAAGGCAGGACAAGAAGCAACGGGTGGAAACTAATCAAGGAGAGAAGCAACCTAGAACTAAGGAGAAACTTCCTGACAGTGAGAACAATTAATCAGTGGAACAGCCTGCCTCCAGAAGCAGTAAATGCTCCAACACTGGAAGTTTTTAAGAAGAGAGTGGACAGCCATTTGTCCGAAATGGTGTAGAGTTTCCTGCCTGAGCAGGAGGTTGGACTAGATGACCTCCAAGGTCCCTTCCAACTTTACTACTATTACTAATTTCTTATCCCAAGATGGGCAGGACAATTACACATTTTCTCTCCTTCCTGAATTATCCCTCCTGAAAATAAGGCATGTATGCTTATATAAGAGGGGTAGCACATTATAATGCCGCTTTTAATTCAATGCATTCCCTTTGGTGGGGCCCGGTTTCTAATTTTAGTCAGGTTATCTTTCAATTAACTTGAATGTTGTAAATGCCAAAAGACTGCAGTAGTGGTTTTGAGGATTCCCCTTGGAAGACATTGAACCCCCTTCCTCCTGCTAATGAAACTGATACCAACTTGCTCCATACAAAGTAGTAGCTCCATTTGCCAAAGCATCTGGAAATCAACAAGGATTAACGCCTCCAACAGTTTTAATAGTTTTAAGCCCCAAGCAGCTGAAACAGACGGATTCAGAAACGCCTGCATCACCATCCCCACCCTTCCAAAGGAGCCAGTAGGCAACAAAGATCTGCTTCCCCCACTGTCTTGATTTCTTCCCTTTGGAGAAGTTTCACCCATTCCAGGAAGTCTAATTTTCCAGTGGTGTGACTGGAGGGATTAAATTCTCTTTGACAGGACTCCCATACTTCCAGCTGATACATCAGCAGTGGGGACCAGTAGTGTGTGGACAGGAGAAGCTCTTCTGATTTTTGGGACTGGGGCAATGTAAAGTTGCCTCCCTGCCCCACCTCTACACCGTGGGAAAGAAAGCCACTTCTACACACCTCTGTTGCCTACATTCAAGCCCGAGACAACCGCCAACTTCAGTTTTGGAAATCCAGGAAGGATTGCACTACGCATCTCCACTGCTCTATGTGCATTGCCTTGATTTCTCATGCAGGGCAGAACCACTGCCCAAGTTTTGCCCCGGAGAGAACTAAACTAAAAACAGGAGTGCTTTTAAAGGACAACCAGCTGCCTAATCCAGACGCTGAGGGCTGGAATTAAGAGCCGGCGAATTTAGTAAGTCTTTTCCCCAATGCGTGGTTTATTTTCCTATCGGCTTCATTGCCTTTACGATGATAGCTCAAAGCACTTCTGCTCTTCAGCCGTTCTGGAATCAGTGATTTGGTGCTTCCCAAATCATGGCACCTCTCCCGCACGCAGTTCACTTAAACAAACGACCTGTTTTAAAACCCGTATCACTTTTTCTGGCCGCAAATAATGCTCTGAGATTTTACTAGATGCCTCCAATTGAGGGACTCAACCTTCCTGCTTTATTAGCCTAAAATATTCCTTCTCCGAACAAATTTCTATGCAATTCGTGGATAGTACGCCCTACTGAATTCATACTTATTTCTGAAGGAATAGCCACAACCCTGCAGCCAGGGCGCTATCCAACCTCCCAGACCAAACCTGCTAATATGGATTGGTAGAAAATTGCAGGACTCCTTGCATACAATGGGGTGGGCTTAAAGAGCTTAAAACGAAAGGGGATGCCATAGCTGAAGGCAGCCAGCAATCAAAATGGAACAAACATCTTTATAGTGAGGAATTGTGTCTGTAGGGTCTTCAACTGCTTCTATAACTTATTTTATACTTGTCGGTTACAGAGCAGCGATATTTGTGCTAGAAACACATTTGCTTCATTAATGTCACTATTCTATTACTGAACTCCTATTCACCATTCTCAGACCAGCCTGGCTTCTTCAAATGATCAGACTAAAGGGAACTTGTGTAGCTTTTGTTTTAAAAATCGGGTTGTTCTTGTGCACTATACACGTAAAAAACCTGACAACCTCTAAATCGTTTACCATAACAGAAACGTTTTTGAACGAAAATTTAATCGCAAAAAGTTTTTTTTAAAAAACCATAATAAGAGCAAGTGACTTACAAAGGATGGATTAAGGGTGGGGTGTTATTCTATGATTCTTAAGTGTGTAGGATTTGTGGGGGGTTGCCTGCAGAGGAAGAACAAACAAAACAAAGATTTAAATTATTATATATCTTAAGGTAGGTACATTTGCAAGAAAAAAGCTAAAAAACTTGTTCCTCTAAACTTTATACATTCAACACAAATCTGACTAGACCCTTGATGTTTCGAATTAGTAGCCCATAGTTGTTTCTTTCTAGGGTTGAAACATATAAATCACCTTCTGGTCGATTTCCCTCTTACAGCAAGAAAAATACATATTTTATGCATATGTAAAATTCATATACATAAAATTATCATTAGCCACCATCAGCACTGGAGGCAGGACATCAGTCAAGCTGCCCTCCTTCCAGGCGTGCTACTAATTCTGGAGTTCCAACCAGATGGGCCAAAAGAGAAGGGAGGAGGGAGAAGGGTCAAACAAAGCGCAAGACGCCACCTCTGTCATCATGAATGAAAGAAAAGCCTGAACCTAGTTTTCAAGGGCATCTTGGAAACCGTTGGCCTGTACCAGCTAGAAAGATAGAACTCCTTCAGAATCAGCGATCTGTAGATGTCTTCTTCACATCTGGAGAGATGCCACTCTGAAACGTGGTGGATCAAAGGCGGGTGTTGTTAAAACCAGGTAAGCAGCAAAAGTGGACCTAAAAGAGGTTGGCCTCTCAAGGTGAAGACCTCGACCAGGTACAGGCACCTAGAAGGGTAATAGACTTTTCTCTCTCCTGCCTGCTTTACTTCCCGCCTCCTTCCCTTGCACTGGTTACACCTGGTGCTTTTCCCCTCCTCTCCAGCCCCCCTCCCCTTAACTCTTCGCTCCGGCTCTTCCTTTCATCTTCCGGCCGGCAGACGCTCCTATTTATCCCCCGGCAATCAAGCCAGTGGCGTCACCAGAGGTAACTGTAATGACGAGTGCACCATTAAGAGATGACAGCATTAGAAAGAAGAGGGCAATGGTGAGTTCCCTCCCAGAGCCGGCGCTGCACACTGGAGCGTTCGCATCACAAGGTCATCCCCCCAGCTCGCCCCGCTCGCGGCTCCCCTCCGCCTCGGTAGGAGAAGAACTCAGGCGGAAAGGGGGAGGAAGGCGCCCCGGAGTGGATGGAGGCTGGGGTGGGTTGGTGGGGGGGAAGAACGCCAGCACGCGAGAGGGAGAACCCGGTTGGGTTGTTTTAGAAGACACGCGCGATGGAAACCAGAAAGGAGATGGTGCTGTTTCTGGACGGATGTCAGCTTGGCCCTCTGGCTGGCAAGAGGGCGCCCAATATGGCAGGGGCCGTGGGAGTCCCGGAGCCACAGGACAAGATGATGCCTAGGACTTGCTTGACTCCTAGAGCTGCCTCCTTGTCCTCCCGGAAGAATGGAATAGCGGGAAGAGGTGCAGAAGGAGAACAGGAAGAAGAGGAGGAGGAGGAGGAGGAGGAAGAAGAAGAGGAGGTAGAAGTCCTACCAGCGCCAGGGACGGTCCCAGAGAACCGCTCCGCAGCAGCGGCGCTTCTTTCTGCTAGTCAGCAGACCTCCCTCCACCGCCTTCCCCCCACCAAAAGCCCCCAAAGCAGTTCCGGCACCGAATCGGATTTCTATGAGGAAATCGAGGTGAGCTGCACCCCGGATTGCGTCCCTGACAAGGCGGAATACCACCTCCAGCACGGCAAAGGTACCCGACCCCTCCCCGCTTCCCTTCTCTTGAGCTCCCCGGGGAGAGCCATCTGGACTCGCAGCTGGGTGGGACGGGACAAGACGAGAGCTGCTGTTTGGCTCAGTCCTCAGAGCGCTTCAAAGCGACTAGCAGCCGATTTGTTCAGTCTGGCTTAGATGATTTCTGGATCGCCGCCTGCATTTTGTTTTCTCCCCCTCCTTTGAACTGCCCTCTCCCAGTCTCCAAACCCTGCGGCTCGGTCGCTTCCATTTCTAATTGCCCACCAAGAGGCATCTGCAATAAGCCACACACATCTCCCCCTTTGAAGTCTAACGGCGCGTTACTGGAGGACGTGAAATCGCATCCTCGCTGCAACAAAGAATTAAAAGCTTTACAGAATTCCCGCTCCCCCAAGCCTAGACTTCGGTTGCAATAAATCCCCCAGAAGCTTCTCTTTCTTTCCCTATTGCTGTGCCTAGCACCTCCTTGATGCTCCCTCCTTTCAAGATTATAGAACTGCGTGGCGCCCCCTGCCCCCTTCCTATTGCCGGGGAACAGGAAAGGAAAGCTTCCTCCTTAACATTTCAGCAAGATCAAAAGCATCTATCCGCGCCTGCCGGCCTCCCTATCCAAAGGCTGTGTTGCAAGGAATGGGAGCAGCAATTCCCAGCAAAATTGCAGCATGCCTGGACGAATGAAGAAGCAGACACCAGCACAGGCGACATCACACACACACACACACACACACACACACACACACACACACACACACGTTCTCTCTCTTTCCCTCCCCGTTTCTTTCTCTGTCTCTCTCTGTTTCTTTCTCTGCCTCTCTCTCTCCCTCTGCCTCTCTCTCTTTGTTTCTCTCTCTCTCTCTCTCTCTCTCCTCCCTGCCCCCCTTTTCTGAACTGCACACCTTGTAGTTCTCATGTCTTCTTGGCAGGTTTGTTCGAGGCCCCAATTGCTCTTCACTTCCCTGCCTTATGGTGCCAGTTCGGAAATGGCCGTGGGGTTTAACGCCTTTGGTTTCCGGAGGACACCTTGAGAACCGCCTGCAATGGAAAGCAAGAGTCCGAAATCGAGGGCCTTTCCATCCCCCCCCTCATTTCCTTTCCTAAACCCCCAACCCTACCCTCCTTCTGTGAAAAGGATGCCCAGAGTGAAAGCCCCTGTTTTCCTTCTGGGAATTTCTTTCACCTGGAGTATTGGGGGGGGGGACGGGGAGAGAGAACGCGATTTCCTATAAAGAAAGAGAGAAAGAGCCGGTGGTGTGTAGTTGGCGTCTACAGACATGGTTCTGTTATTGCGGGCTTGGAGAGAGACATGGCAGCTTCTTTCAGCTGCTTCCTTCAGTCGGCTGGACTCCCAGTTCTTTCACGCAACAGAAAAGGGGAATCTGAGAGAGATTCAGTGGCACTCCTTTTGCTTATTCTCTTTACAATATGTTCTGTAATGCACTGCAATATATAATCCAACAGAGACCCTGTCCTGTTCACTGGTGTTCTGTGTATGTGTTTGAAGATGGAATCTTCTATGCCTTAACTTCCAGAAAGGCGGTCGAATGAGGATTTCGCAGCACCAAACCCAGACAGCTGAGGGCACTTTTCAGATCCATTTGATCAAGTGCAGGATAATAATGGTGACGATTTTCCTTTTCTTGGCGAGAAGGGATAAGCCCTTAAAACACTTTTCCATGGGGGGGAGGGGGGAGGACGGGAAGGGAGGAAGGGAAATCTCGGACTTTTATTCCACTCTTCCAAGTTCCTCTGATTGCAGGTGCTACCAAATAAAGGTTAGAGAATATTGCTATTCTTTCCACTTCCGGAAAGGAGTTTGCAGTCCAGAGATGTCGCTGCGTCCAAGTGGACGGCGGGATCTTAGGTCTCCTAACACGTTGGCTTAAATCAGAAACCGAGTGTCTTTCGTTGCATCGGATGGCAATCTCAGTGCCAGAAACTGGTGTAGTACGTGAATAAAACGTGTACAGGAAAAGGGAATTTACGGGAAAGTGTAATGTCCGGTAGATTTTAGGGTAATTTATTCCAGAGTGTGGGCCTGGGATTTCGATTTCATATGTGCAATATAAACTCCACAACATGGGATTGGCATTGAATGAATCTGTATCCTCAGTAGAAAGGCAGGCAGAAAAACCGGTACATGTTCAAGTGGGAACAATAAATTGGATTTACTCTTTGGTAGGTAGTTTTAGAATTGTAACTTGAAAGGCAGAGAAAAAAGGGAGATCGAAGAATTTGGCCACTACATTCGGCATCACAGTGGGCATCACTGAATAATCGTCAAGGAACTCAAAGAATTTTCCTTTCTTCGCGGAATACCATGCCTGGTTAAATGTAACTCATAACTTGCTCAAGCCTTGAAAGTAAAACCCATTCAATCTAAGGAAATTTAGCCTCTGAATGTACCTGCCTACAGCCAAGCCCAGTGGATGGAGGGGGCATGCGACCACAGTATTTACATCTGAACAGCCCAGTTTAATAAGGCTGAGGTCATAGCAGCCCCCCAAGTGCTGCCTCCATTTCCCAACTAACCACTTGTCAGCCAGGCTTGTTTTTATCAGTTAGGCATTCGCTATTCATTTCAACCCTGCACACTATATATAACACTTTGCATTCTTACATTAAAGGCCTGCCTGGGTCCCGCATCTTCAGAAATAAAGGGGACAAACTTGTTTTATTTCAAACGTGGTAGAGCAGCCCTGTCAACTCTCAGGATCTCTCCCATAGTACTACTAGAGAGGAGCCCCTGGCCCGAGAGTCTGCTCCAAAAGGCTGTCCTGATGACACTATGGCCCGAGTTGATGTGGGAGGGGGAAGAACATCGTCAGAGCTCTCTTCTAGCTGTCTTTCTCCCTCTGGATGGCTTCCTCTCTACTCTCCCCTGCAGGTCAGTGCTCAGATACTTCAGCCGAGAGCCCTAGCAGCGGAGGCGACCACTCCAAGGGCAGCGGTGGCGGAGGTTCTCAGGGGTCGCTGGCCTGCAGCGCCAGCGATCAAATGCGCCGTTATCGCACCGCCTTCACCCGGGAGCAGATAGCGAGGCTGGAGAAAGAGTTTTACCGGGAAAATTACGTGTCCAGACCCAGAAGATGCGAGCTGGCCGCCGCCTTAAACTTGCCCGAAACCACCATCAAGGTACTTCATTATCATTCCTCCCTCTTTAAGCGTCCGCCAAGCTTCCCGTATATTTGGCCACAAACCAGGGAACTTCCGTAGACTTCGGAGCGTTTCCAGGTGTCTGGACGGGGACTTTGACCCTCCCCAAGTCCTTTCCAATTCCCCCTTAGTTCCCAGTGTCAAATTGCTTCAAAAGCAGCATTGTTTCTGGCGATGGTGGGTCTTGATCCGCAGTTGTAAAGATACGCGGCTAGACGGTACCCTAGCTCTGCGCGGGGGGGGGGGTTTCTTCTCGAAAGAAGAGGAACTAGCCCTCTGCTGGGAAATAAATCTCGTTTCTTCCTTCAGTCAAACTTCTTTCCGGGTAGGCGTGACTAGGTCTACAGCTTTAACCTCAGGGATCGTTTCTTGGGGACTTAATGTCAGCCACTTCCAAAAATCAGTTCCATGTAGTGCAACGTGCTTAAGATGGTGGTCGGGAAGGTCATCAACCCTCCCCCCCAACACTTGATTGTTTATTTATTTTGAGTCTACCTTAACTCCCCCTTCTCCCACTCCGCCGAACACCAACTTGTTATCTGGCCTGCTGAAATCAATAACACTTACTCCAAAATCACTGCATTTAAAATTAAATGTCAGGCTTTAACCATTAGAATGAGAACATTCTAATGTCTAATTTAAGTGGTTTAAATAACATCTGTATCGTTATACAAAGTAGCAGTTGAGCAGATTTATTGGGGAATAAGCACCTTAAAACTAAGGAGATTTCCTAAGTAATCTTATAGATAGGATTTACTTATTTTTTGCCTATCCTGAAACAGAATTGTCTAATTTTGAGCCTCTCTAAGTGCATGTTAAAGACTCATCTTCAGTGCATTCATATTAAGGAATTTCCTATACACTCAGGCAGGCTGTCATTCAGGTTGTTAGCTTCACCGCACATCTTAGAGATAAGGATTCTCTGAAATAAAAGACTAAAAATTGGGAGAAAGAAGAGATGGGCACATCCTTCTATTAAGTATTATTACTACTATTAATTATTATTATTATTATTATTATTACAATTGTTATCAAAATAGCATTGATTGCCTGCTACCCTAGATTTATGAAGGTGTCCAAAAAAAAAAAAAAAAAAAGGAAAGGGAATATTTTTTGTATCTACTGTGGAAGAGTATAGGACTACATAGCTTATGGATAAGGGGAAGCTTATATTTGCATGTCTCATGCAGGACTGGTCTACTATCTGCACTTTTCCTATGTTTTTCACTCATTTATTCCTTTCACAATAATTGTATTTTATTTCTGTTTAAATGTGTGGCCACAAACAATTCCACTCCTTGACAATTGTGCAGATCTGGCAAGTTTATTACTGCAAACACCAATAAATATAATGAAGCCTCCCAGTTTGATTTTGAATGGTAGTGTGGGAGAAAATGCTGGGCACACAGCTCCATGCCATGGAAATCTTGAATCCCCTCAGTAGACAGAGGCAGCTGCCCCTGAGTTCCCCACGTGAGTTTTTCCCCCAGCCTCCGGAAAGATGCCGACCCCAGGCCTTAGGAGCTCGGGCGTGGATTGGGGGGTTGTGGGGGGATCCCAGCCTTGCTGGCGACTCAGAGCTTGCTTTGCTGTGTCTGTCTATCCCTCCATCCCAGGTGTGGTTCCAGAACCGGCGGATGAAAGACAAGAGGCAGCGCCTGGCCATGACTTGGCCCCACCCGGCGGATCCAGCTTTCTATACCTACATGATGAGCCACGCGGCGGCCACCGGCAACTTGCCCTACCCCTTCCCCTCCCACCTGCCCCTACCTTATTATTCCCACATGGGTCTTGGAGCCGCTTCGGCTTCGGCCGCAGCTGCCCCCTTCAATTCCCCGTTGAGGCCGCTGGACACCTTTCGCGTCCTGTCCCACCCTTACCCGCGACCAGAACTGCTGTGCGCTTTCCGACACCCCTCTCTTTATGCCGGTCCGACCCACGGGCTGAGCGGTGCCGGAGGGAGCCCCTGCTCCTGTTTGGCTTGTCACGGGAGCCAGGCAACCGGGCTAGTCCAGCGGCCTTCGGGATCGGACTTTAATTGTTCGGCCACCACCCGGACGGACTCCTTTCTCACGTTTACACCTTCGGTGTTGAGCAAGGCTTCCCCGGTCCCCTTGGATCAGCGCGAAGAAGTCCCTTTGACCAGATAAAGGACCTATCTCAGGTTGCTCTCTTTTCCTCCCGCCCTCCCCGCCCCGGCCGCGCTCCTTTCCAGAGTCTCCTAATATTTAATCCCATCAGTCAGTGGACACCAAGGAATGGAAGCAAAAACGAAAGTAAGCCTGGAAAATGGGGAGGATTTCTAATGCGCACAAATCCGCGGAAGAACCTTGGCCAAAGCGAGGTGCGGAACTTGGCGGATTATTTCCCCAAGGACGGGAAAAGGGGGGCGGGGGGCGGGGAGGAGAAGAATGATTTCTGCCACAGCAAAGCCAAGAGCTCCTACTTAGACTTCTTTAGGAGGTTTGTCTCCAGTCTATCAGGGCAGATGCTCACCAAACCACGGCGCCAATAGCTTATGCATAACCTTGTATGTGACTAAAAGGAAAATACTTGAAAGAAGAAATTGTCGATCATTTAAAAAAAAAAAGTGTATGCCTGATGAAAGTGAAGATTTATTCTTTGCCAGATTAAAACAAAGAAAGTAAAAGAAGGGCCTTTGTGGATTTGCGATAGTGTCAATCTGTTACTACGACTTTTTCTCTTTCTTTAATCCGATAGCCTTTACAAAGTAAACAGCACTGAACCAGACATTAAAAAAAAAGTTAACCTCTTAGAAATATTAGCTTTCATTCTTTACACATGCACATGTATTTATACCCTCATGCATACACCTTCTGTGTACCAGCTGAGAAAGTGGGGAGGGAGGGGGGGAGGGAGGGAAGCGAGAAAGCCCAGTCGACACAGAGAACCCAGAGGGGTTAAAGCTATTTGTCCTTTAAAATAACAGCGCTCTACTGTCAGTAGCTGAATTGTGACCACACGGACCAAATTAACAAGTGATGTATATGTAGTGGAGAAGGTTTGCACAGGCACACACAATGCACACACCCCTTTTCGAAAAGGGAATCAGCTGCAAGGCTAATATTCTCAGGGCAGAGCCAGCGTGGCTGCCGGACACTAACAAGCCACCAAGGGAAGAGATTAAAGGGCAGGAAGCAGGGGTTATTTTCTCTCCCCAATCACTCAATCACAAGGTTGCAAATGAAAGCCGAATCTGTTTCCTTCTCCTTCCGGGTCTAATTTCATTTTCCCCAACAATCTTTGGGTTTAGAAGTGAGTTTCTGCTTCTGCATTTATTCACTGTATTTGTTATTGTAATTTCCTTTTTCCACATGTGGAATACAACTCCCCATCTCTGTCCTCCCCCCCCCCCAATCCTGGGTATGCTATACGTTTTTCTCCTTTTATCTCAATGAAATTACCTCCAGCTCCGTTGGTTATCTGTTTTTTCATTGATGGAAGGACAGCCCTCGACATTTAATACTGAATAACAATTATACTGAACCCAAGGCTTACAAATTAACTGGCTTTATCTCCCTCTTGCTTATTGTGACTACAAAGAACAATAAAAGGTGCTTGAGTTAATTCACTAATTTTAAACCATAGCATTATTTTAAAAATTATATACATTGGGACAAAAACAGGAAATTACTATTAGCAGTATGATGTTGGGGTAGAACAGAAGATTTTAAAAAAAAACCATTTTTTTGGACTGTGGTACGCCCAAGAAATTTTTTCGTTTCGATTTCAAACATAATTGAAATAAAAGCAAAATGTTTGAGACTGGTGGAAGGAAGATATTTCCACGTACAGCGCTAATATAGGACAAATCTCCAAGGAAGTCATAGGGACTTCATAATTTACAGTCCAAATCCATCAGTCAAGTAAACCTGATATCAGCTAGAATAAAAAATAGGTTTTATCGAAATCACTGGATTAAAAAAAAAACTAACCTTTTAACAATGTTAATGTGAAAAGTTTCTGCCCTTTTGTTGGAAATCTTTAGGGTTAATGACTAGGCTTCAGGATAACCTATTGGAAAATACCTTTGTTTTTCTAAAGAAGGTGCTCCCTATTCTTGTGAGAAATCCCACTTTAGCCTCCTGATCAAGGAAACATAACAATGGGGAGGACCTTTTCATTTCAACCTGGCAAGGAAAATTTCCCTATCTGGGAAGTCCTTCATTTTTTTTTTACTTTAAAGCGGCAGTAGTTTCTAAAGACAAGGAAGGAGGAACGTACCTTTTGGGAGCGGTTGCTTTTTATTTTAAGAAAGCTTCGTGGCACACTCCAAACCTAAATACCTGGCAAATTGAGAAAGATGCCAAACTCAAAGGAGAAAAAAAAAAGAAAAGAAAAAGAACGAAAACAGGGGGACATTCTTTTCAATGTAATCCGTATTCATAAAATTATTGTTTAATGCACAATAAACGTGCAAACCATAATAAGGTTTACCTCAAACGTACTGAAAACTCCCTAGATGCCTAGACCAGGGGTAGGCAACCTTGGCTCTTTTACGACTCGTGGACTTCAACTCCCAGAATTCCTGAGCTCCGGAATTCTGGGAGTTGAAGTCCACGAGTCGTAAAAGAGCCAAGGTTGCCTACCCCTGGCCTAGACTAATGAAGAGGAATAAATCCCACAGAAAAACCTGTAAGACTTAGTTTTGAGTAAAAGTGGTTAATTCTGGGGTGCAAATTACGTTCTAAACCAGGAATGAAACTATGCTGGCTCCCATCTCTAGAACTTCCGAACTTCTAAGGCCGAAATGCGGAGTAACAAGGCATAGTTGGGACTTCTTAAGGAAGAACGCAAATTGAGGTTAATGCTTCAGTCCTCCTGCAGTCTTTGGCCTTCTGTCAATGGGAATTGTAATCCAACCGAGTTGCATCATTTTATCAGACGAGGCACGGAAGAAATAAAATTAAGGGGATTTCTCTCTATCTGATTTGGGTCTTCCCCCCCTTTTTTTTTGAGGGGATAGGGGAGGTTGGAAATCCCAATATGTTAATCATAATTGTACAAGGGAAAAGCTTGCCATTCTATTGCCTAAAGATTTGCTCTTCGGCTTGTCAGGGTCTTGCCCCACTTCCACCCCTACTTCTTTAGATAATAGATAAAGGCTTGATCGGTCTAACTTCAGGGAAGGAGTTTTAGCTGTGAACTTCGGCTTTAGCTCGTTTGGTCAGATCAAAATTCTTAAGCCATCCGGCTATCCTGAAGTCAGCTTCCAAGGGAAGTCCACAAATAAGGAAAGGTAGGAAGTTTGCCTTCGAAATGAGACGCGCCCACAAATGTACACATGTTATATATGTGTTATTTTTCCAACTTAGAGTCATAACGAGGGCTGCAAATTTTCGGAACGGTGATTCCCCCCCCCCCGTGGAAAGTATCTTGATATCCCATTCCCCCCCTCCCCGCACAATCTTATAAGCAATAGCATAGAATTCAAATGTGTGGGCATCAGCTCTCATCGACTCAACCAGCTTCCTGGGACTGATGGTAGATGCCATTTGTTGCATTTGGATGTTGTACGGTTCTCAAAATCGCCAATTTTAAGATGCATGAGTTTCAATTCCCAGAATTCCCCAGAAAACTCTGGGATTTAAAGTCCATGCGTCCTAAAGTTACTAAGTTTGAGAAACATTGTTGTGTTGTGAAAAGCTAGCATAGCAAAATCTCAGTTCTGTTAAAAGATACTACCGGTACTTCCCAACTCATACCCCTGGGAATTAATTTCCTCCTCGGTCTGATATGGCGACCAGCGGAGGGGGAGGGAGGATTAAAAGCGACACCCTGGCATCCCCCCAAATTGGCGTTTTCAGCAATTGAGCTTCAGGCAGATCCAGGTGATTTCTTAACCACTTTGATGAGTCAAATATTTACAGGATTGCTGTGCCAAGGCGTTGCTCTCAAACTGGGGTAGACCTCGGAAGCTGAAATTCACAATACCCACATATGGAGGGGGGGCAGAGAGAGATTGTTGTAATGGAGACCACAGGGTCTAAAGTATTGTGGTATATAGTATTGCAGATAATACCGTCTGTAGTACAGTATACCTGTATTATCCTTTACGCACAAAACCACGTGGATGTGTTTGAGCCAGTCATACCTTCAATGCTCTAGTCTAGGAAAAAGGCAAGAGCAAATCGCCCTCCATAAATATTGCCAAGAAAACTCCAGGAGTGACTCCAAGACACAAATATGTGTGAGTGTGTGTATGTATGTATGCACGTGCATGCATGTAAAAACACACACACACACACACACACACACTATCGCCTTCTGTCATGTCCCTCTTCCCACCGACCCAGTCTTCCAAGGGGGCCCTTTTCGACCGTCTCCCCAGCTCTGGTCAGAGGGCCGAGATTGTGGAGCCCAGGTAAACAGTCTGCGAGGGGGCGGCAATGCCAGGCGTATTTTCAGTTAATAGGGAGAGAAAATGAGGTGTCTGAAGCGATATTGGAAACTACAAGATCGATGATCCGCTCTGTGTCCAATCAGCAGCCTTTAATTGACTGTATTTTCTAGGTAATTGAGCCACTCTGCCTCTAAATTGAAGTGGAAGATGTAACAATACATCTTTGTCCCAGGAATTACTCACTACTTCATAATGAAAATTTGCTTTTGCTTCTTTTTCCTCTTTCGGTTTTTTTTTTTTTTTTTGAAAAACAACAAGAAGCTGCTGCCATTTGCCAAGAGCTTCCTGGAGGCAAATGTGAAGAGAGCAAGGCGCAGAAAAAAATTATTCTTAGGGGGAAATGCACAAGGCCGGTAATGGCGGGAGCTGTAGTTCAGCAGGACTGAAGGGAACCCGCCTGGGAAGTTTGGAATCTGAAACTGGAGGGTTTGGTGAAGGAAATCGAGAGGCACTTGAAAACCTGGGTGGTTGGATGCGCGTTTGTGTATAAGGCATGTCTGTGTCTTGGTGTGTAGTCGAGTCTGTTTCAGCCTTCAAAATCCGTCCAACCTGGAAGGACTTTTTCTCCGCAGAGCAAAGGGGGCGGGCTGCTCGCAGTCCAGCCGCAGCATTTCTGAGCGGAGTTTGGGGACTCGGCCCAGATCAGCACCAGGAGGGAAGTGGGGCTGCTCGCTGCCTGCCTGCCTTCCCTTCTTCTTCTCCCTTCTCAAGCTACTCGTCTCCCGGCCCCGCCTGAGTGCCACTTGCCAGCCGGGAGCCCGGCTCGTCTCCAACAGGCTAGCGGCGGGTTGTTAGCGGGTGATTGATTGCCTTATTAAAGCGTGTTCTTGTAAGTGTGACCGAAGGGATTGCACTGCATATGTTAGAAATAATGCTCGTTTTAAGTAAGGGAGGGAAGGGAGGGGAGCAGGCGAGACACGGGTCAGCACTCAGTAATCCCACCGACCGAGTCGACCTGGAGGGGCGGAGAAGGGACAAGGCTCTGATCGGGGGACCGAGAGACTTCCTTTCTCGTCAACCGTGCCAAACTTGACTTCGTCATTCTCCCCAAAAAGTCGACTGGGGAACCTGGGCAGGGAAGAGGGGATCTGCTTACCCTCGTTTAACTCCGAAACGATTTCTTTCCAGATGGGGTGGACTGTGAGTGCAACCAGAAAGACGGTCCTATTGGCCGTTGTGAACCAAGAGTAGATTTCGGGCTGCTTAGCATCACTTTGGAGGGATACGCACCTGTTTATTCTTTTACAGCAGTGTTTCTCAACCTTGACAATTTTAAGGCACGTGGACTTCAACTCCCGGAATTCCACAGCCAGCAACGCTGGCTGTGGAATTCTGGGAGTTGAAGTCCACGTGCCTTAAAATTGTCAAGGTTGAGAAACATTGTTTTACAGTAATAAAAATATTTAAATAACTGCAATTGGGCAAAAGATCCCGCCAAAATCAGTACTCGCAGTGACTGGACCTTTCCAATCAAGGCGGAACATTGAGTCAAAGAAAGGGTGATTGGGGGTTCCCTACATGCCTTCAATAGCATTCAATGGAAAAATACACGCAGTAACAGACAGAAGGCCCGAACATTCCTCAGGATCATCGACTTTCTGTAACCCTTCTCTGCGCTCCTATCATTCTGTTGTTGTTGTTTTTTTTTTCCTGCCTAGCAAGTTGTGCGGCAGGCACAGAATGAGGTTGCAGGGATTTCCCATTATTCTCCTGCACTGCACCTCCACCTGGCTCTACTTGCATTATTTTAATCAGAAATGGAACCATTGAGGACATTAGCTGCCATATGCCAGGTTAAATGCACCCAGTCTTGCCTAGATTCTTGGCAAATGTGTGGGAGATGTCACGTTTAGCTGTTCTGTTTTCATTGCCCTTGATTGCAGATTAGAGTGTCCTTTGGTGGGGGGAGGCCAAAGACCCATTTGCCCATTCAGCAAAGCCAGATTGGGGGGGGGGGGCATAGTAAGGCAGCAGGATCAGTTTTCCAGAGCAAAAGAATCAGTTATCTAGTGAACTAGTGATCTAAAGACAGGGGTTAAGACTGTTACGCCTACATTAAAAGGCTTATTATCTTATGCTATTTTCCCCAAATGGGAATTAAGCAAATGATCTTTCTTCTTCAAATCCTTAATGTGCACCTGAAAGTAAGTTAAAATAATCCAATAAGCTCATCCAATCCACATGCCAGAACACTGATTGAGATGGTCACTACAAAGGCAAATGAAGGATTTTCCATACAATATGGAAAAGGGAGACCTAGATACTAACTCCTAAATTTTTCAACAATTATCATAGTTAGCTGAAGAATCTGAGTATAAAACCTCTCCTTGACTTCTATTGACAAATTTATTCAGGGCCAGTTCCTTGTAATTCAGGATTAAATCAAATTGGTGTAGCAAAATGATGCTATCTAGATTCCACAAGAGGAAAATAATCTGATATTACTGTGCAAAAAATAAAAAAATGAGGGGGGTTTTTGGTACAACAAGAACATAAGATGGAAGGTCCAACTTTTCAAGGTGTTTATCCTAGAGAAGTAGCTTCAATGCCACTGATTGAAATGTATGTATCTTGGTTTGAAAGCTAAGCAGAGTTGGATCAGATTACTGCAGATAGTCCTCAATTTACAATAGTTTGTTTAGTGACCATTTGAACTTACAACACATTTTTCACACTTATGACTGTTGCAGCATCCCCATGGTCATGTGATTTACATTTGGGTGCTTGACAACCAACTCACATGTATGATGGTTGCAATGTCCCAGAGTCATGTGATCCCCTTTTGCGACAAGCAAAGTCAGTGGGGAAATCAGACCACTGTGTTACTAATTTGAGAACTGCAGTGATTCAGTTAACAAATGTCGCAAGTTTTTCACCTAACAACATACATTTTGGACTCAACTGTGGTTAGATGTTGAGAATTATCTGTAGTTGGATGAGAGACCATCAGGGACTATTAAGCTACAAGATAGCATGGAAAGAGAAACAATACCAGAAGCTGTCCCTGTAATTGCCAAAAAATCCACTACGTGTCCATGAAATCAGTAGGAGAAAAGCTTTGTAGCAGAGTTCTTCAAACTTTTTTCAAGCTTAACTCTTTAAGTGAATGGACCTCAACTCCCAGAATTCCCCAGCCAGCAGGATAGCTCTTTAAGCTGTCACGTTTAAAAAAACACTGTTGTATAAAAAATCCTGAAAAAAATATTTTTCTTGAAAATAACAGGATACAGTCAACTAATCTGGTTTGCACCTTGCCTTTAGACTGGACTGAGAAACTTAACATTATTCCCCAAAAGATAATGGCAGACCACTTTCGTATTGTTGCCTCCAAACACAAGTGGGTCCCTGAAATCACCCTGAGTGGACCTGGCTGAAAGGGCCCTTTCCTAATAATTTATTTATTCTGTAACCAGACATGACCCTCTTGAATAAATTTCTGCAGGAAAGAGTTCAGGATAAAATTGGTGGCTATCTGCTCTCAAAGAAATCAGAAATACATCAGCATGTTTGGAGTTGGAAACCTTTAATTCAAGAGAGGCCAAAGACCTTTTTATGTTTGCTGGAAAAAGGTTTGATGTTATTCTATTCCTAAGAGCCTTTCCTGTTTGGAGATCCACGTTGCACTTTTATTATGTGTTCTTACTAAAATCTAAGCTCTGTGGAGTTCCTAACTGATCCTCTTCCTAGCCATGCAGAAAACTCACTCAATGGTTTTCTTTCAGCAGAGGGAGGGGGGGAGAAAAAGAGACTGCTCTGCCTGGGGAGAACATAGATTGCCACTTAAAATATAATATGAAAGCAGCAAGCAATTATTTAAAAGAAGGCTGTTTAGAAAAAATATTTGTATTTATTGCAGCTGCTTGATTGGCCTCGTTAAAGCTCGGAGAGCACTTAAATTGTGCTACAATCTCATTTAACTCCAGCATCGTTCCGGCAGGATGAGGCGCCTGAATAGACCAATCACTCCATAATGATGATGAATGAGAAATTAATTCAGATACAAGCGAGACAATTTAGGCCTTCATCTGTTTAAATAGCCTTTCAAAATTATTCGCAACTGCAGGTCACAGCTTTAATCAATTGTCCAATCTTGTGAAAGTCATATCCCTTTGCAACTTCATTCAGATTATTTGTAGAGAAACGCGAGACCAATAAAACCAAGCCTAAATGAAGTGACGAAAGGATTGGGCGACTTGAGGCAAAGCTCAAGTTGTCCCCAATATGAGATTTCCACTTCGGTGGGCTGTCTTGCCTATTATCCCCCGTCAGCTGGAGGCAGTGGTTGGCATTGTAATCCAGGGCGTTCGGAAGGCCCCCCTGGTGTAGAACATTCGACTATGAAGATAACGTGACTCCG
This sequence comes from Crotalus tigris, assembly GCF_016545835.1. Classification (NCBI taxonomy): domain Eukaryota; kingdom Metazoa; phylum Chordata; class Lepidosauria; order Squamata; family Viperidae; genus Crotalus; species Crotalus tigris. The sequence continues at coordinate 3,205,245 of NW_024096625.1, read as the reverse complement.
TAAACCATATTTGGATGGGTTAAAATTGGGTACTTATCTTGGTGGGAGCGTCCTCAGTGAATCAAATAATCAAAAATGGCCGTCAGGATGCAATAAGCCTCACCTGGTCAAGGTGCGTGACTATCCTAGTCCCAGCCGAAATGAGGTGCGGAAGTCGGTTAGGTTTGTGGGCGGCAGATTAGACCCTAATAGAGCCACAGCGGTAAGGAAGGTCCTTGTCTGGCGTCACCCGCTGTAAACTCACGCTACCTTCCAGGTTGCTTAATCCCATGAACAACATCTGAAGAGAGCTTTCAGTGTAAAGACTTATTTCAGAGTCCACACGCAATGCTTTTACTACCCTAATTTTCTGCAGAGAAATCAATGGGGCTTACTCCCGTAAGCGGACACTGGACTGCAGCCTATAATTAATAGATCCCTCGCGGTATTAAGTACGTTTATCAGGCAAACAGTTCCGTTAAGGCTAGTAAGGCCTATTCCGTCCCGAAGTTGACTGTCTTAAACAGCAACCCACTAAAGTCACTATTTTACGCATATATTTTTTTTTTGGGGGGGGGGATAAATTTCATTGTTTTGTTCGCAGTTTACATTGGAGTAAATGTGCGCATGATCGGCGCGAAAGCACCTTGACTAGAAATAAAATTCAGTATTATCTCCAGAGTCTTCCTTCAAAGCGAACTGCTCAGAGCAGGTCTATCCCTGCTTCAATTGAAACGAACTGAGCGCGAACGGCCAGGGACGAAAGGGAAAGTTTTAACAAGTTTGCCTGATAAAAAGTCAGCCTTTTTCAACCTGTCATAAAAGTGATAGGAAAAAGTCTGGGGGTTTTAATTTTGCATCTACATCTTTCTTCTAGCACTAAGTGTTGGCAGGGATCTGCATACTTGGGAGCTCTTTGAATTTTCCAGGGAGAACTGAGGATAAGAATGCTTTTATTAAAAGTAATATTAGCACAAGCTGCAAATCCAACTATCCCAGCTTGAATCAACTTGCTCAATAGGCACATAAAGCAGAAAGTGTAAAGAGATAAGCAAAATGCTTATGCTGTAGACATTCTACCCTGGAGCCCTGTTAGACCATAGCATCAAAGTATCAGGAGCCCATAGCAACTTTTCCTACTAACATTTTATTAAATTATTGAAAAGAAAACAGCCCTTTTGTTTCCTCTAGATTAGCCAGATGCAAAAGAAAGAAAAGCATACTACACACCTCTGTAGTCAGTGCTGAAGAAGAAGAGTTTGGCTTGCAACTGAGGGGCAAAACTCATGCATCTGCTCAAGTGTGTGTATAATCACCCATCATGTCGAAAGATACATTCTGCTAGCTTTGGAGAAGTGCTGGAGATTGTAGGAAGGCAGAAGTGAGAGAACTCAAGCTAGATACGCTCACTTTCATTCTTCTGGATTTTATTCTTGGGAATTATAAGCCACCCTGAGAGAAAGATGACAGAGAAGCATTCACAATAAATAACAGGATGGCCCCATATTCTAACATTTTCCTAGTATTATAAGAGCAAGAGGAGGGTTAGAAGATCTTGAGAAACAAATCAGATTCTTGAGTATGTACTAAGTGAAACTGCCAAGTCCTAGTAAAGAAGGAACAGTAGTCAAACAAGTTTTATAAAGTTAATGAGCATCTTTAAACCCCAACTGAACAGAAGTCCAGACAACACAGGAATTGGTGATGTATAAACTTGTGTAGATCTGATGAGGAACAGTATGAGGACCCTGGGTCTTTAGCAAAAATGTGGGAAAAATAGGGGAATCTTGGTAAGTTTGTTTTCAACGTATTGGGAACAATCAAACCTTAGATAATGATTACAATGGCTGTATTCAATATGACAAATTTAAGAAACCAGCTTGAGTTCTTGTGGTCTAATTCTTAGCTAAGGTCCTTAACACACTCTTTTGAGAGTAAGTTCCATTGAACCTAATGGGGTTGCTTACAAAGTAAATTTGGAGAGGACTATTTACTACCAGCATATGCATTTATTCAAAAACAACTTTTTTTCTTTCAAGAAAATGTATTAGGTTACCAATAGCAAACCCATTGCAAAGGAATCAGTGGAACTGAAAGCAAAATCTCTTCCAGGTGTGCCTATTCAGAAACCTCCCTTCCCTTCCACAAACTGGATTATATGTCAGTACTTAGAGCCTGAACCAAAAGGCTTTGTGTGTATTACATTTTACTTCATGCAACATTGCTTTCCCTGATTTTATTCTTATAAAATCAAACCAATTTGCTCAGTCTGAATCCTAAGCCACATGCACAGATGGCAAAAATCTGGATGACCACTCAGATGTCCCACAAAAAGATACAGAAAACTAACCTAAAAAGTTGTTGGGGGTAGGGGGTTGCTTGCTTTTAGCAGCATGGGTACAGTATCCTGATTTGCAAGATTCATGAGGCTGGCTGCAATGGACAATTTGCAGTCCAATGAGTGTGTTAGATTTATATCCTACCTTTTAGTTTAGAAACTCAAGGCTGCATACACAGAACCACTCTCCTCCCATTTCTCCCCACCACACCCCTGTAGAGTAGATGGCTGAGAGCCACAAGCCTAAGACCCCAAATCCCCCAGTACTCCACATTACCTGAGGATGGAATTTTCCATCTCAAACCAACACTTCAGCCATTACTTTACATTGGTTTCTGCAGCAATATATGTGCAGGAAAAGGTAAACGTCAAGATGGGGGCCATAATAGTGTCATTGCAGCTCCACCTGTTTCTATGTGCAGCACACAAACGAGGTGGAGCTTCGATTGCACCAACCCGGGAATCTTGATTTATTTATTTTTATCATGCTGTGGGGACACTCCTGGTGTCCTGCATTAATATGTACATTTCTAGGTAGTAGTTGCGCTAAAGGCAGAAGATGAAAGTTTTCAACAAACCTATACAGAATTGGTCCTTCAATGAAAAACCCATGAGAGTGCAGAGTGAATTCAGTTCTTTTCAGGAGCCACTTTCCCCCTTCCATTAATTTGAAATAGATGTTTCATTAGACCCGGGAATACCCCAGCTTCAGAGCAAATTAATTGGCTAGGAGACCTCCGGGGCACTGAAGCCAAAAGTGGGTGGAGGAAGAGCGCAGCCGCCTCTTGCAGAGCAATTAAAAAGCGAGAAGTAAATCGGCAAACAAACCTTGGCAAGGCGGTGTGGTGTCTGCACTTAAAAATAGCTCATCGAGAGGGATTCCTGAAGCTCCAAGGGACTCCATCTTACGAGTGACTTTGACGTATTGCTGTCCAATTAATGCCTTTAATTGGTGTCTTTCGGGGCAAGCAGAGAAACCCGAATCCTGCAATATTCGGTATGAGCTGTGGCTTTTCCAGGGACAGGCTTTTCCTGTTACTGATTATTATTTTTACTTTCGTATAATTAGCAACCCCTAGCAGTGAAGACTACAGTATTAAAACAACCTTGAAGGACAAGGGAACTTAAATTAAGATGCTCCTTTATTTTAAGTCACATTTCAGAGATTTTAGGAACATCTGTATCATCAGAAATAAGTCTAAGGCAGATTTTAGGAATATAATTTAAACAAGGTTTAGTGTAGATAACATAGGTTTATATGCAGCTATACAGGCTGTTTCCTCACCCTTGTTTAGGACATAACAGACAAGGACTGGAAAGCACTGCCATAGGAGAGGGAGGTGCAGACAAGATCGGAAATAAAATTTTCAAGATGGTGTCCTTGATGGTGTAATTGAAGCTCTGTCCATTTTTTAATGTAGGTTTGATCACACTACTGTGGCTACCATTTTGTCTTCGTTGACCACACCCTATGGGAAGTGTGACCTCATAGAACTGGGACAGTGGTCAGCTGGGTGCCCAATATATTTAAGTCCTGCCTTGCAATTTTCTAGTTTTGGCTGCCTGCTTAATTTATATTGGCTTCCTGTTTAATTTATATACCTGAAAACCTTCAAAAAACAAAATGAGCTTTGAATTTTTCTTTTTTTAAAAAAATTCTGAACAATTTTTAAAAAATGAAGGAATGTATTTGCTTTATTTTGCTCATTTATACTAATTATACTATTTCTTCACATACTAATGAATATTGGAATTGGCATGATTAAAATGTCTTATCTATTAATAATGATAATCTCTTATTTACTACCCCTCCAGAAACTTTTATTCTAAATGGAGAAAGACTGTGTTGATGATGATGCCACGTAAATGCATGTAAGGTTAGAATTTACCCTGTAACTATGATAAAAAAAACAGAGGGAGAAAACCTTAACCTTAAACCCTGTCAAATACCTTGTTTAATTAAACAAAAAGCAAAACAAAAGTGATTCCAATCCATTAACAACCTCCATAAACCTGTCCTTGACTCCAATGGAACTAATTTCCTAGTAGTGCTTAAAGCACAACCTTATTTTTTCCTTGGGAGTTTTTATCAGGCAGTGATAATGGATGCAACAAGCTAAACCATAATGGGTGTTGCTCATTTGACACTTAGCAGGTTGTGAAAATTAACCAATGTTGGCTTAGTAATCAAATCATAATTTAGCATGCCATATAAACTCAGCTGAAAACTACAAGTTGTGGTTTCACATGTAGGTCCAAATCAAGCAACGTTACAACAAACTTTTTCTATTCCTATTTGTAGGCTTGAGGTCTGATCGTGAGGTTTTTTTTTTATCACAAACAAGCTTGGGGAATGTCTAAGGATATTATCAATCATCCAAGTCATGGTTTTTCAAAAGGGAACTGGATTTTCTTGTTTGTTTGTTTTTTTCTTTGAAAACATTTTGCTTCTCATCCAAGAAGCTTCTTCACTTCAGAACTGAAGAAGTATTGAATGAGAAGTGAAATGTTTTCAAAGAAGAAACCAAGAAAGTCCAGTTTCCTTTTGGAAAAAAACATCTATGGGAAAAGTTTGGAGAGATTTTGAGGAATGTATAGGATCACAGTTAGTACTTAATCTTCATGCATCATGAGAAACTCTTTGCTAAGGCTACCAGAACTAGACTGCAAACATATGGATGGCCACTAGATTGCAGCTCATATATCTTTTCTGTACTATCTGGGTGATTATTCTAATGGCCAGTTCAGTTCAGTTCAGTTCAGATATAGTAGGTTTGACTTAACATTCAATAAAGGAAGGCTGGGGTCCTATGCAACATAGTCTATTGAGGGCTGCGGTATATTGTTCCAATTCCATTTGCTGAAGAAAAAAGAATATTTGTTAGTTTCAATGTAGAAGGATCAGTCTTGTTTTTCATAGCTACACCTGGGCATTTCTTTTATTATGAGAAGTAAAACATTTTTTAAATCTCTCTTATCCAAATGGAGACACTCATCTCCATCCTTCCCACTTCATGCCCCATTTCCATTCTCTACAAAAAGAATATGGAAGAAGTTATTTTAGCAGGCCTATGTTTGGAAATAATGAATAAGGAACATTAATATGTTATCTATGTAATAATTACCTGAAATAATTCAACAACATTGTATTAATATCCTGACAACTTTATTTGAAATACCATTATTTAATCCTAATTTACTTTAACTTTTTCCTTCCTGCTTTTCCTTGCATATTTTTGAAGGAAAATTCTTTCTAAGAAATACTTTTTAAAAAGTTCACATTTCACATGTCTTCTGTAAACTCAGCAAAACATATACAGATTTTAACTAATCATGATAATTAAAAATCCACTGCTTTCAGGAAGAACAAATCTGTCTGCAAACTTTTGTGGGTTAATTTCAGTGAAATGTCAGCCTGCAAATCTATATAACACATATTAAATACACACACACACACAGAATTTTAAATGATTATTACATCTTTTTTTTAAAGCATTTATTGTACTGTATAGTTATACATATATTTATTTTATTCTTTTTAGTTTCTACTTTTTATAAATAACTAAAAGCAGAATGCTGTAATAAGCATCAATATGGCCAAAAGGAATCAGTCGAGAAAAGAAAACATCGATAGCAGATCTTATCAAATTAATTATATAATTACCTGTTTCCATTTAGAAAATACTATAGAACAAATGAGTTTAATTCAATTTAAAAAAGTTATAAAAGTTCAGAAATAGGGGGGAGGAGAGAAAGGAGAGACCCAAATAGATATTTTTGCTGCATTAGCTCATTGTCCCATAAAATAGATTGCTATTACTTCCCAGTAGAGGTGATTTAAACATTCAGCCATAACAAATCAGGAACGGAGTCATCCAAGATGAGAAATCAAGTGAAAGATATACTTGATAAATTAATACTAGCAATTAAAACATGCAAACTGCATATACATATTGTTCCAAAGAATATTATTGGATATATAGTAAGATAATATGACCTAACGGTCTCATTTTATTTTCTTTGAAAAAAGATGACAATGATGATGATTTTGATAGTGATTATTATGGCTATGAAGATGATGATGATGAAGATGATGATGAAAGTGAAGACGATGATGATAATGGAGACTAAAAATATGAAGAAGAAAAATAAAAATAAAAAGAACAAGAACAAAAATGGGAAGAATAAGAATAAGAAGAGGAAGAAGAGAAACTAGAAGACTAATTAATAATTTTTGAAACTGAAGTTTAAGAGATGAAGAGTTTGCATTTGTCTTTTATTTCCCATTATTTCTCAGTAAAATGTTGTTGAAGCTAGAAATTTCATGAAGATGATTGGCCAAACAACATATACTTTTCTATGTTCATTAGCCTAGAGCAGTGGTTCTTAACCTTTTTGAACGAATCGCCCCCTTGAGCCAATGAAGAAGTTGTCATTGCCCCCCTCCCCCAACATAACCTCTCAGTCACAACATAGGAAATAATTCTTCAATTTATGCAAATACTTTTTTTCTTTTCTTTAAAATTGTCATCAGGACATATCGATGCAAATAATTTATTTCCAGTCTTTTTCCCATATCTCAACTGTTTGAAAAATATTGGTGCCACCCGTCACTTTATTCCCAAACTTCGTGATACGTGTATTTCATTATTATCTTATTTATTCAAGACACTTAAATGTAATGACCACTGAAAACAAAATTCAATTGCAAGAAAGTGAAATGCCCGAAAAGAAAAACAGTAACATTTAATGATTGTATTACAAGTGAAATTTAAGACGCAAAAAGAAATATAAAAAGGGTAGAGGCTGCTGCACAACGCGCATGAAGATAAGTGATGCGTATTTATATACGTATGGCGTTCTGTCCTGAAGCTGGCTGGAGGAACATTTGAAAACACAATTCAATCCACTAATAGCGAGCGATCTGATGTTTTTGTATGACAGATATACAGCGATTCACTGTATAGTGTATAGTCTCAAAAATGTCCCCAAAACTTCTCGCTCCATTGCCCCCATATCACCCCCATATCACCCCCTTTTCATTCCTTTGCCCCCACGTCGCCCCTTTTTGTTCCATCGCCCCCCTGAAAAATGAAATTGCCCCCTGGGGGGGGCGATATCGCCCAGGTTAAGAACCACTGGCCTAGAGCAATCATTACTTTTGTCAAATGTCTTGAAATTATTACTTTTGCAGAATATGACATTTTTTAAATTTTAATTAGGCCCTTTATTGAGTGCTGTTAAAAACCAGGCAATTAATTGGCATAAATTAAGAATCCTAGATTCCAACAATGTATATTGCATAAAAAATGCATAGAAGAAAACTGAAATAGAATCTGTCAAGTATCATGTATGGGATGGAGGTGGTGAGGGTTGTATCCTCTGGAGTGTCCAGCTTTGAATAAAACAATAGAACTTCATTTGTAATGGCTAAACAAATTGTTAAACATTGTACTTGCTAGGAAAATGTAGTTTTATGGGGATCAGCTTAAGGGTGCTTCACTCTGAAGACATGATAAGGACAAAGTGTGATCAAGAGGAAGATTAGAGTTGTCAAGGCATGGTGGCACTTCAATAAACTGCGGTTGCAAAGCTGACTGGTTTTTAGGATATTGAAATGAGGGACAATATTTCAAAGGTGATTAACCTTCAGAATTTCTGCCTTCTTAATTTTTCTTGGGCTTTTTGAAAATGCAAATACATGGAAATGTTCAGAGATCAAGGAACAACTGGGATGGGCTAAATCTAAATTGTACTTACAAGATTTACAGGAAGCTTTGCAAACATGGTGCAAGTGGTTTGGTGGTCATAAGACAAAAAAAATGGGACAACATAACCTATATTGGGCTGTGATCCAGCTTTGTACACACTAGAAACACCATATCCTATGGGCTAGGAGGGTTATCTATAAGGAAGTTGAATAAAGTCAAGATCTCTGAGATTCTGACCTTTTTTAAAAGCACAGTGCAAGTAAAAATAGAGCAGGATTTCATTTTCAGACTTAAACAGTTGTCACCTTGATTTTTTTTTTTTACCACTTCCCCTGCCCCTTGCACCATGCATTTATACTTGAAATTTATGGGATGTTAACTGTGGATCTAAAATTATTACTTTGATCTATTTACACTGACATATCTAATGAGCATATGTATATTAATATGTCAATTTTTTTTATCAAACTAACATCACTGCTTTAATTTCATGACATCATAATACACTGCTGGGGACAAAGCTTTAGTAATATTTATTTTAGTTGTTTGTTTAATATGTATTTCATCATTCTGGTAGATCCACATTATCATTGCAGTTTTAACATGATTTTGGCTATCTGTCATTTCAGAAATAATACAGTCACCCTAGAGGTACTAAACTCCTATAGTCACATGATTTAGCTTGATTATAAAACAATGCACTATAATGATCAATCATGCCTCTTGGCAGCGATGACTGTGGAAAGAGATCATTAGGAACAGTTTTTCATGGATTTACGATTAGCTATTTTCTGTACCCAAATGAAGCTTTTGTCTTTAAAGAGTCAAAAATTACAAACTCTTAATTTTCTCCTCTCATTTCTATACAGAAGTTCCTAAATTTGATACCCAGTATGTAGATATTATTACATGCATTTTGACAATAAACTATTCTCACACCAAAATGATATGAAATTTGATATTGCTAGAAAAATGGGAAATTTCAATTGTGGATCTCTGACATATTTTGTTTTATTTTACCATCTATGAATGGTGTTATTTTTCATAAAATGTCGTTTGCTTAGTTGAATTGCCACAGCATCTACAGTATTATTAATATTAGGTTTGCAATGAAACTTGAATATTTCCATCACTAGTTAGATTAATCAGGCACAAGGGCTATCTGATCTAAACATATTTCCAACATATGAAATATAAGGTATTTATTACTTTTACTAATTACTTTTAACTGTATTTTAACATAATCATCCATACATATAAATCAGCCTATACATATTTTATGCTAACCTTTGCTCTCCAACTTCCCCAATCTTTGCTTTTCTATTTGTCAGAGTTCTCTCTAGTTTTGGGGAAATGTAGCTATCTTATTGTGCACTGAAACAAAAACATACCCATGGTAGTGGAAGCATCAATTTTGGTTTTATCCCATGGAAAGTATGAACTTAAGCAAAAGTTCATTACAGAGGAACAAAGTGGGAAAAAGCAATAATCCTTCCTGAACTGAGCCTATTTTCCCACCTTTTTTCAATACTTTAGATAGATAGGCTATGCTACTGAAGATGTTTCATCTGGTATAAAAACTAGCCAGCCCATTTCAGTTAATGGAAATATTGATTTCCCCAGCTATGCCAATGAGATATAAACCTTTGAAGACCAGAGTTGCAGTAATGAATTTGGGAAGAATTACATCCAGATACTCTTGACCTTGTCAGATTAATGGAGAATTATGATTTACTACTAATTCCAAAAGGAAACAAAAGAAAAAAAATGTAAATAAGTGTTTATTTTTTAAAAAGCATTTGTTCATTCCCTTTATTCCTGTCTCCTAGCTTTAGCATTCAAATAGCTTCATCAATGCATAATAAAATTAGTAATGCCTAGGGAAGACAAAGTAAATTTAGTCTCATTAGTATTTATTTGAATTGTGCCCTCTTACATCTGATTATGCAAAATAAAATTAAGTCTCATTAGTATTTATATTAATTGTGCCCTCTTACATCTGATTATACACACACACACACACACACACACACACACTAATAAATAGCCAACTTTAATTGAACAAGATGAATATAGTCTGATTTGTCTTATGAAATATCTGTGCAATGATTTTATATTTACTGTCACCTTTGTTATTATCCCCCTTTTCTGACCATATGACATTCTAGTGTGTGGTGTGATATGATGCCTGTTCACGTGATATGTCAACTAATGACAACTATAGACCAATGGATTTCGGATTGCTTAGAATTCATAATCAGATAATCATCAGCAGATACAGTGGATTGTAGGGCACACTCATTTGTGTTTACAGAAACCAAAGCCTGCTCATATCATGGAAGATCTACATAGCAATATCTATACATGAGATGAATGGACAGTAAAATGGACACTTCTAGTCAAACATAAATACCGTATGTTAAACTAGATTATTAAATCAACAGATTTCTTGCTAATGTGTATAAATGCTTTTGGCTAACTCACTATTCAAAAATTCAAAGGAAGATTGTGGGATTGGTTGAGAACCAGGCATTAAAACATAACCTGAACTAAAATGGGGGGGGGGGGTTGTTGAGGGAGGTGGCTGCAATCCTGCAATCTGATAGTAATCCCATTAAAATTGATTACAGTATAGCTTTGATTCTGCGTCAATCTGGATTATTAAGATAAAAGCCTGGAAAAATTTGGATTAGTTTATATGACCTCTTTTTTGTTCTATGTGTGTGAGTATTTAATGAGAATATTAAAATATCTTTGCTATAGTTCACCTTAGAAGCAATAGGACATTTCCACTTCAGAGGTTGATATACTCTATGACAAAAGAAATCACTCAATTATTTACTTAAATGAAGGAGCAGTATATTTAAAATGAATAAGAACCTAGCAATCTATGTAAAAGAAAATACTATCCACATCATCAATAAAACAATTACTGTATTACTTTCCAAATGGGGCTATATTTTTTAATTGGAATTAATGTTGTCATATATTTGATAAGTAAAATGAGAAACAAAGAATTTCATAATAATTGGTATTTTCTCTCCCTTATTCCAAGTTACATACCACAAATATTGATATATTAATGGAGATAAGCTGGAAGTGTGAATGATCATAAAAACCAGACCCTAAAGATATATCATATCATGTAACCTCAAGTATTAAGAACCCTTAGAATTGTGCCAAAAATTTGGAGTTCTGCTTATAACATCATTCCTAGCCCTACCATTTTCTTTTCATTGTAAAAATGCTGAAGTTTGAAATTATATTATTTCTTTAAAACTTTTATTATTATGATTTGTTTTTATTTTGTTATTTTATTAGTTCAGCACAATAAATTGCATTACATTAAACAAAAGACTAAGTCAAGTACCAAGCACTTGAACTGAGAACCTTTAATACCATGGTTTTAATCTTGACCCACATAGTTAAAGATTGTATGGTTAAATGGGCTCAAAATTTTGATGAACCGATTCTATTAGATACATGGGAGATTATTTGGGTGAGGAATGTTAAATTTACACAAGCGCAAAATTTACGGGAAAATTTTTATAAAATGTTTTATAGATGGCATCTTGATCCACAAAAAATGTCTCGTATGTATTCATATTTGCAGCCTAAATGTTGGAGATGTGGTTGCTTGGATGCAACGTATTATCATATCTGGTGGTCATGTAAAAGCATAAAAGCCTTTTGGATTAAGATATGGTGGAATATTCAAAGAATTTTCAAAAGAAGGGTAACATTTACTCCACAATTGTTTTTGTTGGGTATTATTTCTGATTGTGATGACAAAGAGATTATTCTAATGTTAAATTTAATTACAGCAGCAAGGTTGTTAATAGGGCAATATTGGAAGAAGGAATCTTTGCCTACTTTGCAAGAATGGTTTTTAAAAGTTTCTTACCTAGCTGAAATGGCAAAGATTTCGGCTTTCTTGAAAGATCAATCGCAAGAGAAGTACTTCTTGGTGTGGAAAAGATGGATAAATTTTATACAATATAAGTATGATATAAGAAAATATCATTTAGTTTTTGAATAATTTATATTTATTTTAAGATATTATTTAGAAATGTAGAATAGTTTTTTTATTATTATTACTATCATTTTTTAATTTTTTTAATTTTCTTCTTTTTCTCTTTCTGTTTTTTATATATAATGGAGTTAAAGTATTTAATTATTTGCTTATTGAACGTAATTATATTTGTTTAAGGTTTATTTGGGTTCAAAAGTTTTTTCTTTTAAGTTCTAGTTAACCCTGTACTCAGCTCTGGGAAGAATGGGGGAGGGTTTTGGGGTGGGTTGGGAGGGATTGGGGAAGGGTTTTTTATTGTAAAATTGTAAAAATTTATAATAAAAAAAAAATCTTGACCCACAAATATTGTCAAACTGGAAAACTCACTCCACCTGGTAATGACCTTGCTGGCTGATAATAATGGCAAGCTTTGATCCAGTTACATCTGGGAATTCAAAATGGGAACCAATTATATTTACCTCACTAAAATGGGGTATTGGCAGCTTAGAAAAGTGCAGAAGATGGGGAAAAGATATGGGATCTCCTACCATCCTGCTATATTCTTCTGTGGCCTTTCAGACAAAGCAGCACAGTCTCTCATGCAAGATATTATTTATTTTAATTATATTTCCAAGATGCTTTATAATTACATGTGAAATGGTATTTCAGAAACTGGAATTATTTCTTTGTGATATCATATGAGCCATACTCTGGTAAAACCTAGATACAAAAGTGTACCTTTGAGCTAGTACATCTATTGTACGGGATTCTAATAGTCTAGAATTTTCACAGCATTATTGATATTTATTTTTAATCATAAACAATCACATCCTTCTAAGAACAACAGATCTGTATATGATTCTAAAAGATTTATAGTGTATTGCTAAATCCTCAGTTTTCTCTCAATACAGGAAAGCAAACTAGATTAGCAATTATTCCTCTGTCTACTATAGCCAAATATGTATGGAAGTTAACTGAAAGACCTGAAACTTACAAGCGAGGGAAGAGGTTGAATTTAAATTTGTCTGGACATTGAATCCCTTGTTCTGAAAATCAACCTGTTTTATAGCTATATTTGCATGCATAATGTGCCATGTGTCTTTCATGGCTTGCAAACATTGTAAAAATTACATTTCATGTCCCTTTCAGACCAGAGTGCCGACACTGAAAATAGATTCTGTTTCTGAATCATTAGCCATATCTATTTCTAGCTTGTGAACGGACACCATAAGGGGAATCTAAAATAACCCTTATTTACATCTATCATGTAAACAGCAAATCGTCATTTACTGTTCTCTCTACATTGTCTTACAGGTGAAGTATATATCATGGTTTGAAAAAATGCTTTGAAGATGTGAGGAATGTCAGTTAGACCTGTGCTTAACCAGTATTCCTCTATTGTACAGTATGTATGCAGTAAGTATACTCTACAAAACAATTCAGGACTATGTTATGACTTGTATACATTTCTAATTAGCTTACTTGAAGAGCATCATAAGGAATTTGTTTTATTAAAGGAGAACAATAGGGTTTTACAGAAATCCATATCTGAATAAGGTGTAACATTATCTGGGGTTTATTTAAAATGGAAATGATTATCTATCCAAATTGTCTAATTGACCAAACTTTGGCCTGTGTGGCATGTAGAAGTGAATACCGGCAACAGACAAACAGATTTGTTTTAAAACAGATCCCTTTTTTTTCTTGTTTGTTTTGGTTTTGATTGCCAAAATGAAATGCCAATTTGATTCCAATTATGCCCATAGAATAACGCATCCAATAAGGCTATCAGGTATAATTATTTGAGTCTTGTCATTTTATTTGTATAATCATTTTTATTCTTACTACATCATTCAAGTGACAATGTATAATTATAGACCAAATAACCAAGTTCTTTCTGTAAATCCAGCATCCACCTTCTTGATCTTGACCTGCATATCAATACAATGTTGGAAAGTCTTAGAGAATCAGAATATAGAATCATCTGACTATTGAAATAGATGATGACTGCCCATGCTCAGCTCTGAGGGAAACTGGATAGACTAGAATCTAAATCTGCATGCAACAGACACTCATTTCTGGCCAATGCATCCATGTGCAGATTTTGAAGCTAACATCAATATCTTAATTATCTAGACTTTTAATTATGACTAAATAGGAATCAAAGTGACTCTGTTAATCGTTATAGGCAGCGGTCTACAATGACTAGAAAATTAAGGCCCATTAACCTAAAGCTGTCAGATCTTATAAAAAAAGATAACAGATTCCAGGACTAAAATTTGATATGTAAAGTGTATGTGGACAGAAAAGCTGTCCCTTTTCCCTGGGGCTGTATCTGTCTTTTAATTTTTTTTCCTCTGAACAACCCTATTCAAATAATGGAACACTTGTGTTTTTTGTTTCAAATGTACCATATGGCGTGAAGAGTGTGCTGTTTAATTACATATTAGCATATCCTTACAGCAAGGGCTGGCTTGATAAAGCAGATTGACCAAATGTGAATTTAAAACATCTATCCAAACTCCTTTCAAGTAAAGCTCTCTTGCCTATTGTTACTATTGAACATTGTGAAGGCAGTTCTCAGTCCTCCTTAAAAGTAGCTTATCATATTAAAAATCAATTGCTATACCAACCTGGTGGTTTATAAGAACTCTTCACCTCTGCTCCCCTTCAGTGATATGTAAAAGATCATTTCTACTAAATGTTGTACGATCAAGGACTAGTCTTTATGCTCATTAACAATTTATTTACTTTTATTCAAGTAACCACTTGCCCAGGTGAAAATGATCAAAGATATTATTGTTCCTTTAAGAAAATGCAGTAATTATAATGCACTAAAAAAAGGGCTTTTCATGGCACTTTTCCTGTGTATATTCTGAGCTATAAAAACATATTGTCATCAACTACTCTTATTATCTCCTGAGTCTGTCAATAACAAATTTATCAAATTGCCTTTAAGTGAACAGAAGTAGTGTACCCTCATAATCCCAGTAGCCCAAACTGAAATCTATCTTGCAATTTCTATCTGCAAAAAGCATTATTTTTCTAGCCCCTATTGTCAAATGGATCAAATTCTCATGTTCATAAATTAGCCTCATTTGCCCATAAGAGAGAGTAATATCAGATATTTAGAAGAACTTCAGTGATTACAGAAATGTAAAAATATATTGAAAGAAAATTACTTGGTTCTATTTGAAGTGGGTAATGGGGGGAATCCTGAAACAGATCTACAAGGATAAAATACTTTTGACTACCAAGAGCATAGAATAGGAATGAGACAGAATATCTGGAAGGCATCCAAATAATTTGGACTTTAAGTAGAAGCCTACCTTGCTGCATTTTGCAAGTGTGTGTGAGAGAGAAAGAGTGAGAAAAAGTTACATTAATGGAAAAATGCTAAAGATATATACTGGTGGGACAATGTCTGTCATTGCACTTAGAGGCACTATACATCTTTGGATTATATAGATTATACCTGAAAATATGTTTCAATAAGGGGAGTGGGTTACATAAATACTGGATTTGAATGAAGGATTTGGTGGGTCTGCTACTTACTCCTTGGTGAATACTGGCCATAAGACAGCAGTCAATGATTGGTGAATCATCTCTTATGTACTGGCATAATACTAAGGAGGATAGTTTAACCTATAGGTTTGTAAAATGGGAACTGAATATTCCAGATAATTCCTTAATATTAATTTTTTTTGGGACCATACTAGGCTCGCTTTTCCAAGGATCATCTAGCAGTTTTCAGTAAGTGAATACTCTAAACCAGAAGCAGCTCTTGATTTTCAGGGCTCTAAAATACCTCTATTTTGCCTAGCACACCATGTCTAGAACACTATAAAGAATTTTCCAGGCATTAATCCACCACCAATTTGGAAGATTAGTACCTAGGAAACTATAAGAATGACCAGTATAGTCTTGATAGAAACACAATATTCCAAAGTTAAAACATACACACAATTTAATATGTCGCTACGCAAATATCATACAATTGGCAATCAAGGTGAATATTCTGTCAGCTGGAAATGGTCTGCATTATTTTTTCTTGTGGATCAGTTTTTTTTAATGCTTCAAAATTGTATAATATTAGCATCTATAAATGAGGAATACTTGTTACTAAATAGAATATTTGAATAAAACATATAGTCACCATCATCTGTATTGTCTTTAAAACATCAGTTATAATGTACCACCTCTGCTCTATGGGTTGCATTGATTACTTGTGATGCAGTTCATTGGTTTCCAGATGCAGTTCAAGATGCTGGTTACCTCATGAGAGATCACTTCCCTCCCATCACTTTTGTCCACCTCATAAGATCTGACTGGATCCTTTCTTCTCATTAGGAACATCACAGCAGCTGCTTTTTGGAATAGTATCCCTCCAGAAGTTCAAATCTGACTCTGCAAGCATTTAGAAAATTGTTAAAAATTTGGCTCTTCCCCCCCACCCCCTCACCAAGTTCTGAAAAATGTTGGTTCTGTGCCCATTTGATGTGTATTGTTTATTTTGGCTACAATAAGCATTTGTTCTTGTTACATGCTATCTCATTTTTTTTGTTTATTTTGTTTTCTTTTTTAGATATTTTACTTGTTTTGATTGTACCCTTCCTGCAGACAGTTTTGAGCTGGGCAGCTTTGTAAATCTAAATGATAAAGAAATCATAATTGGCCATGCAAGCTTGCATATGACAGCATATTTTAGTAGTGTTGACAGTGAGATTGGTAAAAGAAAATGTTAATAATATTCTGCCTATTTGGTCGTGCCTGAGACCAAAGGCATGTTGAAAGAAAAAATAATAATAAAACTTTCACTACCTTTTTATTTTATTTCAGATATCACTGAATGCTCTCTATGTTCTCTATGAGGCTTTCTGCAAACTTTTATCCAGTTGTTTCTGTGTGATAGCTGAAATCAGATCAGCTAGTACCTTGTCTTCATTCATGGCAAGTAAAATTAAATGGATCCCAAACCCACAAAACAGTTCTCTTGGTCCTGTGAAACTATTCATAGAGAATGATTAACCTCTTTGCAGAATAGTGAGATATTTTAAGAAATACTGTATTTAGATTGTCTCAGAGTCTTCTGAGGTAAAACTTTGGTACACTGAAAAGATGGACTATAGATACTTCTTAAAGTGAGCATGGTGGCGTAGCAGTTAGGAGGACAGTTTTTTTTACTAGAATGTTGACAGTTCAAGACCCAAGTACTGCGCAATGGGGTGATCTCCTGTTACTTGCCCCACCTCTTGCCCACATAGCAGTTAAAAAGCATGCAATTACTAATAGATAAATAGATGTCACCTTGATGGGAAGGTAATAGTGTTCTGTGCATCTTGGCATATAGTTATTGTTATGTCCCGAGCCTTTGCAAACGGCTCGGGCGTTTGCAGGCAGTCCCGGGCAGGTGCAAAGCTGCCCGGGACCAGACAGGCTGTCGCCAGCGCCGTGCGCATGCGCGGGTGCTGGCGCGGGAAAAGTAACCCATTTACCCGGGAGTTGCCTATATAAGAGGCTGCGAGGCGTTTGGGCGAGGCTGAAGCCATCTTCCTGTAAGCTGAACGCTGAATAAAAGAAACTGAGAACTCCAGCTGCTTCTCGTGTCTGTTTTCCCGCCACGGACTCAACACTGGCGACGAGGATGGGATGCCTTGCACTACCTGGAAAGGAAGAAGTGTAAGCTTACCCAAGGAGTCCTGAGCGGCGGAAGAGGAACGGCGTCGACTCGGCAGCTGCCCGCCAATCCGGTGCGCATTCGGGGGTAGGCTGGCTGATAGACCCGTCTCCTGAAGATCCGAAGATGGCGAAAATCGGAAGGCTTTCGGAATTCGACGTCTCACATCCAGAGCGGTGGGAGTCCTACGTATCCAGAATGGAGAACTACTTCAAGGCAAACCAAGTGAGGGAAGATAGCTTGAAGGCCGCCACCCTGCTTTGCGTTTGCGGCCAAGACGCCTTCGAAATCGCAGAAAATCTTGCAGCACCTGTTCCAGTAGAGTCTGTAAGCTACGCAGACCTGAAGAAGCTGCTGAAAGAGCACTTCCACCCCAAGGTGTCCGTTATCTCATGGCGCCACACCTTCGAGCAGAGGGATCAACGGTCCGGTGAAACAGCCAAGGAATACATCGCCGCGCTACGGAAGGCCGCCAAGCCCTGCGAGTTCAAGGACCTCGAGGAACGACTGAGGGACCGATTCGTGTGCGGGCTAAGGCATCGAGAGCTACAACAGAGACTTTTTGCCAAGGAAGAATTATCCTTCCAAGACGCCTTAAGGGAAGTCACCGCAGAAGAAGCAGCAGGCGGCGCCATCAAAAACATGCGGCCGATCAGAAACAGTGCAGAGGGTGCGTCCGTGCACCAGGAAGACGTCCGACGAAACTCCGAGGAGGATCCGGACGAGGAAGTCGACCGTCTACACCCCGCGAAGGAAGAGAACCAGAAGGGAAGCTCTTCGGCTCTGCTCAAGTGCATCGGCTGTGGAGGTCGCCACAGGAGAACCGACTGCAAGTTCCGCTCCGCTACCTGTCGGGCATGCGGCAAACAAGGGCACATTGCAGCTGTGTGTCTGAGCCGACGAAAGGCACAACCCCAAGAAGAACGCCTGAAAGGTACCAGATTCCCCAGCCAGAATAGGGTAGGTTTTTGCGCTTCGCGAAGAAGCATCTGTAGAACAGGCACACACAAGCCCATGAAGAAAAAGCTGTCACTCAACGTGAAGCTACAAGGGGTTCCATTATCTATGGAACTAGACACAGGGTCTGCCCTGTCCATCATTTCATTGCATACATTTAGGAAGATTTGTTCCAGTAGTGGGTCTAAGGCCAAGTTAAGGCCTTCTGATATTGTATTAACAGATTTTCAGAACTCAAGAGTGTGTGTTAAGGGGGAGGCCACCCTTAACGTGCAATACAAGAGTTTTGAAGGTCCACTAGACTTATTAGTAGTAGGGGGTGAACGAACGAGTCTCATAGGACTCGATTGGTTTGAGGCCCTGGGGATACACGTCACAGGACTCAACAGCTTACAAACACTCGACCTACAGGAAGTCTGCAAGAATTTGCAGATGTTTTCAGCCCCCAGCTGGGCACATTCAAAGGACCACCTGTGTCCTTAAAGCTAGACCCCACTGTCACTCCCATTAGGATTAAAGCAAGAAGGGTCCCTTTTGCTTTAAAAAGTAAGATTGACACTGAATTAGACAAACTAATCCAACAGGGAATCCTAGAACCTGTTGATTCCAGCCCGTGGGAGACCCCCATTGTCACGCCTCTAAAGGCAAATGGGGACATTCGCATTTGTGCTGATTACAAATGCACACTCAATAAGGCATTGCAGCAACATGCCTATCCTGTTCCTGTGGTCAGTCACATCCTGGCCTCTCTCAAGGGGGGGCGTGTTTTTGCAAAGCTTGACCTAGCTCAAGCATATCAACAGCTGCCTGTTGATGATGATGCTGCCATAGCTCAGACCATTGTGACCCACAGGGGAGCCTTTAAAGTAAAAAGGCTACAGTTTGGAGTAAATGTCGCTCCTGGGATTTTCCAAAGCGTAATGGAAAACACACTACGAGGTATACCAGGGGTCTGCCCCTACTTTGACGATGTCTTGATTGCAGGAGACTCCACACACATTCTAGCTGAAAGACTTAGGGCTGTCCTGTTAAGATTCAGGGAATCAGGCCTCAAGCTCAGAAAAGACAAATGCAAGATCGGGGTGCCTTCTACTGAATTTCTGGGATTCAAAATTGATGCTGCTGGGATTCATCCTGCTGAATCCAAACTAACTGCTATTTTACAAGCACCCAGGCCAAAGTCTAAGGCCGAACTTCAGGCCTTCCTAGGCCTCCTGAATTTCTACAATTCTTTTCTTCCACATAAAGCTAGTGTAGCTGAGCCTCTTCACAGGCTACTAGACAAACAAGCTGTGTGGCTGTGGTCACAAGCACATGAGGCTTGCTTTAAAGAAGTCAAGGCCTTGCTCACTTCTAACAGTGTTCTTGCACATTTCAACGAGTCTCTTCCTGTGTGCATCGCTTGTGATGCATCCCCCTACGGGGTTGGAGCTGTCCTGAGTCACCTCAGGTCTGATGGAACTCAGGTTCCTATTGCATACTACTCCAGAACACTGTCTTCTGCCGAGCGCAACTACGCTCAGATAGACAGGGAGGCTCTGGCTGTTGTTGCTGGAATTAAAAAATTCCACGATTTTCTATATGGCAGGCATTTCACGGTCTTCACTGACCATAAGCCTCTGCTGGGACTGTTTACCACACGTAAGCAGACTCCCCACATCATTTCCCCTAGAATGCTTAGGTGGTCTATTTTCTTGTCTGCATATGATTTTTCATTACTCCACAAGCCTGGGAAAGAAATGGGCCATGCTGATGGCCTCAGTAGGTTGCCTCTGCCAGTAGTAGAAGCTGACCCGCGCCAGCTGTCAACATTCTATCAATCCAAGCCTTGCCCGAGCTCCCTCTTAGTGCCAGGGATGTTACCGCTGAAACGGGTACAGATCACACACTTTCACGTGTCCCGCTCCTGGGTCCTGTCCGGGTGGCCTGAGCACTGCCCTAGTCCTGAGTTTCAGAGTTTCTGGTCCAAAGAAACGAACTGTCCCTTTCTCAGGGTTGTCTGCTTTGGGGAAACAGAGTTGTCATTCCCACCTCAATGAGGACTA
This sequence comes from Crotalus tigris, assembly GCF_016545835.1. Lineage (NCBI taxonomy): Eukaryota > Metazoa > Chordata > Lepidosauria > Squamata > Viperidae > Crotalus > Crotalus tigris. The sequence continues at coordinate 3,184,526 of NW_024096625.1, read as the reverse complement.
GGGTCTTAGAATCCCTCCACGAGGGTCATCCTGGCATTGTCCGTATGAAGGCTCTTGCACGAAGCCACTTGTGGTGGCCTGCTTTAGATAAAGATATTGAGGCTAAGGTGCACGCATGCCACCTCTGCCAACGATCTCGCCCAGAGATGCCCCAAGCTCCTGTGCATAGATGGGAGGAAACACAGTCCCCATGGTCTAGGGTGCACATTGACTACGCTGGGCCCTTTCAGGGCCAGTTCTTCTTGGTCCTTGTTGACAGCCATTCAAAATGGCTTGAGGTTGTGCCTGTCTCATCCACCACCACCGCAAAGACTATTCAGGTACTGAGGGGGATTTTTGCTGCACACGGGCTGCCAGATGTCATTGTGTCCGACAACGGCCCTCAATTCACCTCCTCCGAATTCCAAGCTGTCTTACAGGCAAACCTGATTCGTCATGCCACGTCTGCGCCTTTTCACCCGTCCACCAACGGTCTGGCGGAACGCATGGTGCGCATCGCAAAGGACGCCTTGAAGAGACTCACCTCCGGGGACTGGCATCACAGGTTGGCTGACTTTCTCCTTTCTGATCGCACCACACCGTCCACTTCTACAGGGAGAAGTCCAGCTGAACTTCGTTGGGGGCGCCAACTTACTACTAGACTTGACCGGTTGCATCCGGACAGACTGCCTTCATCTACCTCACATCCTAGGGCAACTAGACGACTACTTGTGGGTGCCCCGGTTTGGGCTCGCAATTACGGGCCTGGTCATACATGGGTCACCGCTTCTGTGTCCAGGATCACAGGTCCTCTCTCTACGAGGTTGCCTGGACAAACGGTCGTTGTCCCTAGTCGCGCACACGACCAACTTCGCTCTAGGCGAGGACTTTTTGCTGAGGACTCTGGGTCTTTTCCAGGGGGGGAGGCGGGACATTTGGAGCAAAGGGAAGGGCAAGAGTTACTGCCCCATCTCAATGAGGGAGCCACAAACGGGCCCATACCAGGGTTCCGACGAGAGCTCCCGAACAAGAATTCCATGAGCTACATAACTACCAGGCATCCACGCCTACTCCAGCGGGAGTCACCCTGGGGGCCTAAATCACGTTCCACCACACGTCACACAGCACTCCAGTCACGAGGATACCCGGCGGGCATCCCAACAAATCAGTCCCCGCAAGAGAGCTGGAACACAATTCCCAAGGTTGGCCTGACCTTACCCCAAATCATACAGGGGGTCAAACATACACAGAGCTAGTCGAGGAACCAAGTCCCGACTACAACACCCCTAGCACAAATCAGGGAACACCTGAGTTTTGGGAAAGTACAGAAAACCACACGAGCCCGAGCACAGAATGGGGTTCAGGGAATGGACAGCCTCCTGACGGGTTTGGACTGACCTTAGGAGGTTCTACAGAGACGGGACCAGCAGTGGCATCACTTCAAGGGCCGAGGGTCTTACAGCTGTAGGCGGTCAACCAGGTGAACCAAAGCAACAGAAGCCCTGGCCTGACGAGCCCGGTGGGCAAGCAAGCAGGCCAGGCATCGGGGCACAGTCCTTGGAAGACACCAGGGCACAATAGAGAGAACAGGCTCAAGCCTCCCTCCAGTCAGGGGACTTATGCCAGTAACCCACAGCTAAGAAGGTCACAGAGAGCAAAGAAATCTCCTAAGTACCTAGAAGACTACATAACATTGCTGGCAAGGCAAAGGCCAGTAAACAGTGGGAGCACTGGGAGCAAAATGTCATATAAAATAAATGTTGTATGTTGGTAGTAGTTTTAGCCCGGGGGAAAGGGGTGTTATGTCCCGAGCCTTTGCAAACGGCTCGGGCGTTTGCAGGCAGTCCCGTGCAGGTGCAAAGCTGCCCGGGACCAGACAGGCTGTCGCCAGCGCCGTGCGCATGCGCGGGTGCTGGCGCGGGAAAAGTAACCCATTTACCCGGGAGTTGCCTATATAAGAGGCTGCGAGGCGTTTGGGCGAGGCTGAAGCCATCTTCCTGTAAGCTGAACGCTGAATAAAAGAAACTGAGAACTCCAGCTGCTTCTCGTGTCTGTTTTCCCGCCAAGGACGCAACAGTTATGCTGGCCACACGGCCATGGAAAGGGTCTTTGGGCAACACTGGTTCCCTTAACAAAGAAATGAAGATGAGCACCGCCCCCTAGAGTCAGACAGACCAGACAGAGGAAATCGTTATAGATACTTCCTATATAGTATCTCAGCATTTATTGCTTGGATTGGTTTGTGTTCTGGACTTAAACAGTCATAGATACACAAACACATACAAAGATATATAGACTTCCATGAAATTTTTAAGTAGGGAAAAGACAACAATAACAATCAAGTGCAAAATCCTATTAACAATTAAATTGAATTAAGTTGAGGTTCAGGCAATACACAGATATCTAGTTCTATTTTTCTTTTTACTTGCATTTTATCTTTTATCCTGTTTGGAATGTCATTTATAATCAAGGCTTCCATGAAGAAACCAAATGGTTTTCTATCCCCCTTCTTTCCTCTTTTGCTCTGTTTTTTATTTTATTTTTCCCCTCTTAACTATATATTCATCCTGGGGCTTTACTGAGATTTCCAAGAGCAAATAATTAATGAAAACCAGTAAGGGAGAAGGATGCTCATTAGTAACACAAATAAATAAAAATGAAGAGACCAGCATGTTCACATAATTTTAACATGTCCAAATATTATTTCTATACATTTAGCAGTTCTTCAAATAATAAACAAGAAGAATCTGATACACCAGTATTCCAGGCATTTTTAACAGTCATAAATCAGGGAAAGCTCTGTTTAAAAAAAAATAGATAAAGATAAATCTGAAAAAGGAAATGCAGAAGAGCCTCATTATTCTTCAACCTCTCTGTTGTATGTGAAGAATAGTCATGTGCAAGTCACAGAATGTTTTGAAATAATTGTGACTCATCGGTACAAATCTTAGAGAAGTATGTTTGTACCATAACAATAACATACAAGAAATTTCTGTATGTGTTGGGAGAACACCAGAATCCCAAACCATTCATAATCACATAAGATAGAAAATTTGGGAATTAATTTTTAATTAATTAGTTTAATTAATTAATTTTGAGTCTATTTTAAAATCTCAGATTTAAGTGTTGTGAGAACAAAGTTGCCCCTTTTAAACAGCTGAGATTTTTGTATTTTAGATTCCAAAATATATAAGGAATTTTAGTCACCAAGTGATATCATTCTCATATTGAGAGAGAAATAAAATCTATAATATGTTCATTGGGGGAAAGAGAGAGGTATCCTGTCCTTCAATTCTTGAGTGTGTTGTAGGTTACAATTATCATCAAATAAAAGAATTCTGAATACATACTCACACAAAGGTGTAGCAAATGTACTCTCAAAATGCATATACTTTTTTTCAATACATTTTATTTTATTCAGAACATTAAAATACAAAGTCCAAACCCAAAAAAGGAAAAAAATACAACCCCCCCCAAAGCAAAACTAAACAAGATAAGAAGATAGGTGTATATATATATACATACACACACACACACACACACACACACACACACACATAAACTGTCCCTCCTAGTTGAATACTGCTGAATACAGATAAATATATTTTAAAAATAATAGTTTCCTGCCCTTGCAAGAGCCATAGTTTATGAACTTCTACAACTCTGTTTACTCAACCAATTTAACCTGACATCTATCTATTATATATAAAAAAACATAGTTAACAGGTAAAGCCTTCAAAACCCTCTGTTAACAGACTGTTATTGAATTTCACTCATAGTAAGTCACAATGGCTTCTAATCTATCATAAATCAACATTGGTCTGTCTCTGATCTGCCAGGATCAAATATCCTCAACTGATTTTTAATAATAAGGCCTATCCTTAAAATTTTAACCAGGATCTTTGCCAATTATTGGATCTCATTGTCTAAAATCATCTGTTGTTCAAGAAAACAGTTTGAAACAAATGTTTCTTAACATTTATTTTCTATTTAGATATAAGTCTATGTATAAGACTATGTATGTCCAGTTAGATATTATAGGTCTTGCTATCTATATGCTATATAAGGGATCTTGATAATTTTTTTCCATCATTAAGATCAAGTAAATGTTAATATTCATAGAAATGCTGGCTAGATATCTACAGATCTGTTTCCATACTGACACTTAATTCACTGTAAGTCAACTTTTGCATTGGAATGACTGTGATGATTTTATATGTGTTAATAATGTGCACATCTGATAGATGTAAATCCTAAATTTTGCAGAACTCTGGTTTCACACTCTAATTCTCTCATCAACCAAGGATCTGTTCATTTTTTTTCCTTTTAATACTGAGCAGAATTCAGTGGTTTTAATGTATAGATGGTTTAATGCTGCCTGATGAGATAATGAAAATTTAATCCTGTAAATAGTTAAGTAGATTCTCAAAAGGCAGAATCAAAATGTTCATGTATCTTCAAAGGGCAGGTGAATAGCAAAGAACTAAAAGTAATAATTTATCTTCAGATTATGACAGCCCCTGACTCTTACACAATATTTTCCTGAGTCATTAATATGCAGATCTAATAGTAGCAGCCTACTGAGAGGGAAAGACACTGTTCACAGTCTTTACTAGCCAAAAGAAGACCCATAAACATTAGTTTTGAAATAGTTTTTCCAGATTCCAAAACAGGCCACAGAACAGATGTAAAAGTTTTATTTTGAATGTGAATGGGCAAACAGCAGGAGAGAAACTAAGGAACTACAAAGGTCAATTATAGTCAGTAAATTCCAAGAAGAGAAAAATCTGGGTGAGTCAATGGTAGGGGCTCATCTTAACCATGTGCTGAGTTTATTTCTCCAGATACAAATCCCCTTAACATTAAACACTTACATTTCAGTGACTTGTAAAAGTCACTTCTTTTGTTATTCTAAGCTTATCAGACATCATTAGATCTTACATTTTGGCTGAGAATGTAAGGGCTTTTTCCCCTTCAAAAACCTCTAGCATGTGAGGTAAAATACATAGCAGCTGTAGACATCTAAAGAAGAAATTAATATGGTTGAGAATGACAGATCAGCTGGGAGCACTCCAAAGAATGAAATCTGTTCCAATCCGAATGTTTCTGTTCAGAGAGATTAGCTGTATATTGTGTCATATAACTCTCCAATTTGAAATATGCTTTTTTTTTTTACTAAATCACAAGCAAGCCTCAAGGGAAATAAATTAAAAATTAAAGCATCTTTTTGCAAAATTGTAGTCAGTATCTTGGCAAAGAGATCTGGCATATTTATTTTTGTCTGGGAATTTGGAATGTATACCATTACTACTTTATTTGGGCATTTGCAATGTTAAATATTCCATATATCTTCCCATTGTTGTTTGCATCTCAGTATGCATTAGAAAGGGATATCTAACAATGCAGACTCCAGTTCTAAATACTTTTCTCAGTAAGAACCATATATCAGACATGTCCAACTCAAGGCCTATAGATCAGATCCAGCCCATAATCTGGCCTGTGGGGCTGCCCTGGAGACGGTGAGAGACTGGCCCCTACCGCGTCGGCCCTGGCCCACCCAGCCCAGCCAGGCATTCTCTCTGGCAGGTGCACAGGAGCTGGCGAGCACACAGAGGCTAGTGGTGCCTGGAAGCAGCTGCAGTTCATTGGCCCCTCAGCTGCTCATTGGCTGGCAGCAATGGCCAGCTGTGAGCCCACGGTGTCCAATAAGCTGTGCTTGGCCCCACCCCACCTGCACTGCACTTGTGCACTTGGGATCGCATAGCCTGCACAGTCAGGTGGCTTTGAGCACCACAGCCGTCAGGCCGGCCCTTTAAGCAGCAGGCAGAGGCATGCGATCCAACTCATCAGATGCACTGGGTAGCCACCCACCCACCTGCCCACCCTGTCCCAGCCACAGTGGCTGCAAGCAAATAAAGACAGATGGTGGGCCAGTGGAGAGGCAGCCAAGCTGGTCATTGTCATTGCCATGTTGCAACCCCTGCCACTTTGTCTCCGCCATCCAACCTCAACCTCCAGCTCCGGCTGCACATGTGAGATGAGCTTGCCACTACACTTACAATGGTCCTGGGAAGGGCAGGGAGTTCCCATCCCCAAGAGCCCTGGAGCTGCCCTCTGACGGAATCAGGATGCTGTTTGAGGCTTGCCCTCCGATCCTGCCTTCTGTCTATTGATCAAGGCTCTGTCCATGGAGTAAATGGACAAGTTCTGAGCTTCTCAGTGCTCAAAGTCATTCTGGTGTCTCCCAAATCCCATCAGCTGGTCCACCTCCAAAGGAGCCATTTAAATGAGATGGTTGAGGAGCAAGAGGCCAACCCCCCCGGGAGGTTCTGAACCCTGAGCAGCACTTGTAGGCATCCTCCTCCTTGGACTGCCCAGACCAGAAAAATCAACTCGCCAGAAGGCTAAAATCTACTTTAATTGAGGTTGGCTATAATAATCAAAATTTTCAAATCTGATTATGCTGAACCTCATTCTTATCCTTCTGTGAATCAGGGAAGCAGCTGCCTCAGCCACTGTCAAATTTTCTCTTGTAGTTATGGGCTTGAAAATTCCTTCAGCCCCTTTTGCCTAAGAAGAAGGTTCTCCACTATCAGTCCAACAGTCTACGCCCATCCATCCACGCCTACCTAGTCAGGGCGACCTGGCTGAGACCACCCAGCCACACCTACCTAGCAATGTCCATCTGGCCCTTTGAGGGCAACCATAATGTTGATGCTGCCCTCAATGAAATTGAGTTTGACATCCATGACCTATATGAATCTCTTCCAGCTGATTCACATATTCCTGACCTGAAATATTCAAGAAAATGGCTTGCTGATTTTTCAGAGTGTAAAATGGTTGCAGTTTCTTATTCGTCTTGGTTATTGTTGACTTCTAACTCAAATATGCATTGATGCTTGTGACAAAGGATTATATAAGTGCTAATTCAAACATTCCAAGATGGCTACTTCTGCATTATAAAAATCTAGCCTTGATATTATTAAACAATAGATAGTAGATAACATGCCCAGAGTATTAAATCCAAAAGGAATAAGAATATTTCTAGGCTCTGAAAAGTTTGGCCTGAAGATTTCATTGATTAAATTGCCATTACAAAAAGGAAAGTCAAGTTCTTCTTTTCTTCATCTCTCCTATCATATCAACTGGTGGTCTCACATGGTGCATTTAACTTACTTAGCTAATTAGCTAAATCAGTAGCTAATCTACTGATTTTGATTTCAGGCTGCCTACTTTCATTGGCTAAAATGGCTTATCTAATCTAACAATTACAAGATCATGGAGCGTCATTAAGATGAAATTCTCTGATGTTTGATGAAAACAAATGCAAGGAAAGTTTCACTGTGGTTTTACTATTATAGGAACAAATTATTTTTCTTCATTTATTTTGAATACTATAGAACAGGGGTGTCAAACTCTCCACGTCATGTGACGTCGTGCAACATATCGGATCGGTTTTGCCATTGCCGGCAATGGGGTGGGCGTGGCTTTAGTATGATGGAACTGGCCTGCGAGCCAGCAATTTAACATCCCTGCTATAGAAAGTTGCATTTGTTAATAGTTGGTGCTTGCTTGTGCCTAATGATTCAAATTGGATTTTATCTAAGAAGGTATTAGAAACAGTGAAAAGTATTTTAAAAAATCACAGAGCAAAGGTAAAAGACCAGCAGATATCAGAAAAAGAGTCTTCATTCTCCTTGTTAATTTTGTCTCTACATCAAATCTTTTCTCCCCCCCCCCATATTTTATTCTGACAACAATCCTTTCAGCAGAATTAAATAACCATTCAGAGGCCAAGGGCAGCATTTAATATTTGATTTTTTATTAATATTTTATTAATATTATGTTTGATTAATATATAAAGATTGCAAAGTGAATGCTGTAAATCTCATTTGGTCAGAGTTGAAGCTTGGTCCTTGATATTTTAAATTAAGATTTGCACATATTTGTTTTCGTATTTATCCTACAATAATTGTATTTTCCCACCTAAAAATGACAGATTTTTTTTTGAAGTTTTCAGCAATCAGATCAGGGATTCAGGAGATGAAAATTGTTATCACTGCCTTGTAAGGATACTAGGATTACAGTGACAGAGCCCTGATGATCCATTGAGCTTTATGAAATTACCCTAGTCCTACTCCAGTTACTGTTTTCTAAATCCCGATTAAGCTACTACATTTGCAGTCATATATATAGAAGAATTATTTGCCATTACATTCTCACATTTTCTCACATTTTCTTCTTTTTAAAAGAACTTCCTACCAGACAAACAATCAACCTTTAAATAAGAAATACATTAGGATTATTTTAAAAAGCATGCACCAAGGAAAGCTTTCTATGGATAACATGAAGGTAGGCAATTGTTTTGGGGAATTGAAAACATATCAGGAGTAATCTTATCCTATGGTTTCTACTGGAGAGGTATTTTCACAAATAATTGCCATAGTGGGCAGAATCACTCACAAATCAGCATTTATCAGACATTAATTTTGCACTAATATTCTGGACTATCATTCCTGTTTTCTTTATTTGTCCTTCCAAATAAAGTACTGTGTTATAGTCATCTATATTTTCTATCACCTTTTTATTGGTATCAGAAGCATTATTTAAATCATATAAGAGCCTGGCACTTTACTTTTCCAACTATTCCCTATACATGTTCCTTGCACCTGCTCAGGAAGTTGATGCCATGTGCAGTCATTGTGCCTATTCCTGAACCCAGAAGACCTTGATTATAGTGGCTCATCTCTCAGTCACCTCTTGTTTGGATTATGTAATTTGCTCTACCTGGGCTACCCTTGAAGAGCACTTGGAGACTAGGTTGATCCAGAATGCAATGTTCAAGCAGTTTTTGGAGTTTCTCATTACATTCATATAGCACTATTATTCTATGGGCTATACTAGTTCCTAGAAGGCTTCTGGGTGTGATTTAAGGGGCTCTTTATCACACTGAAAGTGCTCTGTGGCATAGAACCAGGCTATTTGTCAGATTGCTTCTCCTCCATTGTTTCCGTCTGGCTTACTAGCTCTAACAGAGAGGGCATGCTCTGGGTCCCTTCCATTAACTCCCTGAATCGGGGAGCTGCATTTCTCTGTAGAAAATACAGTATCTCCAGACCCTGTTAGCCTTTCATAAACTTTCTCTGAAGATCTGTATTTTTCTAGCCAGATGTTAGGGGCACAAAGTTGGACTAGCTGTGCTGGTGATGTGGCTTACTGTTTCAGTCTTGGATATCATGAGTCATACATTGTACACCATCCATTTTATGATATAGGTAATCATATAAATTACTTAAATACATAAAATAAATAAATATATTAATACACACACACACACAATCAATAGCAGGTATTTCAAGGAGGACCTTGTGCAGAGTGTAGAAGAGCAGGTTGTCTATCTTGTTTAAGAGTGTTACTGGACTGACTGATCAGGGAGAGCTATTATACAGCTGTTACATTCAATAGAAATGTCTGGGGAAAAGTAGGTATTCTTAGTGTCAAGATTCTTACTGATCTGGTGTCCTACATTTCTAGCATGTATATCTGAGGGCAACTACAATATTACCCGAGGGATTTATTCTGGTGGTTGGTGAACACAAATGAGTGAGTTTGACTGATTCTTTCTTCCTTTCTTCTCTTTTCCCTTTATCTCTCTTTTGCCATTCCTGAATTGATTATTTGAAAAGTGTTTCCAAAATTTCAAGGAGCTCCCACTTTAGTGCTACTGGATGTCCTGTCTTAGTGCTAAAGCTGTTTATAAGGATGTATCAGATGTTATCCTAAGCTACAGAAGAGAGAGCCTCTGGATGAGGGCTATCTTTAGTTAGAAGTTCACTCAAGCAGACAAGAGGTAGATTTCTGTTAAAGCAATATTAAATAAAAAAAGTTTTGAAATGAATGAGTGACAATGGTAAAGCTCAGAGAAAAGAAAAGAAGACATGTAATGTTGACAGAGAATTTCTTTTCAAGCATGCAGACCAAATCTATCTATATTCTGCAACTCAGGCACTGATACAGACAATCCCACTGGGCAATGCAAATTTTTATACACCTAAGTGATATGTGCGCAGCATAGTGATGGACCCCCTGTGATACAGTTTCCTCCAAACTGTAGCTAATTAGGTGCTCCTATAATAAGAAAACTTAATGATTTCTAATATAGGTAGTGAAAAGTTTCTTGTAATCTGTTTCATTGGCTGTATCATTGTTACGTGCGAGCAATTACTAGTTTTATTTTCAGAACAAGCATTTGCTTGCCAAGATAATAAATGGAAAATGTTGAAAATAGAAATAAAAAATCTTTGCCTTCAAGAATTTCTTTCTTGACAATATATAGGAATTTTTGGTGACAGGTGAATCATAAGGCTGCAGTTCTTGGTCCTTTGTGCAGCCATTTGCCAGTTCAGACAAGTCTGTTGTAAGAGCTTAGAGCTATGCACTCAAATAAAAGGTTTTTTAAAACATCATGTTTGCCTAATAAAAACCACTAAATGAGGAGTGTTTCATCAAAGAGTCTTCAAAACTTGTTTACTTTCAGCCAGGATGGTTAAAACAATAGTGATAGCAATCAATAAGAAAATCTTTTCATCAGTCAGATTTTATTATCCCAGGTCACCAACATTCAAATAAACTCAACTTCACGTGATAGTGTGGTATGAAATTCCTTTTAAAACGTTGCTTTGTCACTGGAACTTTCTTAACGTGCTGATAGGTCAAAGGAATGCAAAAGATCACTAAACCTTGTGGTTGGTTCATAATGGACCAAAACCATTTTCTAATAGATCCCTCTTCAGGTTTTTGAAATGCCCCAGTTTTCTGAAAACTTGATTTCTAACTAACTAGTGATTGTAAAGAGGTAACCTAATAGTGGGCAGGAAAGCTTTTGGAAAGCGAAGAAGCTTAGGGCATACCATAGTAGGCAGTGTGATAAGACAGATGGAACAGTGCTGTGTCTACTGCCTGCATTTTTAAAAATTGTTTTTAGGTTATATTCAATACTAGTATAGACTTTATAGTATAGTTTTCATGCAGCAGAAATCCTCCAGCAGTTTTCAACATAGACAAGAGGCATGAGGGAGGGAGGGAGGTTCATGTGTTCCTGGGACTACAGTATGTCCATTCCTAGATTGTCCTTCTTCCATATATTCAATATTCCTTATTCCGAATGCTGTCAGTTCTCCAAGTCTCAGCCTTTCCCATCACAAGAAGCGATGGATGGAAACTAATCAAGGAGAGAAGCAACCTAGAACTAAGGAGAAACTTCCTGACAGTGAGAACAATTAACCAGTGGAACAACCTGCTTCCAGAAGCGGTGAATGCTCCAACACTGGAAGTTTTTAAGAAGAGACTGGACAGCCATTTGTCTGAAATGGTATAGGGTTTCCTGCCTGAGCAGGGGGTTGGACTAGATGACCTCCAGGGTCCCTTCCAACATCATCATCATCATCATTATTATTATTATTATTATTATTATTATTTCCTATCTCATATTCTTAATTTAAAACAAACTGGAATATTTCTACAAAAGGCAATCTGTCACTCACCATATTCTCCTCCTTTTTATTGGTTCTATAACAGTATGGTTTTCAATCATCTAAGGCCTTTTCATTATTTTTCTGGCTACAAGGCAACTATAGTCCATTACTTTTTTTGTCTTTTTCATTCTTTCTAAATTTCATCTGTCTGGTTTGTTCTCATTATACCATTTCATTTTTAAAAATAATTAAGCAGGAAATTAACCTTTGGACTTTTTACCTCACTAATTTTTCAGGTGACTCCCTTTGACACTAAACTACTGCAGATCTCAGTATGTTATAATGTGGATGATATTAAAATGTAACTCATACCTGCCGAGACCAACACTATACTATTTATAAAACCATACAGTTTTAATAAGCAAACTCAGCAAGATTTTATCACTCTCCATCTATAATTTAGAACTGATGAGTCATCAGTCTATAATTGCAGCTTGCCAAAGCATTGCTTCACTAAAACTAGCGAAGTGGTAAGCTATTCTAATACTGCTACATGAGCAGTTCATAAACTTTCATTTGTCTCTGAGAAAATCTCTCCAAAGGATTATGGTTAAATTTAAAAAGGTAGATTAAATTCAAAGAGAAAAAAAATAATTCAATGAGAAATTCTTCACTATCCTACTCATCGGAAAGATATATAATTTTAATACTATTATGATAAAGTAACTTTCACAGATAATAAGTGTGTCTTATGTTTTAGTAGGCAACTATTTTCAAAGCAGTTTGCTTGCTATATAAGCCATATTTATGACTGGAAATGGTTGTATATCTGTCTTTCTGCATTATTATGACATACTTATGCTATACTAAACTCCCGTTTTACGACCTTGTAATCCTTTAATTTGAGGTAGAGTTGGGGCAACTGAATGGAGCTAAGGCAGATGCGCTTAAGCTATACTAAGATTCCATTTTTATAGATGTTGCATCAACTGTGTAGCAATTAGCAAAAAAAAAAAAAAATATTGAGACTTCCAAGTTTCTTGTATGTCAGAAATCCAAAAGCAATTCTAAAGAAATTCCAAACTTTGTACCACAGATACAAGATGTAAACATAAAATATAATAATAAGTCTACCTCTTTCTTCTCAGAGAGAGAAAAACCTGCCAGAAGAAGATGCTGCAGTTCTCTTTATGATAAGCCTGTGCAACTTTTCAGGGGCTAGAAACTGGATTGTTAAATTATGAATAACTAGTGAAGCAGATGCCATAATGGCTCAAGTGTAATGCCATTTTAATGTCACTGAAAAAGGCTCCATTGGGGAGAATTTGCTTGAGGTCAGGATATTGGGAATTCCATTTTCTATTTTTTTATCAATTCATATTTTGCATATTTTATTGCTAGGTAATGTGGTTCACTCTCAAGTGGAATATGCTGAGATATAGCTTTCCCCGCCCCCCCCCCCTTGACAGCACCTAGAATATGGCATATCCTGCCAAGATAAATCAAGTAGTTTCATCCTGGTAACTAGTAAAAACTGTACTGTTTCTTCAGGTCTTTGATAAAATGTTAATATTTTTTATTTGTTTTAAAAAAGATTCCATATTTACTTTTATTTGGTTGAGATTTGTTATCTTTACTGTCATCCCTTATACTTGTACTTAATTTGGAACATTTATTTGGCTGGATCAAATCAAAAATGACAACAAGAACTCTAAATTAAGATTAGAATCTAGGAGAAAAAAGTTCAGATGAGAACTTGTACATTGGGAGAATAAGCAAATAAATATTCTGGGGTTTATTAATGTATCAGTGAAAAATCAAGGAAAATATAAATCCATAAAATCCTTATCCTTATTTTCTATATACTAATTCTGAAAGTATGGGGAAAAAAGAATTTGAACTGAAACTCTTATTCCAGGAAAAGCAACACAATTTGGAAACTCTAGTTGAAGGCTGATGGGATGATATCCATAACTGCAATGTAGCAGCTGAAGGACTGGAAGAATGGGCAAAGAACCAAATGATTTGAGAAGGGAAATATCCTCTCTGTCTTCAAAAACATGAAAAGGGAGGATTGTGAAAGCTTCAAACCTATCAGTCTGATATCAGTATCTTAGAATGTTCTTAAACAGATTAAATAACTATCAAGCCACATTTATCTAAAAAACAAGAGAGCAACAAAGACTTGACAAAGATTAAACGTTGTTCTTTTTAATAGATAATAATAGCAATAGTAGTTAGACTTATATACCACTTTGTAACTCTTTACAGCCCTCTCTGAGTGGTTTACAGAGTCAGCATATTGCCCCTAAACAATCTGGGTCCTCATTTTACTGACCTTGGAAGAATGGAAGACTGCATGAACCTTAAGCCAGTCAGGATTGTACTCCAGGCTGTGGACAGAATTTCCCTGCAATACTGCATTCTAACCACTGCACCACCAGAGCTCTTGGTTAGTGGGAATACAGTAGACATAATACATTTGGACTTCTCCAAATAGCCTTTTATTTAGCAAGTGAGTTAAGTATTGTTAGGAGACACCCATTACTGTCTCTTGAATATAGTCAGGGTGCTCATCTATGATTTCTTATCAAACAGTAATGAAGAATTGGAACTGTAACGATACATGGTTCTGCTTTCTGTCTAAAAGTTTTTAATATTTTCATTAATTACCTAGATAAAATAATTGAAGACATACATATAAAAATTGCAAGCGACACAAAAATGGACAAGAAAGGCAACGAAATTCAAAATAATTTTGATAGTTTAGAGAAATGGACTGAAAATAACAATGGAATTTAATAGAGACCAATATAGAAGAGTTCATAATTTGTATTAAAAAACATATCAAATGCAGAGGTGTAGAGGCATTTGGCTTGGTAATAATGCAAGTGGAAAATATCATGGAATTGTCACTAATCAGAACTGATTATGACTTAGCAATGTGACATAGCTACAAATGGAATTTAGTCTACATCAATAGACAGGAACAGTTTCAATAATTTTGAAACTATGGAAAGTACAGTGGTCATTCCGTATGATGTTGCATTGTTCAGACCCCACTTCAAGTATTTTTGGTACCTGGAATTGTGTTACAGAAGTGAAACATTGCACAGTATGTGGAATAATAAGCTTAGGTTGTAGGAAGGCAGATTCCATTTGAATGGTAGAAAAAGCTTACCTAATGGTAAGAGCAGACTGACAAAGGAACTGTGACCAAGGGAACTAATGGATGTACTCAGTTAAGGACTAAACAATTAATTGAGGTGGGGGATAGCTATATTTGGATTACTGCACTACACAAATGTTAGATCTGATGGATGAAATGGCTTGTTCCTGCTCTCTGATTCTAGGTTTTATAGTACTCTATAAAAATATGTTTAATGCAATTGGTTTCATTCTTTTAGGAGATTTGACTATTTTCTTTTACAGTACTTTGTTTCTTATGTTTAATGAAATAATGATTCATATGAAGGCCTATTCTCTTGATCAACAGATACTAAATTTATTCAAGAATCTTTGTCATTATTTTTGTTGAAATCTTGCATATATAAAAATGTCCCTGGGAGGAAAATCTATGTAAAGATAAACCAGAACTCAGAGAAGTTCAGACCTACAGCTGTTTTGCACTTAAACTCTTAGGAGAAAACCTTAAAACTTTCTTTATATCAACTTGGAAATATTTTTTAAATATAGTTTTGCCATCATATTTGATATTGTTTTCAATATCTCTGACTCTCCCACTGTTTAAATAAGAAAAATATTTCAAAGATCTTCTTCACTTATGCCTTTTAAAAAATAAGAAGTAGTTTCAGTTATGTCAAGTTAATGCATATAGCAATGGACTCCAAATCTTTTGTGGCAGAGATCAGAAATTTAAGGAATATTTTGTTGGCTTTCAGAAAAAAGGACAGCCCTTAGAAGGCTTGCCATTGCTCAAATGACTGTCATTGTGAGAGAGTTGTGTCACAAAATTCCTGTTTACAAGAAAAAGATTGAAGATGTTACCTGTTTTCCCCTGTAGAAAGCCTTCATCTTTTTTCCTAGGGTGGACTGGGTTTCAAACAAAATCCTGAGTTGCAGCTTCCCTTTATGTTTATTTTTTAAAAGACAGGTATGGGGATGAAACACGGGCCCAGATAAATTTTTGGCAATAAAGATGAGGCTGGAGTTAGTATAACAACAATTCATTCATTTCTAATTAAAAGAATATTTTGAAATATTATGTGGAAAAGAAAACCTATTAAGTTAAAGGTACCTACCATAGGACTACAAATTTATTAAAATAAATGCAGAGCTTTATGGGAATAACAGAGACATTGAAGTCTGTTAGCAAACATTGGCACTCAAAAGATTGACTACAATCTCCATAATGCCAGTTTATGGCACTGACGGGGACGTGAGCCAAAAATAATTGGAAATCATTCCAGCCCTGAGCTAGACTTTCATTTTAAGTTGCAAATCTCCATATCTCAATGAAAGAGTATTTTATGTATGTATGTATTTGCCTGTAATTATAAATCCTTAAAA
The DNA here is from genome assembly GCF_016545835.1 of Crotalus tigris. Taxonomy (NCBI): domain Eukaryota; kingdom Metazoa; phylum Chordata; class Lepidosauria; order Squamata; family Viperidae; genus Crotalus; species Crotalus tigris. The sequence continues at coordinate 3,168,543 of NW_024096625.1, read as the reverse complement.
TCTGATAACTTAAAAGTGGTCATTACACAAATGAAATGAATACAGTATTTCTAATGAAAGGCTTTCAGAAGCCAAGTTGAATCTCTTGGTTTTCAGGACCTAGGATTCAGATGACATTCACTCTTCATCTTACTGACCAGCTAATATCTAGATCCATCTTCTGCCATTTGGTGCTCTTCTACAGCCTTGTGGGAATGCAACATCTGAGCCTCTATTTGGAATTCTGGACACTATACTTCTGAGGCATCTGGAAGGCACTATCTTGGATAAGGCATATTTGTGCAAGAACTAGGAAGAAGCAAAATGCATTAGTCAGTTGGAGCAAATGCAGAATAATAAAAAGCCTTATCCTTTATTTGATTTCTTTAAGCATTTTAGTCTATACCATTAATAACATTAAAGAGGAGATGGGCAATAAAGATACAGGAGGAAAGTATATTTTGAGAAAAGGTCCTCTTTCAGTGTCTTCTACCACTTAGTTCACTTCTTTGTGTACACATCCTTTTATTCAGAATCTTTATTGCTGTTTGCCAAAAGGGGAAGTAGGGAGGCAGTGCATTGAAGAATGTGAACAAGGAGAAACTAGCTTTTTCAAGCTGCCTCTCTGTGTGCACCAGGTATTGCTCATAACACCCCAGCTTTCTGCCCTCATATTTTTCAAGCCCTTTCCTTGATGTAACCCAATACTTCCCTTACAAATAAAGGAAGTTGCCTGACAAATTGTATACTTCTCCCTCTTCTGTGGGGCCACTCAGTGACTTTATTTTTACAAAGAAAAGAAGGAAAAGTTTATAATAGGATCGGTTTTGTTTACAATTTGTTTCTAATAGATGCCAATAAGCCAGTTAACTAGGCTCCAGTTAATGGAAATTTTATTGTTTTTCCCCTAGTGTGCATATGACCTTTCCTTAGAAGATCATGTGTTTCTTGAAAACATGTATCTGCTGCTTCACATCAGTCTTCTTTCTGTATGACCATTGACTCTCCTGAACCTTTATTCCAAGTCTTTACTTGCCAATTTGGTGGGGGCTGGAGGGGGATTTTGATTGGCCTGTCAGAAACAAATTTAGAGCAATATTCTGCCTTTTGTTTCCTGTGTATTTCTCCAAATATAATATCTCCCTGAAGAAATCAATGATAAGCTACTAGACTAAAGAGCATGGTAACATCTCCAGAGCAGTAAATTAATGGTATTTCTTGGATAGATGGTTAGAGATTTCATAATAAAAAATGGATAAAAGATTACATATCACACAGAGCGAAACTTTTAATAACTCAACATGACTTTACTTAATGGGTTTTATTCATTTTAATCATTATAGTGTCAATAATGATTATAGCCTTATTAGATTCCAGTGATTGAGGAGCCCGTTTATGAGATATTGAAAATCTTCAGTTACATCAGTGTGCAGGCTCAGTTGATCTGAGTGCAACTTCATCTGAAAGAAGATGGCTTGTCAGAAGGTTTTCAATTAATATTTTTAGAGAATGGTTTCTGTCTCCAATGACCTAGGTCACAGATGACTTAAGGATTTTACCACATCAGCCTCTCTAAGCAGAAGACTAGTTTAGCAGCAAAGATAAATCAGAAGATGAGCAAAAGCATAGGATTTTTTTATATATATATTAAGGAGTTCTCTGAGAAAAAAAAATCAAAATATTCTACTTTCTGTACCATTGATAACATAATTACTTGGTTTTGCTTAATCTCTGTACTTCTAAAATGAATATCATTAATCATCCCACATGCAAAATTCTATGTGTATTTTCTCTCTCCCTCATTTACAGGGTAATTACTTTCTGAATTCATCTGCACAAGATATTTGAGAGTCTATGTGGTATCATGGCATCATACCTGGGAAGTTCATATAGAAATTCCTATTCATTAAAAAAAAAACCTCAGTCATTAGAGTATCTTCAAGCAAGCTGTGACATGTGACTAGATTTCTTACAGGCTACAACCTAAGCTGATCTGAGAAGCTACCGTAAGTAGAATTGATCCTGGTTAGGATTTGAATGCGGAATCACTGAAAATTCTGGGGTTGCTGGCTAGGGATTTCAGACAGTAGCGGCAAGCAACTTCTACATCACTGCCAGGAAAAAGATATGGATCTGGTCCTCAAAAGTCTAGCTTAAGTTGAGGCAGTCTTTATTTTTTTAACTGTGAGTGTAAAATTTAGAGATCAGAAAATAATGCCAACTCTTCCAAGTCCTTCACAGGAAAAGCAAAAAGTGAACATTCCCAAGAATATATACGTGTGTAAATCTGAGTCACACTGAAAATATTTTCATGAATAAGAAGCACAGCCACCCAGCACTCTTAAGCTATTCCTGTCCAGTTCTCATTATTATTTTTATTATTAAATTACATTTATATGCTTCATGGCTCCCAGTGGCTTGAATGGTTTGACTTTGCTGGAGTAAGGGAATCTTGTCCAACTGAGATACTTTGGCAACAGTTTGTAAGATATTAGGTCTATACAGGGGGCCACCACAGCCTGCCACTGTAAATTTGCCTGCCTTGTACCCTTTTACCTTCCAATATCAAGATAGCAGTTATCAATTATTTTTCTTCCTACGGGCAGATTTCAAAGGATAATTATATCTGATGTCTACTCTAGCACAGAGGTTAGTTAGCAGCTATTGCCCCTCCCCAAAGTAATTTAAATTTAAAACATAAATTCAACTCAATTCAAATTCAAATTGTCAATTCTTATGAAATGTCATGTCTGAATTTTAAAATCTTGAGAGATTTAAATGAGGATATAAAATAAAATCATATTTGCCACGAGATCTCTGAATAAGGTTTATTATTACTTTATTTACTTGGTTGCTTACTTACTAAAAAAAAACATAACCTACCCTTTTCCTAAGACTCTGAATGGCTTACATGCAATATATATATAGCCAAAATCACCTAACATAAATAATAAAATAGCACTGAAATATCAAAGACATTGTCAAAACATAATAAAAACAGTCCTGGCATAGTAAAGCAATACTGGAATTCTGCACACCCAATTTCCCAATAAAAAGCCAAGCCTTTGCAGGCTTTTGAAATGAAAGGACATGGAGGCTTTTTGAGTTTCAGGAAGCAGATTACCTCTAGGATCTAACTTATAAAACAATTGCTTACAGGCTCATTCTCCTTAATTTCTCATTGAGTGAGACCCAGAACAGCTCCTGGCTGATTGAACAGGGAAGGTAGATTTCCTCTGAATCAGGTATCTTGGTCCTTTGCCATTTAGGAGCTTAGAGATAATAACCAGCGGTTTGAATTATATTTGTAAATGTATATGCAATCAAAGCACACCTGTAGTTTAGTTATTGAATTTCTGACATGGCTCTTACCTGATAACCTCCACGCTGCTTTGTTTCAGCAGAAGTTTCCAACTAATGTTCAATGATAGCCCTATGTAAAGAATTTGCAGAAATTCTAGTCAATAAGTAAAAATACTGAGGTTACTGTTCATTTTTTAAAAGGGCATTTGGAGAAGATCAGCTGATCCATTGTACAATATTCTGTGATGGCCCTAAGGTTTGAAAAGTTTATCCAATCTAGTGCTGCACATCACTGCAAACTGTATAGTGGCTCTGTACAATGATATAATACAAATATTTAACTAGGCTACCAGAACAATAAAAGAGCACTTCTGGTTTTAAAGAATGAAGAAGAACAAAGCTATTTACTTTTACAGATGTACTGGCAGGCCTGTAAGCTTGATAACTCAGCAAACTCACTATGTACGCAAAGTACGCACTTCAGGAGGTTCTGCACCTTGGATTACTATTAAGTGAAATTTATGCTGAGAATGCTGTCAGGGTAACATTCTGTAGCACAAGTATGCCTGATTCATATTATATCAATTGTTGCTGTTTATATATTACAGCCTTCGCCCTCTGCTACAAGAAAAAAAAAGGAAAATATTGCTATAACAATGACAGAAGGGATCCTTGGTTACCTAGTTTGGGTAATGAAACGTCTGCAAGAAAACAAGCAAGTTCAGAGAGCACCAAGGATCTCTCATGTCAACCCTGAGCTACAAATATTCTCTTTTATTAGTAGCAATGACATAAAATCATTCTTTTTGTCCTGCACACATGTTTTCCTAAAGGAAAAAAGTAAACCAGTAATGTCTATTTATAGTTCTTTCTTTTATCAAGAATACATTTTTTGTAAAGATTTACGTATACCCACTTCAGTACAAACTACTTGTGAGAAGCCTTTTAATCTGACACACAGCAAAAGAGGTGACTTTTGGACTACTTCTTTTATTGCGATTTAACAGGCATTTTACTGTTTTCACTTATAAAAATACTACAGCTAGAGACAGTGGCTCCCTCTTGCATACATGTATACAATGTATGAGAGACTTCTAAAAAAGTAAACACCAAAGTAAAAATATGTGGTTTAATTTTAAATAGAATTCAACAATATTTGTGTGGTTTGCATTGCAGTTTTATTTTAGTTTTGATGATATAGTGGTTTCATTATGTTGGGATTGTACTAACTATGGTATCCACGGTACAATCGACATACTTTTATTATGATGTGAACTGCATCAATCAAATTAGTTCTAAGTTCCAAGGATTGTACCAAAGGATAGGACTGGAGAGCAAATGTGACTGTCAACCTATCCATCTAAGCACAATCAAAGACATTCTTGGAAATAAATGTTGTTGAATCTCTCATCTTTGAGGGGAGGGCATGAAATCCTGCTAAATAAATGACCTCTCTCTTGACAGAAAGAATATTTGAGAATTGCTTAAGGAATAACAGAGAAGTATGGTGATGTGAGGTGTTAGAATTTTCATTTTATAGATCTAGATTGAATAGTCTCTGCCTAGTTTTAGACATGACTTCTCCAAAATCCAGCATAAATGAACTGTGAATTGAAATTATTTAGTGAATCAAATCAGAAGTAAATTGCTCCTTACAAGAAGTATACTTTGGCCTTTCCTTAAAATGATAGATTCTCATGCAGCCCCATAGCATTCATGAATCTTGACTGAACTGTTTTCAATACAGATATATCCTTATAAGCACAAAATTTGCACAATGCAGTGCAAGCCTTAAGACCTCATCTCTGACTGGTTTAACTGCTGCTGGAATACAGTTATACTTGATGCTAATAGCTTGTAGCTCTGATTATTGCTTTATGAAACATTCACAACCATGTCGTGAATTTGGTGTTTGGTAGAAGAATGGAAATAAATGCCAAAATATTTAAAAGCCTTAATCTGTTCAACCTGATTTTTCAGTTGAATAGACTTTAATATAATACTTAGAAAATGCAACACTTTCATCTGAATGATCAATTTCTAATTTTTCATCACAACTATACATCAATGCATGTAGAACTTGCTAAAATCCAACTTGAGCAATAGAATGGAATGGAATGGAATGGAATGAAATGAAATGGAATGGAATGGGCTAGGCTAGGCTAAGCTAAGATAAGATAGTGTAGCATAGCATAGCATAGCATAGCATAGCATAGCATAGCATAGCATAGCATAGCATAGCATAGCATAGCTTTATTTGGCCAAGTGTGATTAGACACAAAGGAGTTTGCCTCTAGTGCAGAAGCTGTCAGCGTACATGCAAAACAACAGAGTAATAATAATCATAATGATAATACCATTAAGGAGGGATAGTAATAAAGATAATAACAATAATAGTAATAATAATAATACCACCATGTAACATGGGTAAATTCACAGGTAGTCCTTAACTTACAACAGTTCCTTTAGTGACTATTCAAAGTTATAACAGCACTGGAAAAATAGACTTATGATCATTTTTCACACTTACAACCATCACAGTATCTCCATGATTGTGTGATCAAAATTCAGACATTTGGCCACAGACACATATTTATTATGGTTGCAGCATCCTGGAGTCATGTGATCACCTTTTGTGATCTTCTATAAGCAATGGGGCAGCCAGATTCATTTAACAATCATATTACTAACTTAACAACTGAGTGATTCACTTAACACTTGTGGCAAGAAAGACTGTAAAATATGGCAAAATTCACTTAATTGTTTCCCTTAGCAACAGAAATTTTGGGCTCAGTGGTCGTAAGTCAAGGACTACCTGTATTTAGGCATAAGACAATATTGTGAGAATTAGGTGTTCAGCAGAGTGATGGCACAAGGGAAAAAAACTGTCCCTGTCTAGTTATTTTGGCGTGCAATGCCCTATAGTAGATCCCTGAGGGGAGCAGTTGAAATACTTTATGTCCAGGATGTCTGTAGATATTTTCTCAGCCTGCTTCTAACTTACGCAATACACAGATTTTCTAGGGAAGGTAGGCTGGTTGAAACTTTTTTTCTGCAGTCCTAACTATCCATTGAAGTCTGTTCCTGTCCTGTTTGGTTGCAGATAAGTAAACAAGATCATCAGTGTACATTTCAGAAGACTTGCCAAAGTCAAAGGGCAGTAATCACAACTTGAAAAACCAGTTGTGCTATTAGTGGCAAAGATGTAGAACAATAAAGAGACCAAAATAATCTATGCTTGTCTCCTTTAAGTAGAGTAGAGAGAACATACATTTACAGATTTATCTTAATCTTGAAATGTGGCCCTTTTTGCCACCCAATTTTGATAATGTGATTTCAGGCTGTTTTGGGGATTGTGAACAAGGAGCTATGGAGTCCAATGTTTGAAAATACTGCTTATGAGTTACCAAACCTCTCCTGACTGAAGGTATGCTGCTTTGTGCTCGTATACAAGTCTCTAGAATAATAATCACATTTACTTCAAGGCAGCTCTGGATATGCAAAACCTTTGGCAGACACTTCAGATAGGAACCTTGGCAATAATGAAGATGAAATTGTCTCATGAAGGCAAAGTATTTTTTCCAACTCACATTAGAAAGTGAGTTTCTTCTCTTATTCTGAGGAAAGTACATAGCTGAAAGAAAGCAAAGTCAGCCTCCTGCCTGCAAAATCCAGGAGTTGATATTTATCATGCAATTTCCTTCACAATAGTTCTGGAAGTTCAAAGAGTTGCGACAGCCTGTAAAAGCATTTGTGGGGAATTAAAGGGGCAATTGGCAACACCCTCTTGTCAGCTATTGGTAACACTTGTCAGCTACCAATCAATCAATCACAATGGAACTGGAAGGGACCTTGGAGGTCTTCTAGTCCAAACTCCTGCTCAAGCAGGACACCCATTTTAGACAGGTGGCTGTCCAGTCTTTTCTTAAAACTTCCAGTGGTGAAGCACATATAACTTCTGGAGGCAAGTCATTCCACTGATTAATTGTTCTCAGTGCTAGAAAGTTTCTCCTTCATTCCAGGTTCTTCTCTCCTTGATTAGTTTCCATCCATTGTTTCTTGTTTTGCTTTCTGGTGCTTTAGAAAATAAGTTGATCCCATCTTCTTTGTGGCAGCCCTTCAAAAACTGGAATACTGCTATCATATCACCTGTAGTCCTTTTTTCTAGACTAGCCATACCCAATTCCTGCAATCGTTCTTCATATGTTTTTATCTCCAGGGCTTTAATCATTTTAGTTGCTATCATCAACTATTAGTTGCTATTACCAACTAATATAAAGTATTGTTTAGTTTTTTAAGGAATTCATAGTCATTTTAGAGCATACCACTATGTTCATCACTACAAACCAGGTTTTCATCAGGTGTCTAGAAAATTTCAAAATTCACCCAAAGATCAAAGACCAGCCATTATTATGTTCTAATCTACTTAGAGGGCAGGGAGAAGGATCCTGGTTTAATTTTATCCTGATATCTGATAGAGCGTCATCCTATTAGGATATGTCTCTGTTCCCATGTAATTTAATATCATGATTCTCACTTTTTTCTAATAACAAACTGCATTTTTTCACTTTTTTCTAGGAATAGACTGCATTATTAAACAAACACATAAAGGTAAATGTTTCCTCTGTCCAGTTGTGTCTGATTCTAGGGTATGTGTATTCTCATCTCTGTTTCTTAGCTGAGGGAGCCAACATTGTTCACAGACACTTACATGGTCATGTGGCCAGCATGACTATATGCTGAGGCATACAGAACACTGTTATTTTTCTACCAAAGTGGTACTCATTTATGTACTCACATTTAAATGCTTTCCAACTGCTAGGTAGCAGGAGCTGGGGCAAATAATAGAAACTCATCCCTTGAGTGATGCTCAAGTCTTGAACCTGACAAAGTGTCTTTAACCACTGAGCCATCATGCCCCTCTAAAACAGTGGGCTCCAACCTGTTGTATGTCCATAGCTGAGGCACATTCAAGTTGTCTTTAGCAATTCCTGTTTTAAAGCAATGTTTCCCCATTTATTCTAACACATCTTTTGCAGTGTCTGTGGAGATTCTCAATCATCCAGGTCATAGTTGTCTCAAAAGTGCTTTTTCAAAAGGCAACTGGTCTGTTTTTTTCTTGAGGAAGAACAAAGTGTTTCATTTCTTATCCAAGAAATTTCATCAGTTGTGATGGTGAGGGGTGGGAGACGGATGGAGGATAGGAACTGGGTGTGGGGGGATAGAAGGATAGGTTCTGACCAAATGGTGGTGATGGGGTGTGTGTGGAATGGAAGGAATGTATTTCTTTCAAGTCATCTGGTCTATTAGCACTCACTATGAGAGCTCTTGAGGCCACTTGGGGGAGGTATCTTTGCCTTCAGGGTGAAATGGGTTGTGGAATCTTCTTGGCATTGCTGCAAGAGCTATGTTGTAGACCGGAGATAGGTGGTGTCTTATCCCTCTTCCTCTGTTGAATGTTAACATAAATGGTCTCTTTTAACTTCAATAAAATATATGATCCTCTCCATCCAAAATGTGGACTTTGCTGTCTTCAAAAGAATGGTCTTTATGTTTCAAATACAGATGGGTTTCATCTCCTATGTTGTGCCATGGACCTGTTAAGTGGTTGTTTTGTTTCACCAATGTACAGATCTGCACATGTCTCACTGCACTGTATTGCATATATCACATTGCTCAGTTTTTGTCTGGGTGTTTTATCCTTGGGGTGGGTTAGCTTCTGACTTAGTGTATTCTGGGGCTTAAAGTGTATTTGTATGTATGTTGAAAATTCTCCTCAGCTTTTCAATATTCCTGCAACATATGAAGTGATAACGTTACTACCTGTTCTCTTCTATTTCTGTAATGGAAGAGCTCCTGCTGAATCTTTTTCTGGCTTTGATGAAGGCTCAGTTAGGATAACCACAAGTTCTGAGGGATTCCTTGATATGTTTTAGTTCTTTTTCTTTTCCCTCTTTGCTGGTAGGCAACCTTTCAGCCCAGTGGTGTAGGGTTCTGATCATTCCCAAATGGAGGTGGTGAGAATCAAAATGTAAATTCTGATCTGTGTGAGTTTTCTGTAAATTTTAGTGTTAAGGCTTCTATCTTCCTTAATGTGCACTGGGAAGTCTAGAAATGAGATCTATCCTCTATCTTTCCTCTCTCCCCACCATCACAACTGAGGAAGTTTCTTGGGTGAGAAATGAAACATTTTGTTCTTCTTCCTCAAGAAAAAACAGTCCAGTTGCCTTCTGAAAAAGCTCTTTTGAGACATCTTTTGCAGTGGATGTAATGTACTCTCTTTACCAATGGTTGATGATAGGGTCAAAGGTTAGGATTTGTCTATTTCCTATTGCCATTTTAAGATGGAACAGGATTGTCCCTTTTGTATGGTAACAGGGTATTATCCTCCCTAGCCATTTTGGTTGGAGTGCAGGCTGCCTGACCTTTCTGAAATTGTTGGTGGGTCTTATAGGAATTTCCTATAGAGACAGGTTTAGTGCTCTTTTTTGAATAATGTGTCCAAAATGAGTGTTTAATTAACAAGACTAATGTTTTCTTGAGGAAGCACTAGTCTTGTTGTATGCAGAGCCTTGATCTAAAGACACAGGTGGCCAGTTCTGTCATAAATTAGCACATGACTTATTTTTTTTAACTGCTTCTGCTGATGAGGTTTTGAGTAGTTGTATTTTTTAATTTTCATTACTATGGTGATGGGCCATTTTGTGCATCCTATGATCGTTTTTGGATGCAGTCAGCAAATCGCCCCAGTTTCATTAAGGAGATCTATTGATGGTTGTGTTCACAACAGCAAGGGACTGTCCATGGGAGGAGAAATCCATGGATTGTCCATGGGAGGACTCCACCAATCACTTTCTTGAACTTATTCTGAAAAAAAAAAGGATGCAGCAGCATCTCCGCTACTATTGAGACAGAGAAACCCAATGTTTATGAGTGTACTTTTCTGCTAGCACAAGGACTGATAGATTGCAATATGTAGATTGATATTCAGGCAGGATGGGAGAGAAGGAGAAAATTGTACACAGCTGGGTTGCAAAACTCCAAATAACCAGCAGATACCAGAAAATTATTATCTTTGTTGCCCTCAAGTTGTTAGTGGTATAGTAGTTAAGGCATCAGCTAGAAAGCAGATGATTCCAGTTTTGCCTTCTACATGAAGCTAGCTGGGTGACCTTGGGCCAGTCAATTGTGCTCAGTTTTAGGAAGGAGGCAATGCCAAACTACTTCTGATTATTTTTTTTTGCCAAGAAACTGCAAAATCTTACTGTATCCAAACATATCAAAATTTATAAATAAATGGCCAGAAGCTATTAGTTCTGCTAAAAATGAATATCCTGAAGTTTGCACTTCTTCTTTCAGACTTTCTTATATAAATAAAGCTATCTTCTTCATTATTGGTCTTCCTCATAAAATCTCCAATGTGTGTAAATTTCCATCAGCTTTATGGGTGAGAAAGCAGGCTTATTTACTTAAAGGCTATGTTCATTCAGCCTATAGTTGCTCTTCCTTCTTATGCGCAAATTCAGCTTAAAAAGCAAATTTGGTGTAAATGACTTCAGCTGAACTTCAAAGTGACAGTCAAGATGAGAGTAGGTTTTAAGCAAGGAAATGACATATCTGAGCAGTGATCAGTTTTGCTCTCTAGGCAAGCCTATTTAAAACCACTTTCCATTTTAAATATAGCAATAAAATACCAGGCTAGCAAGCCTCCTGATAAGGCTAAAAGCAATACATCCAAATCCAATCTAAATTTGACATTGCCTAGAACAAGAATTCACATTGATAAGTTAGGACTCATTTACAGTGCAATAAATGGGTGGGTAGCTATAATATGGGTATTAAACTTGTAAAATATATTGATGGCAAGCAAGGGCTAAATAAATAATTTACTGTGAATAGATTGGAAATCTTTACATGGTACTTAATTGATTATTCATGCTCCTATGTTCTTGATGACTTTCTATTCTGTATTTTCTTATTCTCTCTCTCTCTCTCTCTCTCTCTCTCTCTCTCTCTCTCTCTCTCTCTCTCTCTCTCTCTCCCTCTCTCCCTCTCCCTCTCCCTCTCCCTCTCCCCCTCCCTCCCTCCCCCCTCTCTCTTTGTGTGTGTGTGTGTGTGTGTGTGTGTGTGTGTGTATAGCTCTGTTTCATTTACAACTCTGATTAACACATCTTGGGAAACTAGTCCAGTTTCCATCTCTGTCTTGTCAATCAATTACATTCTTTCAGACATGCCTGTTAGAATAATTAACTTCCTTTCCTGCATATGAATTTTTTGTTTCTGAATCCATCTTGAAAGTGATTGTGAGACTGCATAGTTTCTGCTGATGAAATTTAGCAAAGTTCAACACCCTTACTATTACTGTCATGAGGCCCAGTTATGATACCTATATGGGTCATCTTTTCTGATGCAGATATTCTGCATACATTCAGAATCCTGTTCCTATTTATAAAAGATGTCTATTGTGGGGTTTGTTTGTTTGTTTGAACCTCACTGCATAACCATTATGCATATAACTGTAGCCCAAATGAAATAGAGTTTGGTTTTTCTGAATGCCAAACAAAGTCCTTTAAGCATCATTTTGGCTTAAACAAAATTGTATTAGCTAGATTGCTTATGGTCTATAAACCCATTTGATGCCTTTGATGCTACTGCTACTGAATTAGTGGTGCCTCTTTATGATGGTATCTTCTTTCCTCACTCGGCTCTCTGCTCTAAGGACCACTAGTTTTCTTCCATTATTGGACTTGATCAAAGGCTTTCCTCCTGCACATGGAATTGTCTTATGACGGCTGCAGTGTCCTGGGCTCCTGAGATCACCTTTGGCAATCTTCTGACAAGCAAAGTCAATGGGGAAGCCAGAGTCACTTAGCAACGGTGTTACTAACTTAACAACTGCAATTATTCACCTAACAACTGTGGCAAGAAAGGTCGTAAAATGGGACAAGATTCACTTAACAAATGTTTCACTTAGGAACAAAAACATTGGGCTGAATTGTAATCTTAAATCGAGGATTACCTATACTCTCAATTTTTATGGTAGTTGAATAAAGCTCAAATTCCATAGGACAACATAAATTTCTCTTATAGCAGTAAGTTCTAATTTGATTCTTACCATATTTCCCTTTGTTTTGAAAAATGTTTCTGGGTTAGAAAATTATGGGCATCATAAAGAACAATGATTCTATTTTAATCATGGCTAGTTGTATAAGCCAAAATAGCTGGAGTTAATGATTTTAAGCTATAAACCATTGTTACTAATTAAAATGGGTGGATTCATGCAATGTGCTATTCCAAAGCAAAACAAGTCTGGTTAAGGTACCAGGAGACTATCCATTCTAGTCAGTATTTTTTTTTTTCTAAAAAAAGAAGGTGCCGGAACTCACACACATCATTCAATCCGCCTTGCCTACCCTACAAGGTTCCATCCAAAAAAGGTGCCAGAACTCTGTTCTGGGCGTTCTATGAGAAAAAAAGCCCTGATTCTAGTACATTTAGACAAGAAGTCAGCTAGGTGATCTTAGATCAGCCACTCTTTCTCAGTTATAGGAAGCAGACAATTACAAATGATTTCCAAAATCTTGTTAAGAAAATCACCAGGAGTCAAGATTGATTTGAAGGCATCAAATAATAAAATAAAATACTACCAACTAAGCAAACTACATTATGAACCAGTCAATGTTTTCCTGTCTAGACAAGCTATGATAAATAAAGATACAGGGAATTAAATTCCTATTAATATTTCCAAATTTTTACTCACCTGAATACTAACATGGTATAGTTAAAAATGACTTGATGGCACATAATCAGTCAATGACAATAAAAGCAAAGAAGCATAATCTATGCAAATGCTCCATTGTGATAATGAATTTGGAGCCAAGTCTCCCTAAATCTCTGGTACAAACTACAAACTATACACTTTTCCTCTACTCCAATTCTTGAATTCTTAAAGCACCACAATGTTATTTAATTAACTTAAGAAAATGATCGCCTATGTTATGTGGATCAGTAACCATTCTTAAAAACAGCTTTCTAAATGTGGCATACCATAGAATTTTATAATGCTATAATAATATGGTCAGGTGGTCAGTTCAAGTAGGAGAATGTTAATCTACAGCTGCTCAAGTCTCAAGGTCTTTAGGTTTCTGTATGATAGTTTACTCTTGACAATTAGTATTACAGTAAAAGTAATGACTGATGACGTCCCTTTCTTACAGACTTTATAAGAGTCCCTGGTAGTAATCCATACAAATAAAAGTATTAACATAGCAATATAGCCTAATATAGCAAGATATTTGGAGGGGGCAAGACATTTAAGCCTCATCTAGCTCACCCAATAGTAAAAGATTATGGGAGTTGTAATTCATAAAATTTTAAAGCTGCCATTTTTCTCTTTTCACCTAGCTCACAGGTGTCAAACTTGCCACATCACATGACATGTCACAACGTATCGCAACTCTTTTTGCATTGCTGGCAATGGGGTGGGCGTGGCTTCCGTATGATGAAACCGGCCCGCGGACCAGCAGTTTAACACTCCTGACCTAGCTAAAACATCAGTACAGTCTTATTACTTACTCATTGCCTTTCTTTCAACATAATTAGCTCCTGTTGCCATTTGCTTATATCATCTGCTTAAGAAAAAAAAATCTGCTTGGTCCCAATTGAGCTCATACATTGAACAAGCTACCTCAAAAAGACAGTCATAAGAAGGCATGGCATGATTAAAATTTTATTTGCTGTTTTCATAAAGACCAGACAGCTTTCTCCATAGGTATAAGCTCACAAAACTGTGTGTATACTTATAATATGTGTACTACTGTATCTGCTAAGTACATGCAAAACATAACAGAATTAATTGAACAATCACAGCCAAGGAGGTCAAAACCCAACAAACACTGAAGTACTCATAATGCCCCTGGAGAATTTAAACAGATGGACTCTTGTAAAGCTAAGAGGATTCCTGCTGGTGAGGATATCTTAGGTAAAATTCAAAGTGCCTCATTAAACTGCCGCTTAGCTATGTGGTGCCAGTGATGCGTTTCAGGCCAGGGATGCATCATCAATGTTCATATGATACACACCCATATGTTAGGGATGACTTGACTTGCAAAATTGATGCTTACTTCCACATTTGATCCCTTTTGAAATTTCATAGACAGAGAACCATTTGACAGTTTTGGTCCAGCTCACCAGAGTGGAGGAAATAAGAGGGACTCCGTGGATTTGAAGCTTTCATCCTTCTCTGTCTTGCAGTGGTGATTCTAAGGATTGTAGTCAGTTTTCTCCTATGAAGGGGGGGGGGGGAAAGTGTTCTTTTTCAATAACAAAGGAAAAGCTGACAGAGAACAACAACAATCTGCAGTTTCTTTACCTTAGCAAGAACAATCAACCAATTTAGTCTCATCCACCTTTTAGTCTTAGAACAATTTAAGGGATTAAAAAAAATACATTAAGAACATACAGCCCACCATGAGGTCCCATAGATGAGGGCATAAGAACTATTCAAATATAAAAAGCATCATAAAAATATGTAAGAGATTAAGAATCAATATTTTAGCAAAGCAGACCAGTGTTTGCTGCCAAGAAAATTTCAAAAGTGATAGCAGGTAAGCTTCCAAAAATTAATTGGAGAATCACAACTGTAAAGGATTCTAATATTGCCTTTCTCAGTTCAAATAAAATCCAATATTCTTGACGTCTGTGGACTATAAAGTATTGCCAGCTTTTGGATAACTAAATTGCCAGTTCATCGACACAATTTTCTTCTTAGAGATAAAAAAGTGGATAAATGAGCAGAGTAACTATGTAGTAAGATATGATTGAAGGTGAGTGGGTTGGCAAGTGCATGTTGAAGTAGGTGATTCTGCAAGATATTATAGAAAATGTAGCTGTCACCAGAGCTGTTTAGCAGCTTATCATTGCCTTTTTGATACACTTATATTTAGAAACATAAAAACAGGATTATAAGTCAAGGAGAGGCTGTTATACCTGGCTCACTGCAAGAAAACAAAGTGAAGTATCTTAGAGAGATGACTATTTTGTCTCCATTAGAGAGCATCAGAGAGAAGACCAATAACAGTATTCCTATGAGAGGCAGCTGTTTTAAGGTGTGGTAGGGCATGAACAACTTGTTTCACTGTGAATATAAGCCACTGATTATTTCTTGAAAGCAAGAATATATAATATTATCTTCCAGCTGCCCCAGCCCACCAAAAAGGCAACCAGGCAGGGGTCATGGTAACTGTGATCTAGGAAAAACATAAAATCATTGTTGTGGCCAAAACAGAGGAAGGGATTGAAATCTGGGAAGGACTATGGTTTATTTCCAGTTGGTTTACACAAAGGAATCTACCAGAGATTCTAAAAATTATATTTCCAAAATTTAAAGAAGAAATTTTCCCAGTTCTACCAAAAGATTCCAGTCCTTTAGATTCAAAGCATATCCATATTCATACACATACACATACACACACACACACACACACACATACATACACACACACATGTATATTAGCACTATTTTCAGGCAAAAATGCCGGACTTGTGCTATAAATGCAAGTAAGCAGATATGAAAATTTGATTCAAGGGTGATTCAGTGCACCAGATCAGGTATGCTCAAATTGATTTGGCTATTCAATGGATTTTTGCATGCAAGCATAGTTTTATTAAACCTAAAATCTATGAATTGATCTGGCAGTTTGAATACACTTTGAGTACTGAATTGCAAATTTGAATGGATCAACAATTCAATTTTCATCTTTCATCTCTAGATCCTTATAACTTAACTGCTGCAAGCTCATGAGGATTCTTTGGCCATTTTTTTTACTTAAGCTAGTTGTCTCTACTTGCAAAGCTTTCCTAGGGGTTCATCATCCTGATCTCTTTGTGTGGTACTGATTGATTCTAAAGATAGCCCTAAGTTGGCAGAATATGCAGCAGTAGGTAGCCATTTTGAGGAAGATAACTAGGTCTGAACTGGGATAGTCTACTCCACATTGACACGTTTGCCTACTGATTTTATCTACTGGTATGGCACTTTACTTTTGATGAAGGTGAGGCACTAATTGAAGCTTCACAGTGACATTTTTTTCTGAGCTAAAGAGTTAGTAAACAAATAAGGTCATTGGGAAATAAAAATACAGAGATAGATAACATATACTATTCCTTACCATTAGCTCCATGGAGTCAGATCTCAGGATCATTTGCTATGGGACTACCAGGCATATTTTTAATGTCTGAAGAATAAATAACTAAAGCTGCAATTCAGTGTTCATTTATTTGAGGATATGATCCCAACCACCACTGAATTCAAATTTATTTTTGAGTAGACAATGAAAGAATTAATCTATAATTAAATTGCTTTACTCCAGTATTTCTCAACATGTTGGCTAGGGAATTCTGGGATTTGAAGTTCATACATCTTAAAGTTGCTGAGTTTATTGCTTTAGTCCAATTATGTAAGAATAAATCTTAAAACCACAAGCCTGTTACACAGCATTGTTCTTTTTTACTTTTAAGGTTTAAAAGTAGAGTCCAATGAATTGCAATTCAAAATTACATAGTCTTATTCCCACTTCTATTTATTTTTTATTCCCAGCCACATTGCCATGAATCGTTTGTTTTATGCCTCTGTTAAAAGCTTTACTTACCCTAAACAAATTTCATTATCCTATAATACCAAACTATGTCTTCCAGTAAATAGATTACATAATAATCTATTCAGGCTAAAGACAAGCATTGGAATAATAGATTTCTCTTTCCCATCACTGCTCTAATCTCTATATTCTTTACAGTTATTACTATATATTACTCTATTTCAGAAAATAGCAATATTTAGCTGGTCTCATTGAGCTCAGAGGGAAAGGAGAGTTAGACCTGTATAATATCTGAATGCTAGCTGAGTAGTTCTGAGAGTTGAAGTCCACACATCTTAAAGTTGCCAAGATTGAGAATATTGCTGTAGACTAAACTAAGAACACTTTCCTGGAAAAAAAAAATAGTACCATACTTCCATAGAATTGCCAAGATATTTGTATGGACACCTCCAAGTAGTCACCCAAGTTTTATTCAGAGGTATTATTACTTTTTACTAGTGCTTTTATTTCACTACCAGATAATTCAGCAGAAGCAGCATTACTTTCGAAATGACAAGTTAAAATGCCCACAGAATGATTGTTTTAATTGCAAAGAATATTTGCCCAGAATATAGCTTCCTGCTGGAGGATGAAACATGAACTATTGTACACAATATTTGTTGCAAATCAAAAGTTCATTGATAATGTTTTAGTGGTTGGGGTATGTTCTTAAATTTTGGACAAGACTAGAAGAGATACAACAATAGCATTATTTTCAGCAAAATTAAGATGACTGCAAAATGATGAGCTATGTGCAGTGATATCATCATATGACGCTACATTATGTACTTGCAATTTGATTTCATATTATCATTTGCCTTCCTTGTGAACCCCAAATAAAGTAGGCAAATGATGAGTAATAATTGAAGAAGTTCTTTGAACCCGCTGCCCTTATTTGTGATAGGTACCCAGAATATTCGACTAAATAAGCCATTAGCCTGATCCAGGAAGAACCATGTCAGATCCATGAGCAAACTGGGTGGGGGGACTTACCAAGAAAAAGATTACTGTCTGGTAGATTGCTGGTTGACTGTCTCTGATCTAACCAATGGATAGGAACAATATTGTTTCACTCAAAGGAATGCATAAAGACAGTAATTGTGTTCACTTATAATAAAAATACCAAGTCAAAATAAAATACTAAAAATTAAGTGCATATTTTGAGACAAAGAATTTTTTTCTGTTTATATCATCATACATATAGGTTTGTAAAAAGCATCTCTTTCAAAAAATGTTAAAAAGCATTTATATTAAAAAGCATTATATTTCTCTATCCAATTTTCTGAACGAAAAACCTCCAAATGTAGACATTTTAGCATTTCCTCAGATGGAATGTGCTCTCATTCCACCCACATTTGGATTGTGTCTTTCTGTTTTTTTCAACTATGGTCCAAATGCTGAAGTAACAGTTCCTTAAATTGGTCTGACATTACTTGTTTGCAGTTTATTCTCTATGATTGTTGTATCTAAACATATCCAGGAATCATTAGACTTCATTACTAAAGTCACAGTCCAAGGCCTATAGTATTATAACTGCATATGATTTGTTTTCTAGCATTATAACATATAAAGATAGTTTTAATGATTCCATGTAGTGCATTATTTATTATTGTGATTTTAATATCTCTGAGCTACCTAGTGTTCAAGATTGAAGAGTGGATACAATTCAAGCATAAATTGCATAAATGAGCACAATAAATGGTATTCCTTTATTAGCTTATTTAAATTCTATGGAAGAAATCCAAACAATAGCAAACAATTACAAATTAAAAGTATTTCCCTGTATATAATTGTAATATATGAAAAGTTGTGTAAACTTGAAGAGGAAGACAATGACATAAAATAGGTAGGAATGTCGTGTGTAGGGGATTTGGGGTGGTGGTAGAAAAAAATCATGTTTAGTGTTTTCTTAGTTATGTGAAGCCTATGTCAAAGTTGGGTATTTTCAACTTCCATATGGTGGGCAACAGTGTCATTGACTCTTGGCAGTTATGATAGAAGGAGATGCATAAAAAAATATCTTTCAAATGATCCTGCAAATTTCCCAGACAACTTTGTACAATAGTTCTCCATTTATTCTGGAGATAGTGAGAATCAAATCCTTATTTATTTAGTGGTGAAGCTATGTAACTATCATACAATTTTCCAGTATTTCTTTGCTTGCCTCATAGAATCAATGTGACAATATCACAGACAGAGGAAGAATCATTCACATGATTGGAATAAACAATGTCCAAATTGGAAATAATCAGATACACAGAAAAAAAATGGACATACAAGTTGAAGAATGGAGCAATTCACTGACTTGCATTAATAAAAAGAAATCAGTCTACAACACTTCTTTTTTTAAAACAATCTCTCTTTTTTTTGCTGAAAGATACAAGACCTTAATAAGAGATATCTGCAAGATATGGTCATAAAGATGGCAGTATATAAAAAACAGATTATACAGTTATACAGTTGCAGTTGTCAATAATTTTTTTAAAAAAATTATACTGTGGAGACACCCTGGACTGGTGGGAAAAGGCTTTGTTTAGCCTGCACATAAAACCAACAGAAAAACAGCCTTTTCCCTTGGTGGTGAATGTTGCAGTATAACCCACTTTGTTACCAGGGCAGAAGAGACTGGTAAAAACTTTCGTATTACCCTTAAAATGTTTTGAGGCAAATGAAAGGCCAGATAGGATATTTGCTTTTGCTATTAAAAAAAAAAAGCAAATCTTCTTAAGAAAAAAATATGTAAAGCAAGACTCCTGGGATAAGGGATTATTCTCTTCAGTAAACAAATCAGATTTCTTTTGCAAGTGAACAAAAATAAAAGTCTAGCATGCATAGAAATGTAGTTAAAGACCAGATTTATAGTTCCTGCCCATCCCCAGGCCATCCCCACACCTCCCATATTAAATGGGAGGCAAGTGTAACAAAATGGCTACCATACTTGCATATTTTTTATTGGATTCATATTTAATTATGTATTTATAAAATTTATAAACTTCCTATCTTGCTTTAAGATAACTCTGTGCTGTCATATTTATTCTATTCCCAACAAATTACAACAATTACATGTACCCTAACAATTAAAGCATCCACAATAAATCAAACAACATTTATCTGAGTAACACTAAGTCAATTAATTAATTAATTAACCAACTGGACAAATTCCACATATGTGGACAATATTAATAAGCTGTGCGCACATAACATGCTTAACCAAGTCAGTTATAGGTTGGTTGGCTATACACTCACATAACCTGCCACCTTAGTTATTTGTTGGTTAGCACCTTATGTAACCATCATTTCTTATTATTTTTTAATTATTCAATTGCAGAAGCATATAATTTAGTAACCGAGTAAATATGTTGTTTGTCTGAAATGGTTTCCTGCCTGAGCAGGTGATTGGACTAGATGACCTCCAAGATCCCTTTCAACTTTATTATCATTATCATTATTTATATTATTATTATTATTATGTGAGTGATGTACTAATCTGATTACTGATTGCTTAGAACAGCATTAAGGAGCCCTTGGGCTGCACGTCACCCACAGGTTCTGAAATGTTACAATCTTGAAAACTGGAAATGACATTCTTGGCTGAATCATGGTTTCAAATGTCAGGTGGGAGTTACTGAGTTACTAGCTGAGTGACATTACACAGTTGCATACAGAGAGATAAGGCAGAAATATTAAATATCTTATTTCCTGGATACTTACCCAGTTATAACATAGCAAAGAAGGCAGTGTGACATCACTGTATTAAAGCAATCAGGGAAAGCAACAGTGACTGACAAAAATGAAGAATGTCCAGAAAAAGAAGTATTAAAGCCAGTGCTTTTTTTGTAAAAAAAAAAAAAAAAAAAGGTGCCAGAACTCACACATGTTATACAACCCGCCTTGCCTACTCTACAAGGTTCCATCCAAAAAAGGGGCCGGAACTCCATTCTGGGCGTTCTATGACAAAAAAAGCTCTGATTAAGGCAATGCTGAAAAGAGATTTCCCCACATTCCCTACAGCATGCTGCATAGCATGTATAATTCAGGCCCCCCAAAAAGATGAAATTCATTCTCTATGCCTGGGTTTTCAGTTGGAACCCACAATTTCTGCCCCTCAAGCAACTTGGTTTTCAATCTGCATTGCAGCAGTTCCATATTGTTCAAAGAAAAGTAACCAAAAATCCAACTAATGATCTCTTTATGTTTTGTTATTTATTCAACTCTACGGCAGCCATCTTACCTAGAGGTGAATCTAGTTCAGATACAGCTCCTGAATAGAGAGAGAAGTATGACTGTTATTTTCTTTAAAAAGTATTATTTTTTAATGTGTGCCTCTTTCCTTTTCACTCTAAATCAAAATCAGGTCTGGAGAATTACTGCAAGAAAAATCAGATGCATAAATTACATGGGGACAGAAGACAAAACACTCACATAGTAAACATTGTTTAAATGGGTAGATATTAAATTCATCGACATTATACAAAGCACACCATTATAAATTGTGTATATGAAAATAACATATTTGTTTTCCATTTCACTAGATTTTTTTTAAAAGTAAGAATGGAAGAGCAAAGGCTGTGTTTCCTTATTTAATTCTACACTTCTTATAGGATTGGGATGGATTAGTGAGTTGTTCTGAATTCAGTAAATTACAGTACATCTGGGCTAAAAATCCTATGCAGACTGTCATAAGAATAGTTTATCTGAAAAAGCCTACATAGGTTTGTAAATTTACCGTAGTAATACTTTAATCCCACTGAAGACATAGGGGCTTTAGTCAGCCTGCATTTAACAGGGCTGATACAATCCAATGCATGAAAAAAAATTCAGAATAGCAACATCTGAGTTTTGAGTTTATACTCTGTTGAACTTATTACACCGTGGAAAAAATGTTCATGTCCACAATGCTGATAATGTCTTTTAAAATCATGACTGTGAAATAAATATGTGGATCTTAATAAATATCTCATTTTTGTTTGATTAATATATTTATATGCAAGAATACATATATGATATATTTTATTTTATCTTTCCCTATTGATTCTGATAAATGCAAACTTTAACAATGTGCAAAGTTTGTCAAAGGTGTTTTGGCATAATATTCCCTAGTGGAACAAAATGTTATTTTCTAAAGATATAAGATTAAATAGACTATATCATTCAAATTAATGTTATATCCTATAGATAAAGCAGTGATCATATCATGTAAATGTGATGATAAAAATTTCACAGAAAAGGAGATTAGAATTTAACAGCACAACAGTCAAAATAATTTTGAGTGTTTTGTTTTATCGTCCTTATAATTATTCTTCATTAGATGAATTTGCTTTGTCAAAATACAGTACCAGAGTCTTTGTCCCAAAGGTGCTTTTTCAAGAGGCAATTGAACTTTCTTGTTTGTCTTTGAAGTTGTTTTGCTTCTCAGTCAAGAAGCTTATTCAAGTCTGAAGAGGACTTCTTGGATGAAAAGAGAAACGTCTTCAAAGAAAAACAAGAAAGTCCAGCTGCATCTTGAAAAAGCACCTTTGGGACAACTATGACCTCAACTCAAGAAGTGTGGGAAACTCTGAAAAATGCAATCATAAAAGCCCAGTTCAGCACAATACCATTGAAAAAGAAAAACAAGAAATTTAAGAAGAAACCAGCGTGGCTGTACAAAGATCTCTCTGACAAACTGAAAGACAAAAAAGGACAAGTACAAAATATGAAAGGAGGGACACATAACTAAGACTGATTATCAGCCGACAGCCAGAACATGCAAAGATGAAGTCAGGAAAGCAAAGGCTCAGAATGAACAAAGATTGCAACAGAAGTCAAGGATAATAAAAAAAAAGTTTTTTTCAACATATTAATAACAAGAAAAAGTCAAGGAAACAGGTCCACTAAAGAGAGACGATGGCAAGGAAGTAACAGGCAATAGGGAGAAAGCAGAGCTGCTTAATTCATTCTTTGCATCAGTCTTCACTCAAAAAGAAATTATAGCCCAACATACCAAAAACCTTACTGTAAAAGACAAACTAGAAAGAAAATAAGCAAGAAAATGGTAAGAGAACACCTATCCTACCTCTCAAAAACAGTAACTGTGAGAGAGACCTTGGAGTCTTAGTGGACAATCATTTGACTATGAGCCAGTTGTGTGCAGCAGCAGCCAAAAAAAGTTAATACAATCCTGGATTGTATAAACAGAGGCATAGAATCAAGATCATGTAAAGTATTAGTACTGCTTCATAAAATCCTAGTAAGACCACATCTGGAATACTGCAACCAATTTTGGTCACCATATTACAAAAAAGATGTTGAGACTTTGGAAAAAGTTCAGAGAACAGCAACTAAGATGATCAAAGGCCTAGAGACTAAAACATATGAAGAACGGCTGCAGGGTTTGGCTAGTATAAAGAAAAGAAGAAATAGGGTAGACATGATAGCATTATTCTAGTATTTGAGGAGCTGCCACAAAGAAGAGGGGGTCAAATTATTTTCTAAAGCATCAGAGGGCATGATAAGAAACAACGGTTGGAAACTAATGAAACAGAGAAGCAACCTGGAATTAAGGAGAAACTTCCTAACAGTGAGGACAAAACCAGTGGAACATTTTACCTTCAGAAATCGTGGGTGCTCCATCACTGTGTGTTTTTAAGAAGTGACTAAACAGTCACTTATCTGAAATGGTAGAGGTTCTCCTACTTGAGCAGGGGACTAGACTAGAAGACCTCGAAGATCCCTTCCAGCTCTATTCTGTTCTGTTCTGCTCTGCTCTGCTCTGCTCTATTTTATGACCTGGATGACTGAGAATCTCCACAGAAATTTACTAGGGTATTAATAGCTGAAAGGCTATGAGAGGCTATGAGAGGAGATGTATTCCATATACTAGACTTGGGTAAATATTTGGGAAAATATTCATACAGCAGTAAAAATGTCTAATAAAAATGTATTCTTGAAATAGATCTTAAGGAAAAGTGAGGACAAAGAGAAGGAGAGCATCCTATTAATTGCCTGAATCATTGGTTTTTCTCACCAAGCAACAACTACTTGTATCAGATAAATTTGTGATTCATTTATTCCATACTTTTCCAAACTATTTTTTTCTCTTTTTGTGTTTCAAAATCACTTCATGTCATATTTAAATTAACGTCGTAGTCAAGCAAACTTACAAGTTGAATTCGAGTCTGTGGAACTGATTACCTATTTCTGCACTTCAAGCATCCTCTGTAATTGTGGTGCCTTCTCTTTTTCTTTGAATTTGTTTTGACAAGATCTTCATTTCTTTTACTCAAAGAGTCATGAGAGCAACAAGAAGTCTTTTAAGTCACAAGAGTAAAAAAATGTCCTGATCCATATATTTTTTTCCCTTCGGTCATTTTTATGTGCTTTTTTTGCGGAGACACAAAAGCTGATGCTATAAAGAGAACAGGAAATTGTCCCTAAGTTATTTATTGGAATATAAGTGTTTATCAGGATGTGTGCATGTGTGTGTGTGTGTGTGTGTGTGTGTGTGTGTGTGTAGATGTATATGCATAAACTATGTAAAATAATAATATACTGGATGTATAAGCATACATTATTTTACGTATGTAAAATATGTGAAACATAAAGAATATGTGTAGCTACTTCAGTTATTCAAATATCCCTATAGATGTTCTTGGTAGTTCCTTATTAATAGTCAATGGATCATCTAATCAGTTTGCCATAAGCACAACTGGCATATTTCATTTCCATTCACAACATAAGATATACAATGCTATAAGAAAAGAGATACTACTTAGAGCAAATGCCCATCATGTCACGTAGAACTGTTGCTGTATGTATAGCAAGGATATGAAACTGCCAGCCTGCGGGCTGAATGCATCATAGTGAAATCATGCCGACCCCATTGCCGGACAATAACAAAAAAAATTGCGATACGTCGTGATACATCATGTGATGTTGCGAGTTTCACACCCCTGATTTATAGGAAAGAATTCCCATAAATGACCCTTCACAATTGCTGTTAATAACAGCAATTTGCCAGAACAATTTGTATCTGCTGTGAATACTAAAACTAGAAATCATCATCATAACTATAAACACATCTGAACAGATAATGTGAATTTTTTTTAAAGGAGCAATAACAGTTAAGATGTAATAAAGAAAATTTTCTGTTACAGTACCTTCCTTCTAACAACAGTTACTTATATTGACCTAATTTAATTTGTTCATGGAGAAAAGGCATGTAAATTACTCACTGTAAAGCTGGAGTTCACCAATGTGGTACATGAATCATAATGTACTTGCATATTTCTCCCATAGCCTACCTACCTGCCTCATCCAACTACTTTGTAATTAAAAGAATGAGAAAAATAACCCAGTGTAAACAAGAGCCAGTTTGTCAAGAGCCAGTTTGTCTATACTGAGCCAGTTTGGTCTAGTGACTAAGGCACCAGGCTAGAAACCATGAAACTATGAGTTCTAGTCCTGCCTTAGGCATGAAACCTGGATGGGTGACTTTGGGCCCCATTCACCTCATAGGTTGTGGAGAAAAGGGGAAAAAAAAGGAGAATTAGTATATTCAGCATCTTGAATTATTTATAAAAGTAATAAAGGAAGGATTAAAAAATCTTTAAAAAGATTTTGATCACAATATTATCTTTATTATTTATTTATTTATTTATGAGACTTATATACCGCTTTAAGTGCAAGCACTCTCTAAGCGGTGTACACCAGTAAGCAATGTATATATATATTTACATTGCCCCCAACAATCTGGGTCCTCATTTTACCTACCCTGGAAGGATGGAAGGCTGAGTCAACCTTGAGCCGGTGAGATTTGAACCGCTGACCTGCTGAACACAGTCAGCTAAAGTGGCCTGCAGTACTGCACTCTAACTGCTGTGCCACCTCGGCTCAAGAATAACATAAGAACATAGGCCATGCCTGCGAGATCCCATCTAGTCTAGCAGTGTTTTCATTGTGCCCAACCAACTGCACCAGGACACCATTAGTCTTCCTGCTGCTGGCATTCAGAAGTAGACAATTGGTGATGCCTATAATGCCGTGAATCTAATAGTTCTTGGTCCACATGATTTGCAGGGTACTGGATCTCAAACAGGCCAAATAAAATGCAGCCCAGTGTTTAGTATCCCAAGTTAGTATAGTCCGGGCATCTTGCATTACAGCTCCCAGAATTCCAAATGTAGGGTTAGACTGTCTATCAAATTGCAGCTGGTAGCATAAAAGAATGAAAAGGAGTTTTTTTTCACATTTTAAAAATAATAATTTGAAAGCAGAAGTTTTGGAAGCTTCCCCCCTTTGGATATGTAAATAGGATAGCATTAAATGGTGTCTCCCCCCTTTGGATATGTAAATAGGATAGCTTCCCCCCTTTGGATATGTAAATAGGATAGCATTAAATGGTGTCTCCAGGAGCAAAAAAAAAGCTAAGATTTCCTCATTTTTATATACAAGCCTATATAATAAGGTTAGACTATTATTACCTACATTGTTATAAATCTGTTTTATTACTCATGACTAATAAGAACATATGTACCTCATATGCTATCTCCAGAGAGGTTATTTTGAAGATTCATTTCTTAACTAATTAATTATAAGTATACAAAGTCTACTGTTATCTGAATCCACTTAGGAAGTCAATGTTTAATACATGTGCAATGTTACAACCATTAAAACTGATGGTAGTATATTTGTATGAGAGAGAGTTTATTGGATTTTTCAATTCAGTGTTTAGCCCTTCTTCGAAACACTGCCTTTGTATTCTAAAAAAAAGATAAAGATTAGGTAGATGCAGATTCTTTCCCGCAAGTAATCAATACATTGAAAAATGGAGGTGCAGGAAAAGATGATAAGCCTGGGATTTTGTTTAGAATATGCAAAAAGCTATCTAGAAAAAATACTGAAACTTGGAAGGACAACAATATTCCATTTTCCCTTTCTGTCACTTATCGGCTTCTGCTTCAGCTCCATGAGTTAGTAACAGAGTGTTGGATTTTATTTTTATTTTTTAAAAAAGAAGTGGATTATAGAGTGATATTAGAAGATTTTAGAGGAAAAGAACTAATGATAACGCTCAATTCAAGCCTTGAGATAAAGTATCTCTCAGCTGGAAAATGGTGTTGAAAAAGAAGGAATTTATATCTTATTATCTAGATTTATGCACAAATTGCCATTTTTAGTAAGTGTCTAGTAGGGTCAGGTTATGTATAGAATTTCTATTTTTCCTGTTTATTGTTATTGGTGAAAATATATGACCAAAAAATTGGATCAACTTTTCAGAAATTTTCCAGAAAGTAAAAAGATACAAATGGACCAATTAGCATTTTATTTTTTTAAATAATTCAAAAACATTAAAACAAAATTAAGGCAGCATGTTCATAAAAAGACAACCCCACAAAGTTAAAAAGATCTTAATGAAGCAATAAAACAAATTGCAATCCAAATCCATCACATGAATAAATTTAAAATCCCCAGCAAATTAAAAGTGGTAAAAAACAACAACAACCCTATAACAACCTGAAATGACACAGGTCCCTTATAAAGACCTGTTGCAAAGCTGGAACAGGAACAAATGCACTTCTCTTGCAGGCTCCTCCATCATTTAAGGTCTACTATCCTTAGATAATAATGTAACAGTTTACAAAATGTGGCAAATGCCACCCAAAAAAAAAAAAAAAAACCCCAGCAAAAAGGCACTTTGTAAATGCATTCCAGAAACTGTAATGGATTTGACCCACATATTGATCTTGTGTGTACCCAGAGTCAATGGTCAAGGCACAGAATTGAGTATTGTGGAAAGAACAATAGAAAATGTGCCTTGAATTCTAAAACATGCGATGAGCATCTTCTGTGGAGAAATGAGAGTCTCCGTTTACTGGATGGATTTGAGTTTGCTGTATGCTATTGTTCGTATATTTTTTCCCCAAACAAGAGCACATATGCAGGAAAAATAATAAGGATTTGGAGACCTGACAGGAATGCAATAGGTTGGAGAAGGATAGAAAAATAGATCTGCTGAAATCTCTGGAGAATAAAGTAATGATTCTAGTTACTATAGACTCCACAGTAATAGAAGGATCAGTTATATTTGTTTCTCGTTCTAATAAATTTCTTGGAAAATGTAGATTATTTCCAGAAAAACTTTTTATTAGTATAACTGCTATTCATGCAAAATACTGTTACAAGCAATGAACCTTGTAGCTGCTTTCCATTCTGTACTTCAACAGATATTTTTGTTGGGTTCTTTTCAGTGATGTAGATTTATATAGTTTTATTCACACAGTCTTTTTCTATGGCAATTGGTAATTTCTTAAACAAATATCCATTTGCTATCAAGTAAACCAGTTTCTAGAGCAGTATTTCTGAACCTTGGCAACCTGAAGATGTGTGGACTTCAGCTTGCAGAATATCCCAACCAGCGTTGTTCAAGAGACCCGGAAGTAAATTCCATTGAATTCTCAGTAAGGTGGTTAATTAAGACTTCCAGAATTGCCAGTTAGAATGTAGCACTGGAAAGCACCAGGATACAGAAGGAAAAATCTCCTTGGGCTTGATATAGGTTATCTAGAGGTTTATATTGAACATCTAGATTTATGTTTTTACAATTGAAGACCCAATTATAACATTCTACCAATGTTCTATCAAATATTATAACCACAGTAGACCCATTGTTATTTTGAACTGTCTACTATCTTTCTAGACAAAATATTTTTAAGAATCTGAAACTGTGTCCACAATATTTTTGCCTTAACTTGCATAATAATAAATTATTCATGAGGATATTAGAACTTATCTCATCTTGTGACACAATTGTTTTTCTCAACCCTAGCAAACTTCAGATGTATGCATTTCAACTCCCAGAATTATCCTGCTGGCTGGGGAGTTGAGAAACACTGATCTAAGCTATTATTATCAGATCATTTCAGGAAATCCCAGTGAGCAGGTCAGTACTTGAAGAGGACTCTAACAAGCAGTAGCATGTCATGCATATTTCCATCTTGGGTTAAGTTGAACAGTAGGAAATACCACCCAAAAAACCTATTTGAAGCAAGTAGCCAAGATTGCTGTATGCAACTTTTAAAAATGTAGGGTTTTACAGACCCACAAAAGAAATCTTATTTATTACATTGAAAGCAGACTGGGGCAATAATCATCAAAGTAATATTTACCCCTTAATAACTGTCTATTTTTATACTGGTGCTAGAGGTTAATAGTCCTGTTATTTACTTCTCTGCCAAGAAGTACTGAAGGATGTGAAATGTAGCAGTCTATAAAGCAGAGCCGTCAGATAAATAACATTCATATTATTCCCTGACAAATTCTTTTGCAACACAGGGGTATAAATAACTCTAAGAAAGCAGTTTCTGCATTACAAGTTTACTGATGTGTAAAATGTAATTTTAAAAAGAGCCCAAAGCTCCAGAAGCATGACACATTGCAACCTGATATATAGGAGGAGACCTATAGCATATTTACCACCTGTGAGGGGAAGAACATGGGAAAGTGAGACATCTCTGCAGAGGTAGTTTAGCATGGGGGCGGGGGTAAAACTGCATGGAGAGACACAACTGTATGCGTGCTTATTTTGGCTAGCAGCTTTGTTGGTTGATGGAAATTGTGTTAATATTTATTCAGAAGCAAACATACATAAAAGCTATGGCACTGTCCTACCATATTAGGGGAATTGGGCATATGAGTTGATATTAGGCATTGCATTAATAATATGAAATAATCAGAAAATGCCAAAGATACCATATCAGCTTCAAGAATAGCTAGTTTATGAGCAGTACAGAGAGTCCTCAACTTATGACCAGTTGTTTAATGACCACTTGAATTTATGACAGCTTGGAAAAGGTGCTTTACTACAGCCATTGCAAAACATTACACCATGCACCCTGTGATTGTGATCTGGATGCTTGGCAACATGCTCATTCTTATGACTGGTTACCAAGCACCCAGTAATCTTCTCTAATAGCTTCCCCAGAAGCCAGCAGGCAAAATCACAAGCTGCTGCTGCTTGCCAAAGCAACTTCTTGTTACTGGGGGTTGGCTGAAAGACCTGCCTACCAAGGGGAGCTGTAGGATGGAGAAACAGAGCTCAGATTGTATTCTATCTATCTATCTATCTATCTATCTATCTATCTATCTATCTATCTATCTATCTAATTTTTGATACATCTCACTCTTCGAGTGACTCTGGACTGTTTATTTATTTATAGCACACCTTTATTAAAACTTTTCATTCGCATTGAGGCCAATAGAAAGCAAAATTATAACTTGCATGTCATTAAACCTTTATCGGCATTTTCCCCACCCATTCACCAATTTTCAATGGAGAGGAAAATGTTAATAAAATTATCAGAATGGTTGGTTGGTTACAAGATGGTTAAGAGATGTGTGAATGTCCTGACTGTGACTGCATCAACATGTTTCCAGCTCTCTGCAGCTTCCCTTATTTGTCCCCCTTCAGTTATGTCTTAAAGGCAGATATGATGGGGAAATGCCTCACATGCAGTTTTCTATCATCACAATACTGGAACAGTTAAGAAGGCTGAAATATGGTCAAGGGAGGGAGGGAGGAGGCTGCTTGGCATTTTGCAGCAATGGGAAAGGATCAAAAATACCTCCAAAAGAAATCAGAAAAAGCAATGAAAGCATTCCTACAATAAGACAGAAAAACATGTCTATTTTGCAGGGGAAGAAAATGTTGAAGCAACTGAAAGATAAACCCAATTTATCAATAAATCATTAGCAGATTGGTATAATTCATTAGCTTAATCAAGGGCCATCTTGGGGAAATAAATCCAATAATTCATTAACCTGATCAAGCACTATCTTGGGGAAATAAATCCAAGATCCTAACTTACTTCGAAAATGTTCTGGCTTTCAGTAGGTGTTAAGGATTCTTTGGTGGCCTCCCAGTCTATGTCCCAGACAATATGACACATTAGGCTTAAAACAATTGTTTCAAAATATTCACCTATTTGAAAAGTTAAGAATAAAAATGTGTATTAGTTCAGACTGTATAGGTTCTGCATTTTGTTCCCAAAATGGCAAAAATGTGAGACTTAACATTTTGCAAATGTCATAGCAAATGAAATTGAATGGTCTGTATTGCTTAAAGTAGTAACTACAAAGATTTAACAAATGTAATAATTTAAGAGTTAAATCTTTAGCAGTGAAATTGTGCCATTGTGCATTGCACAATGCTTGTCTTGCATCAAGAGTTTATGAAGTTCAAATGACATTAGAGATAACAATCCTCCCCATCATGTCTTTGTAATTTCAAAGATAAATTATATTTCTTATTTATTGCTTTGTCTCCAGAGGCAGTTTTGTACTTTTACCTTCAAGACACATTTATAATCTAATTAACAGGACCTTTGATTAATTTTCTGACTAATTTAATTACTTAACATTAACTAATTTCCTGCCTCTTTGTCTAAACAGTTGCAACTGTCACTAGAAAAAAAATCAGTATAATGGTAAAATATTGTCTTTTCAAATGTATTTTTGTTCTTACAAATATGCAAACTTAAGGGAGGAAAGCATATTCAGCCTTGCTTCCAGCATTTTAACTGCAAACTGGTCTACATGCTGGTCTTGCATTTAAATTCATGAAAATTCCTTTTAAGCAATGTCATGTTTGTAGGAAAACCATTCCACAAATTGCTTGTGCTTACTTCTAAACCAATAGTCCTCAGTGGTACCCAGCAACAAGACAGGGGACACTAAGGCTTAGGAACCAAATATGACAGAGAATAGTAAAAATAGTATGTATCTGCTGGAACAGTTGAAGTGAAGAAAATAAATATAACAAATCTAACAAATCTAACAAACCCCATCCTGTCTTTTGGACATGAATAAAACCCAGTACATCTCATTGCCTAATTCATCAGATCCAAATTGTCTCTACCTTTCCCAAGCAAAGGGAAATCTTTGAATTAAAGTCTCTCCCCCTCCCCCCCATAGATCATTCCCCCCCCCCCAGGGCAACCTTTACAAGGAAATTGCAATCTCCAACCTTCCATCTTCTCATCATTACATCTCCTTTAACAACGGGCTTTCTCAGCTCTGCTTCCCTTCTGAAAAGCCCATTTTGCCTAACAATAGAACTAAGCCCAGTTTTGACAAAGACATGCCTAACTTTTTCAAACTGGCCAACCAATTAGATCCTTCAGCTTTTTTTGTCTCTATAGTTCTCAACTTCTATAAAAATCCTTGTTGTTCCACTTTATCCTTAAAGGTTTGTAAGGAATCATGAAATTTTCCGGATAATAGATGGGATATAATTATTTGCAGTAAATAAAAAGTCTAAGGCTTCCAACTGATCCTTCCCCATACAATTTACCTTATCTATGGTTTAGAGATAGAAAAAGGATGATAGTTCAGGCAGGAAAGAATCAGTGTCCTGTCATGTTAAGGGAAGGAGAAGAGGAGGCACATTCAGATTTATAAGTTTATCTTATTGTAATGTTTTTAAAAATAGTGATGGCTTTTGGATCTTTGATTTCTAAGTTTTATTTGCCTTGGACAATCTTGCATCGATTTTGCAAACCACTAAGGTTACCTGGCAACATACAGATGTGACTCTTCACTACTTTTTTCTGGGATTTAAAAAAGATAGTCTGTTTGACAGCATGAAAATTTTGGGTGGTTTGCAATCCAGATTCAACTCTGCTTAGCTTTTTTTTTTTTTTTAGATCAACTAAAGTCAGCTGGGGGTACCATATGCTGAGACCTTAAAACACATCCAACAATTGAAAAACAAGCAAAGAAACAATTGAAAAGAGCAATCCAAAACCAAGGGACAAATAAACAACTGTGTAAAGTATTCAGATTTACAGGAAATACCATTTTCAGATGAGCAACAATTAATTTAAATGTGTAAATGAATTATGTTCCTTTTGTCTTTTTCTTCATTCGTTTTTAATGATCTGAAAACTCAGCTTCACAATTTAAACAATCTCCTCTTTTTCCAAATATAAGTTATAATCAACAAATATATACTGAGCAAGATGATGATGATGATGATGATGATGATTTTGCAGCCCAAAGCTCCCTACTATCTCATTTACTTAAGTCTGTGTTACAGACACAGTGACTACCATAATCAAAAGAATAAATTTTGCAAACCTTCCGAATTTATGCATTTGGGAAGCAAAAAACAAATATGCTGTAGACCCAAATTTTGTCATAGATAAATAGCAAGCCCAGGAGTATTTAGAGCAACCTTGCAACATCCAATGAAATGTCAGCTTAATATGGCAGCGTGATCATTTATTGTCAGCTAAGCCTGTCATCATTTACAGCCATCATTGGAAATATTGCCAATGATTGATACTGATGGCAATGATGATTACTCTTACAATAAGCTTAATTAAAATAATGAAGTACTCCTGCACGTAACTTGGTTGGTGCTCAGTCAGGATAATGTATAAAACAGCGCAAGGAAGTCACAAGCTCAGGGAATGCTCATATTTTAAAGCTGACAATAGAGAAGCCAATAAGATGCTGCAGGTTCTTTCCATCCATTCCCCATATGCATACATGTAAACATAATTGCTAAAAAATGCACAACTAGAGAACTACATCAATATTAATCTCATCGCAACAAAGCTTATGAGTAGTTGTGGATTGCTGTGAACTAATGTCAGTCAGCAGGTTCTCTTAAGAGTTTCTGGGCTGGCATTTTTAAAAGCAGATTTAATGACAACTAAAAGTGCTTTAGTTTGAACAGCCAACATACTTTGGTTCCCAAAAGTACAAAGGAACAGCAGAGATATTTGATTCCTCAAGTCTAAAGTAAATGTGAAATTAATTATGTTAGTACAGGGTTCCCCAACTTTTTGGGAATGGGCTTATACTCAGTAGTGTGAATGTCCCCCCAAAATATGGCAGCCTTTATCATGTATTCATGGTCACTATCTCATGTTCCCCTCCTGTGAAAATACCACTGTGGTGGGTGGATGGGACATGTGTCTACAAAACTGCTATAATTGTGAAAAAGAACAATCATAAAACAATCTGGTGAAGATAAAATAATAATTTAAAAACTTGCTGAAAAATCTATTTAAACTTTAAATCTATATTTCACTAAGGTAATATTAGTAAGAATTACAACTATTTTTTTTTATTGAAAGTTTTATAAATTTTACAAAAAAACAAAAACAATACAAAACAAAAGACAACATATACAAAAAAAAAACTAAACATTACATATATATATAAAAAAAAAAACCCCATCCCCCACCCCTCACAAAAACCCTCCCTTCCCCCCCCTGAGCTTCCCAGAGCAGAATATAGGCTTAATTAAAAATTAAGAAATAAAAATAAAAAATTAAATTAAAAAATTTATATTTATATATATATATAAAAAATATCTATATATATATAAAAAAATAAAACTTATAAAAAAGCTATGTGATATTTTTGTATACCCAATCTAAATTGCATAAATTTTATCCATTTGTCCCAAACAGCAAGGAACTTCTCTTGCGTTTGTTGCTTTAAGAAAGCCGAAATCTTTGCCATTTCCGCCAGATAAGCTACTTTAAGAAACCATTCCTGCAATGTAGGCAAAGATTCCTTCTTCCAATATTGTCCTACTAACAGCCTAGCGGCTGTAATCAAATTTAACATCAATACAACCTCCTTTGTATCACAATCTGTAACAATGCCTAACAAAAATAATTGCGGAGTAAATTTTACCCTCCTTCTAAAAATTCTCTGGATATTCCACCATATTTTGATCCAAAATGCTTTTATCTCTCTGCATGACCACCAAATATGATAATAGGAAGCATCCTTATAACCACATCTCCAACATTTGGGTTGCACGTCAGGGTACATAAGAGACATTTTTTGTGGATCAAGGTGCCATCTATAAAACATTTTATAAAAATTCTCCCTAAGGTTCTGTGCTTGTGTAAATTTGACATTTCTCACCCAAATGGTTTCCCAAATGTCCAATGAGACTGGGACACCAAAATTCTGCGCCCATCTAATCATACAATCTTTAATTAATTCCGTTTCTGAGTCCATTTCAACTAATACCCCATAAATTCTCTTGATATGGGTTTGTCTTTGATCCTTAACTTGCTTAATAAGATTTCCATCTTCTCTAAGAAAACCCAATTTACAATCCACCTTCCATTTATCTACTAGTTGCCTATATTGAAACCAGGAATAAATAATATTTTCTTGCGCTAAATCTTCCCGTATTCTTAACTGCCAGTTTTGCCCATCCCATCTAAGTAACTGACTATAAGACACCATGTCCATTTTTACTCCTCTTTTTATTCCTTCTATCGCATGCCAAGGTATAGCCCATAATGGAACTTTAAAATCACTTTTATAATATTTTCTCCAAATCCTAAGTAAAGAAATTCTTAAAATATGAGATTTAAAGACCCAGTCCATTTTTTTATTAAATATTAAATAGGCATGCCACCCATAAAGTAAATCCCATCCCTCTAAATGAAGTATCTCAGGATTTGTCAAATTTACCCAATCACTGATTAGTGTTAAAACCACCGCATCGTAATATAATTTCAAATTTGGTACCTTAAGTCCACCCCTCTCACGGAAGTCTTGCATAATTTTAAACTTAACCCTTGGCTTTTTCCCTGCCCAAATAAATTTATTAAGACCCTTCTGCCACTCACTTAAATTAATCTCATTTTTCAAAATCGGTAACATTTGAAACAAAAAAAGAAACTTGGGTAGAATATTCATTTTTATCACTGCAATTCTTCCCATGAGGGATAATTGCAACTTCTCCCAATTCTTCAAGTCCTTCTGTACCCTGACCCACAACCTTTCATAATTATTTTTAAATAATTTTACATTAGAAACAGACAACATCACCCCCAAATATTTTACCTTATTAACAATCTCAAAACCCGTCAAGTTAGCCAAAATCTGCTTCTCCTGACTAGACATATTTTTAGGTAAGATTTTAGTCTTATTTACATTAATCTTGAAACCCGAAACCAAACCATAATGATGAATCAACTGTAATAAGTTTACTGCAGAATAATCAGGTTGCGACAAAGTAACAACCAAGTCATCCGCAAAAGCTCTCAACTTATATTCTTTTTTGTTAACTTCTATTCCTTTAATTTCCTGAGACTCTCGAATTTTGATCAATAATATTTCCAGTGTTAAAACAAACAACAATGGCGATAAAGGACACCCCTGTCTAGTACCTTTCTCTATTGTAAAAACCTCCGACAAACCTCCATTAACAATAAGTTGTGCCATTTGTTTTTGATATATTACCGTAAGAGCTTGTAATATCTTTTCGCCAAAATTCATTTCTTCCATTACTCTTAGCATAAAATGCCAATTCAATTGATCAAATGCTTTTTCAGCATCTAAAAATATGAGCCCTGCAGGAACTTGGTTGTTCTTGTCTAAATATTCTAATAGATTAATAATTTGTCTAACATTATTTTTCATATACCTTCCTGTTATAAACCCTGATTGATCTTTATGCACAAGATGATGCGCCACCCTCATAAGCCTATTTACCAAAATTTTTACAAATATCTTATAATCCACATTTAAAAGAGATATAGGCCTATAATTTTTTGGTAAAGTAAGATCTTGATCCTCCTTTGGAATCAATGATATAAAAGCACTACGCCATGAAGGAGGAATCTCTAAACCCTGTAAGATACCATTAAAAAGATCATTTAATGGTTGGATCATCTCCTCCATTAAAGCTTTATAATAAACAGCTGTTAACCCATCCGTACCCGGTGCTTTCCCTAGTTTCAATTGTTGAATTGCTGAGGCAATTTCCTCCTTAGTAATTAAACCATTAATTTCATGTTTCTGATCCTCAGTCAGTTTAGGAAAACTTGCCTCAGCTAGATATTTATTTATATCTAGCAGTTGCACATTAGTAGATTTGTATAACTTTTGATAATAATCAAAAAAAGATTTTTTAATCAATTCCTTCTGAGAAACTAATTTACCCTTGTAATTTATTTTCTCTATTATTCTCTGTCTCTGTTTCTTTCTTAATTGATAAGCCAACCATCTCCCAGGCTTATTAGCATTACAAAATGTATTTTGTTTCATAAACAATAAATTGGTTGCCGCTTGATCTGCTATCAACATATTAAATTGTGACCTTAGTAACTTTACAGATTCTTTAATACTTTCATCAGAAGGATTTAAACTCAAGGCCATTTCTTTTGATTTAATTTCATCTTCAAGTTCTCTACGTTTCTGCATCTGCTTCCGCTTATGACAATTATTCATTTTTATCAAAACACCACGCATAAATGCTTTACCTGCATCCCATACCATTGACATTGAAGTCCCCTTATACATGTTCAAAGCAAAATAGTCCTTTAAACACTCCTTTAACTTTTGAACATTCTTCTCTTGTCTGAACAAATTTTCATTAACTCTCCAGGATCTCCTTTCCTCTTTCTCTTGAGTCAGCTCCATCCAAACTGGGCTATGATCCGTCAGTGATCTAGGAAAAATCTTTACATTCTTTACTTTATTATACAAATCCGTAGTAATCAAAAAAAAGTCAATTCTTGAAAAAGATTGGTGTCTATCAGAAAAAAAAGTGAAATCTCTCTCCTCTTGATTACATTCCCGCCAATAATCCCTTAATTCCCAGTCTTCCTTCATATCAAAAAAAGCTTTAGGTAACCTTGCTTGTTTAAGAAAAGGAGAGGAACCTTTCTTGTCCCTTTGTATATCTAAGACACCATTCCAATCACCCATTAATACCACTGATCTATAGTCAAGCAATGTTATTTTTTGATGTAACTGCTTATAAAATTGTTCCTGTTGTTGATTTGGAGCATAAAGTCCCACTATAAGTACTTTCTTACCATATATACCAAGTTCAATCATCACATATCTCCCCTGGGGATCTGATTCTACCAGACAAGCTGGTAGGTTTTGTTTAACATATATAACAACTCCCCCTTTCTTCCCAGGAGCAGAAGATATAAAATGAGATCCCAAACGAGCATTGACTAAATATTTCTGATCTTTAAGTAAAATATGAGTTTCCTGTAAGCAAATAACATCATTGGTATGTTGCTTCAAATAATAAAAGATTTTTTTCCGTTTCTGAGGAGAATTCAATCCATTAACATTCCAAGTCAAAAACTTTGCCATCTCCCTTGGCACGCAGCCTGGAGAAGACACCATCAAGATCTGAAAGAGCTGCATGTGTTGCATAACTCTTGGGTCTTGCTCCTCCCACCGGCGATGATGCACTTCCAGAAGAATTCTCTTTAGGCTCTTTTTACGTTGCTCCTTCTCTTTACGCTTATAAGCTGCACGAGTCATCCTCTGCTCTTTAACCTCCATCTGGCGTTGCCTTTCAGCTTGTATCATCCCAGCGGAAACCAAACCTAATGCCTCAGATTGCTGCTCGACTTCCTTGCCACTCGGAGATTTCTGACCAGATGGAGTTGAGCCTGCACCCAGGACCGAAGTATAAAACTCTCTAGCTTTGTCAACTGTATTCAATCTGTAGCGTGTCCCCGCATGGCTCAAAACAATACCCATCGGAATTTCCCATCTAAATGGCATCAATCTAGCTTTGAGCTCATTGGTTAAAAAAGCGAAGTCTTTCCTGCTTCTTAAAATTTTGGATGGGATTTCCTTTAGAATGATAACATCTTGGGCAGCAATCTGAAATCTTTTGTTGTAAAAGGCTTGTATAATCTCATTCCGCAGGGACTTCTTTGTAAAATAAATCACCACATCTCTAGGCAAATTCTTCTGCTTAGCAATCCAGGAGTTAAGTCTATAAATTTTTTCCACTTCTCTATGTAATTCTCCTTTATCCATATCCAAGGCCACTGCCAGATCAGTAAGGACCACCTCCACCAAATCTTGATTCATATCTTCCTTGAGGCCTCTAATCCTCAGGGCATACTCCATCTGTCTGTACTGAAACATCAAAATATCTTCTTGTGAGGACTCCACCTTCCTTTCCACATCTTGAATTTTATCATCAAAGGAATCAACTTTGTTTTCCACTTCCTCAAGCCTTGCATCGAGCTTAACCACCACAGTAGCCAAGCCTGAAACTGCTGCAAGTATATCTTGTCGTAAATCATTATTATTTTCTTGCAATTTAGTCTTTATCCCCGTTATCTCTTCTTTAAGATCAGATTTAATTTCTGATTTAATCTGTGAGGCAAATTGCTTCATTTCCTCTCTCATTTGAACTACAATCTCTCCCATTATGCCTCTGACCTCTTGTGCTGAAAGTCCAGGCAGAGGGGGGGAGGGTGGTGGCTGAGCCGGTGGTACATGTTTAGATTGTTGTTGTAATTGTGCAGTGGAAGTTATAGGAGAAGAAACAACCTTAGGTATTGAAGCAGGCTGCTGTCTCTTTGAAGCCATTTTAAAAAGCGCAGTTCTCACTTCCCTTTCCCCTCCACACAAGAAGGGAGGAGGAAAGAAAAAGAAAAAAAATTTAAAAAGAGACAAACTATAGTCCTTGAAAATCCAGAGAAAATCCAAAGAATAAAAGATAAAAGAGCAAACAATTCAAAAGAAAAAATTCTAAGCCAAAAGCAAAAGCAAAAGCCAATCCTTAAAAAGGGAAAGTAAAACAAAAGGGAAAGGAAAAAAAAACTCCGACACTTTCAAAACGCCATCTTAAATCCTTTCACTAATATAACAAAGAAAAGGAGGAAAAATAGTAAAAATCAAATAATAAAAAAATAAACACCTAAAGTATATAACAAAAATCCTTTAAACTGCTCCGTCCGTTTAAAAATTACTCACCAAAATACTATAAACACGGAGATAGAAGCGGCGGTTTCTTTTGCTTCCTAGGAAGCAAAAACAGCTGGGAGGCGGAGATCAGCAGGAGCTCCGAGGGAACACTCCTTTCACCCCCTCTAGAAATAAATCCAGAGGGGGTTTAGGGGTTCTACCTCTATTCCTGCGTTCTCTGTCCCTTCCCTTTGCCCGGGAAGGGAATTCCGAGCCGCGGGCCAGCTGATGCGCGCTGTGCTCCGCGGCTCTGACACTTCCCCAGCTGGACGGCTAAAAGATAGCCGCCATCGCCGTCGCCTCGTACCGGAAGCTCGAATTACAACCATTTTAATAAGAACAGTAAAATCTATGAGATATAAAAATACTTAACTGATTGTGACTAAAATGCTATAAAACCTAAATATAATTTAGGGATGGGTCTGCATCAGATCCCCAAATTATTACTTTGAAGACATCATTTTATTTCCCCAACAGAAAATCCATGCCATGAAACACAAAAAACGATTGTTCAAATAAAACTATTTATTGATAGACATGGGTAAATTACAAATACCACTTATTCAAGATCATCACAGACTTTTGCTTCTCACTAATGTCATGCTGTGAACACACACAAACAATCTACTTATTGCAGCTCTGCAAAACTTTGAAACATGCTTTGGTCTCAAAAAAGCTTTGTGTAAAACTACTTCAGAATTGCTCTATGAAGCAATGCATTCCTTTGCAACTCTCTAAGACACTCACTTGGAAGTTAAAGTGGTTGGAAGAAGAAAATTTTGTTATTTTGCATAAAATGCCTCACTGAGGTGAATCACTGTTATATCACAATATCTTATAATTATTAGTCATTTCTTTTTCATACACACACCCACACAAACACACAGGCAACTACCACAAGTTTGCATATATGATAAAGACAGATTTTCTCCTCATATGTTGGTTTGTCTCATAGTCTCACTAATTCACATAATTGCTTTCTCTGGCAATTTGCTTGTTGATATAATTTTTTTTTTTTTTGCTTTCTCCCCTCACTAGAAACTCAGCAGTTAATATACTTCCTCCAGTGGTTACGCTGGATAATCCCAATATACCCCAGATCATCCACATGCTTTGGTTCCCCTGCTGCCATTTCCATACAGTTTGATTGTTTCTTTTTTTCTGATCATTGAGGAGTGCTTCAAAGAGAAGGGGGTCTTCCAGTTCTAATCAAACTTTATTGTAGAGGAATGCTTCTAAATTGACACGTGTCCTTTTATGCATCCTAAGTAATAAAGATGGCAGCCTAAACAAAGTTGTGAATAAATGTAGAATTGATAGTCAAATTAAAGAAATTAGAACAATGTTTAGTGGGTGGTTCACATGGTCATTACACTGGCTATTTGCAGCTATTCCAACACCTATCATCCCCAGGCAATATGGCCAAATATTGAGAAACATTTGAAAGATACATGTTCCCCCATCTCTATCTTACTTTGGCAACCTATACTTCTTGTAATAATGGATTATAGAAATCAGTTCTCTGAAAATAAATAAAAATAAGAATATTAAGATCATATGTTATTCTGTTTGATGGTACAAAATTTACTGCTCGTGTTCTTGACCCAGAAGTGTACTTTATGCATATGCTTGTATGAATTTAGTTAACATGCTATATCAATCATGTCTATGCTTACATAAATTAGCAAATCAGAGCCACAATATATCTTAGACATTGATTTGTGGCCAAGTTGTTAGTTATAAAATAAATATATAATCAGTGTATACAATCTCTGGCTCAAAAAGCATTCAGCGTGCTATCCTGAAATTTGTTATCCATTTTAAGAGCACAGAAAAAACTCTTATAAGGTGCACAATATGGATAAAATGCATCTAGGATTGGCTTTTAAACAAAACCAAAAGGATTTTTCATAAATTACAGAAAAGCCTCATGGGAAGCTCTGTAATTATTTACTAGATGCTATTTAATCAGTGTTAAATAATCAAATGAAAGAACTGAATGTTTAATATTTAAATTGAATCAGTTAATTTATACTATAATTGACATCTCATTGTTCTAGAGCTAACTATATTTAGAATAGCCATCAATATATAAAATCATTTAAATCTGCTAAATAAAATCAGTAACTACAACAAAAGAAGCAGATACAAATAGATGTAACTCAAATTATTGATGTTATTTTTAGAACAGTTCTTCCTTGTAATGGCTACAAAGAGAATTAAAAGACTGAAGTGCAAATAATGAAGATCAGCTTGATTACATGATGGGCTAGGGATTCCTATAGGTCAGGGGTCCCCAACCTTGGTCACTTTATGACTTGTGGACTTCAACTCCCAGAATTCCTCAGCCAGTCATGCTGGCTGAGGAATTCTGTGAGTTGGAGTCCACAAGTCATAAAGTGACCAAGGTTGGGGACCCCTGCTCTAGGTGACAGAGGGAAAATCTGCAGTTACAGAACAGATCTTAAGTCATGCATAGCCTATACCTAAATATTGGACAGAAGATCAGCCTTCCATTTCTACTTACAAATGTCCACTTCTTGAGCACTGAAGGGGGAAATTATTGCATGCAGGTATAGTGATTACATTACTGGTATGTCATCAATTCAATTTTAATATTTTGCCTTGATTTCACACACATCTTTGATTTGGTCTCACCTATCTATCTGGACAGCACATTTAAGGAAAAACAAAGGATTTGGATATGTCGAATCCAACATCTACCATAGCTTTTGCAATAAGGAAAATTCATGGAAACTTGCTGGAGATGAACTTATTTAAATTCAGTGAATATGCTACTAATATGGACTGACGGATCTCCATTATGATACTATTTAAATGGTGAGAGAAAAGCTCTTTGTTATTCAAATATCCTACATTTTATTACTTTTACATTATTTTGTGGGATGGGGTTTACAGGAAACTAAAATTAGTTTAACAGTGCCTATAATGAGAAGGAACTACCCTGGGGAGGCGGGGAAGAGATTTGACAGATTGAATGAAAATGGAAATAAGAAGGTGGGGCTACAATCCTTTATGTTATGAGGGATCAGACATTGGGTTAAAGCCTCACCTCAACATCTTGGAGCCACAGAAATTGTGTGTCCTCCTCCTCCTAGCCTAGGGCATGAGATATCCCTTATGACTTCCCACCAATTTTCACAGTTGACATTTCCAATACTAAAACCCCCCTGTACCAGAATGATGTAAAACTGGGCACATGGTGATTGGTTAGGCCAGGGGTAGGCAACCTTGGCTTTTTTATGACTCGTGGACTTCAACTCCCAGAATTCCTGAACCAACCATGCTGAGGGAAGTGAGAGGTTTCCAAGCTGAGCCATGCTGGCTCAGGAATTCTGGGAGCTGAAGCCGATGAGTCATAAAAGAGCCAAGGTTGCCTATCCCTGGATTAGGCAAAGAAAGTCTGTGGATCCTATGGGCTACAATGATTCTTCCCCTTGTTGTGGTTGCTTATAACATTTATACTATTCCTAGAGCTGCTTTAAATGTATTGAATTCCTGGTAAACTTTTTGTTAGTCCTTTTGGGGAAAAAATACAGTAGGATCATGAATAACATACTTCACTTTCCTGAATTCTAACATGCGGTCTGTCTGATGATAGGACTTGTCATCAAGTGTTCCACCACAAGTTTACTAGCTGTAATGTGATTGTGATGCTGCCACCTTGTGAACAGGAGAAACAGCAGAGCAAGTAGCTTTGATAGGGAAAATCAAACATCTAAAACAATGGTGACCTCATTTGATATGTCTTTTTAAATACCATGGACAGGACTTGTAAGAAAATAGCAAAATATTGCATATACTGGTGAACACTAACAGAAGACAAGTTTCATAACAGGGAAAAGAACCAATCAGAAGAGAAGATGTGGAGAAATCAAAGCATCAGGGACAGAACAACCTGCCTCCAGAAGTGGTGAATCCTCCAACACTGGAAGTTTTTAAGAAGAGACTGGACAGCCATTTGTCTGAAATGGTACAGGGTTTCCTGCCTGAGCAGGGGGGGGTTGGAGGATGACCTCCAAGGTCTCTTCCAATTATCATTAACATTATTATCATTATCATCACCATCATCATTTATTATTATTGAAGTGAAACGTTCCTAGTGTAAATAACTAGAACTATAGAGAAGTCCTTAAAAGAGTTTATATCATAGATCTAAAAAATTGTTTCCTCAGGAGTACAGAAATGTTTTGTAGGGCAGGAGTAAGAAAAGCTACCCAGTCTTTCCATTGAAAGGCATCACTTGAGTTCTACACTTAGCAG
Organism: Crotalus tigris; assembly: GCF_016545835.1. Lineage (NCBI taxonomy): Eukaryota > Metazoa > Chordata > Lepidosauria > Squamata > Viperidae > Crotalus > Crotalus tigris. The sequence continues at coordinate 3,124,591 of NW_024096625.1, read as the reverse complement.
ATCTTTCTAAGACTTAACTAACACCTTTTCAGCCAAGATATTAATTAATAGTCTGCCACTGAAGCATGGTGGCTCACTTAAGAAGTAGGGTTAAACAAACTTAACAGAATGTGTGACCCCAATAAAAAAAATCTAATCTGGATATGCTCAGCTAATAGAGTCTCCACTGTGATATTTCAAAAGCAATCATAGCCGTATTAGTCCATTGGGAGCAAGATTTAAATTTAAAGGACTAACAAAATAATGCAAAAGGATGTGGAAACTTTCCAGTTCTCTGAAAAGTTTTATCAAATAAGAGTACTGGAGAAGTTGAAAATATCCCCATCCTTTTTTTTATTAATCTGATTGATCTTAATTGACATCTAACATTTAAATAGAAACATAGGAAAGGGCAAAAACACTTGCTTTGTGATAAATTGTATGCTGGAAAAAAACTTGTTTAGAGAGAGCGTTTGCGTTCCAATTAATCAACCTGTAAGTGTCTGTCGATAGTAGAGTATACACACTGTTATAATCTGCTACTCTATGCTCTGTCTTATGTCTAGTATCCAATAATGGGTTTTAAGAAAATAGCTGTCCGCTTTTATTGAAACTAATCAGAAGGCTTGAAGAAAGAAAATAACTCTTACATTACTGCAGCAGTTCGGGGTTTTTAGCATTCTTAAAACTCCTGGATCAGATCAAATTTTAAAAAACTTCATTGATGAGTTCAGCCTCATTTTTGAAATACGGATTAGTCAGAGGACCGTGAATTCAGCATTTCTAAGTAATGTTGTTCCATTGATTCTCAGCCCAGTTGGCCTTAATTTTAGACAGATATTAAAATATATATTTTAAAACTTTACTTTAAAAATAAGAGTCTTTTAAACCTTTCAAAAATAAAAGGCACAGCTTGCCTTTTGTTCTTTTAAACTTTTGTTCCCTTTTTAAGAATCTTTCAACTTTCCAATTAATGCTCTTAATTTTCACCTTGACCTATTCACTGTTCTTTCCCAAATTTCTTTTGCAATTCAGTCCTTTCTCAATATATGACCAACCCACCTTAATTTACTTCTCTTCTATTGCCATTCATTTTTTTATTCTATCCACCTTCATTTGTACCCCATTCATTCAGAAATGATCCAATCCTTCTTGAATCTCTTTCACCTGATATATTTCTTGTGTTCCACTATAATCAAGTTATATATCTATGTTTCCTCTGACACATCCACTATCATTTCCAGTATGCAGAAATATTCTCTCATACCTAGTAATTTTTGTTTCTTTCTACAAATACACATTCTATTCATTCACTTTGTCACTATTTTTAGATGGAGATTCTGTGCCTAGCCCTCTTCAGCTGCTTCCAAAAAGTTTTAATTGAAATTGTTAATTTTTAAATCTCATTGATATTAAAAGCTAAATCAATGGACTCCTATTAGCCATAATTGCAGTAAATCAATGAGGCTTAACCATACCTAATTTATTTTCACTTGTTTTAAATTTGTCTCCCAAATTAATGAAATCTAGATCTATCCTGTTGCATCTGTCACAATACCAAGGAGAGAGGGACAGAGGGAGGGAGGAAAAAAAAGTAATACATACTTAATATGTACTAGCCATTTCTGTAACTACAAACTTATCTAATCTTATCTAATCAGCAAAACCCTAAGCCAACATTTTATTTTTTTCATCTCAAGCAAAAATCCAGGACCAGTTTCCAAGTAGAAACAAAGATGTGTTCTTTTCTTGGCTTAAAACAATTAAATTACCCATCTCTGCTAGTTTCATCAGTTTTCCCATTTTTCCTGTTTAATTTTTATGCCTGAAATTTTCTCATCATTACTAATATATCTATTCAAAACTTCCAGCATCAATATAAGCAACAAAAGATATAAGGTATATCTTTGTCTCATGCTCTTTTGAGATTTGAGAGTTATTTTTGGCTTGACCCATTTTATTGGTGACTCTTTATATAGCCTTTTGAGGAAGTGGACAAGGTCAGAGCAGAATAACAGAGTTGAAAGGAATCTTGGAAGTCTTCTAGTCCAATCAATTGCTCAAGCAGAAGACCCTATAGAGTATTATTTCAGACAAATGGTTGTCCAGTCTCTTTTTAAAAACCTCCAGCGTTGGAAAATCCACATTTCTGAAGGCAACCATTCCAATGGTTTATTGTTCTTACTGTCAGGTCCTTTGCAATGGTTGTAGATTTGACTATTGTCATCTGAAAGTCAAAGGCAATGAATATTCTCTGCTGGAATATCTCATAGCATTAGAGGAAATGTTGCAAAACTGCATTCACAGGGTTTCTTCTGGAGCAGAAACATATTTAGATAAACTACATAGCATCATGGAACCAAACAGGCAGTACAGATTCAGTGGCTACTGGGGGGGGAAAGACCTAATATGACTTCCTCATATCTGCTTCTTAAAAGATAAACCTATTTGTGCTGATCATCAACCATGAAACAACATGCCTGAACTGCAACAAAGCAATGGGTTGTATTCAGCTTTTGGACTGAAAAAAAATGTGGAAGATGATAGATTGAGCTGGATGAATCCCCCAAAAACAGGAGAAAGCAGATAGATTTATGTGACAAGTTTCCATGGTAGCTGGCAGAAAACATATGTTTAATTGCTACTTCCTGCTTAACTTTGCAATGCCTTTAAAAGCTAGGAGGCTATTGAATACTGTATATTGACTAATGAACTGTAATTTTCAATGGATCAGAAGGAGAAAATTAAATTATTGCTATGTTATGATGCACATTCAATCATATATTATTTTGACCTAGTCCAAGCTGCCTTTGAATGAGGTCTCTGGTATGGGATTCTAAAGATGCAATTCTAGGATTATGCACCCTTAGTCTAAATCAAATTTATGCTGTCAATAAATGCCACCTTTTACTAGGGTTATCAGATTTGAGCTGCAGAAATGTGGATGAACACTAGATGTTGACCAAAAGATAAAGTCATAACTTTCTGTTGTCATCTAGTGGTCACTGGTAGTTGTACTATCAGTAGCATTGAGACTGAGAATTTGAGAATCTCCATAGATGATCAATAACATAATTTAAAATAAAGCCAGTTGAATGTTCCCCTTCTCGTGCTTTATTTTATTTGCACTCTTCACCTCTTCCCTTTGCTTCAATGACTGTTATGGAGTGATTAATGACAGGTCCCTGCCCATTATACATAGTTCTTGTATGTATGTATGTATGTATGTATGTATGTATGTATGTATGTATGTATTTGATAAAAACATTCCTTAGTACAGTACTGCCTATGTTCATGCCAGGATACATACTATCATTCCTGAACTCATTTAAGCCAATCTCAGTGGAGAACAGTTTAATTGTTTAATCATATAAATTACAATCACATAATCATTTTAATCACTAGCAACGAATTAACTCCCAGTTATGGGCTCTGAGGTAACACTTATGCAAATGTTACCTCCCCTGCAAATTATTAATAGCCATATTTTAAGATTAAGTTGACAGTGACTGATTTTAAGAGGGAAGCAGTAGGAAGGTTGCATTTAGTGACCAGACTAAAAGAGGCTGCTCTTTAAAGAGATTACTTAGCCTCTCAGGAACTTAATAATTCTCTTAAATATCATAATAAAATCTAATCATTTGTCGAAGACATAATTTTAGATTTCAAAACTATAGATACACAATTTCTTCTTTTTCAAATGCAAAGAGAAGAAAAGGTATTAGACAATTTCCACACTGTCAGGGTTGTATTCCAGCATATCTTTGAGATGCCAACGTGTTTTTTTTTTTAAAACTTCATCCAATAATTTCATCAGAATATGTCTGCTATGTTTATTACCTAGAATTGAGAGAAATTGGCCCGTGGTCATTCAGTTGATTTTTGTGCCTAAGGCAGGACTAGTTTTTAGCCTGATGGCTTGTAAGCACTAAACCAAACTGGCACTCTAAAGGAGCTTTTTAATGGATCCCTTTAGAAAGATTAACTTCATCCACACACACTCACTACTATATACATCATTGTTCTATCTACTGAGATTTTATGTCCCAACAAAATCTTAAGTATATGGTTGGCCAAAGAGTGACCAACCCTTGCTTTATTTGCTCTGTGGGTACTATGCGAAGCTCTGCTGACATTACTGATATAATTCCAATTTTATATAAGATATTGATTTAGGTCCCAGTTAGCAAATATGCACTTGAGATTCTCAAGACATCTCTGTTTTTTCTTTTTCAGTCAATGGAACAAAGGAGCAGAACATTTTGTAAGTTTCGATTTCTTGTTTTTTTTATTATTGCTCATGAGTGTATTTAGGATTTCCAAAGATATTTACAAGCAAAAAATCATAGAGAAAAATATACAAAAGCAATGCCGGTCATTCTCTTAACCTCCTACTATTTTGATTGTTTGGGAGATCATGGATTAGCTAGAACTTTGACATGTATAACAATGTTAGGTTTATTCTCAAATGTATACAAAATAATTTTGTATGGTGGGCATCTTTGGTGCATAATGTAGAAATTCAGTGTATTATAATGTGTAGTTCTTAGGAGGGAAAATATTCTGGAAATATAAACTTATGGAAACTGATGAACTGTAATAATTGTAGTTTGCACAAATTGTTCTACCTTTTGGGTGGGCAAAGTCACTGTCAGTCACATGTACAAATTTCATTAGGGCAATTTTGGACTGATGTAAATGATTGGTTTTACAACCAATCCAATTGGCCTCTGGGAATTCAAGAAAAGCTGTTCCATCTACAAGATTGGCTGTTTTCACTTTGGCAGCCCTGTATCCAGATTTATAGTATTCCATTAAAGAGGAATGCATTAAACTCTGCAACTGTCACGGCACCTTGATATCAACAGAAATGCAGTGCATGGCTTTGCAGACTTGATTGATGGAATGGGTATATCACTCTAGCGCAGTGGTTCTCAACCTTTTTAATGCCACGACCCCCAACTGATTGTAAGTCAAGGACTACTCAACCGGTCGTAAGTCGAGGACTACTCTACTGGTGCAGCACCGTTTGCAGAATGGGACTTTTGGCAGGCTCAGCAGGGCAGAGACAGCCTGGACAATTCCTATTGGCTTTTGAAAGCCAATAGAATTAGACTCTATTCAAGAGTTTATTCAAGAGTCTATTCAAGCCAATAGAATAAAAGGGAGAAGCACAGCTAAGGAAAAGGGAAAAAATGGCGGACTGCATTGTTTGGCGACGCCCGTGAAATGGTCGTTCGACCCCAAATGGGGTCCCGACCCACAGGTTGAGAACCACTGCTCTAGCATCTCTCACAGATGCCCCAATATGAAAGGCTAGCAGCTTGATCTCCAGCAAAAAGTGAACACTGATTTGCATTATTGGCAAATACTTGTGATGTTCTTTACAAATATAACTAAATATCTCATTTTCTCCTCAGAAGAAGAATTTACAGTTTGCATGTGTCGTGTTCTTTAATGCAAACCTGAGCAACATTTACAACCCAGGAACAGATCCAAATGTCAGAGTAACTGTTCATACCTCATAACCCCACTGATGGCTATCTCTATTCTAGCATCATGTTGATTTACTTATTTATATCTGAGCTGGTCTTTGCCAGGCAAGAGGTAGCAAAACCAAACTGCATAGCTAATTTCCATCCCAACTTTTCATTTTCCTACTCCTTTTTTTTAACAATTCACCCTGAATCATTTGGTGCAGTTGCCAAAAGTGGACATTTCGTATTTGGGAAAACTCTTTATATGCTGTAATATCCTTGATGCTTTCTGAGTTGATGCTTTGCTTGCAGAAGTTTCATTACCCAACTAGGCAACATCATTAATGTGGGTGAATGTGGAGTTCGCTCCCTGTTTATATATAGTGGTTTGCCCTATCAGTATTATTAGTAGGGTTGTGAATTTTTCCATGATAGTTCCTTGATTAGGATATCGTTTTCTGCTTGATTGTTTGCCTGATCTTAATCCCTGCTTATCTGGATGTTGGTTGCTAGGCAGCTTTATATGCTTTTTGAGCTCTGAGAAAAATTTTATTTTGCTAATCGTTAAATCACACATTCTACTATAAAAGATCAGAAGTAGGACTAGACAGACTTGGCTCAATATATTCCTACAGTGTTCAGAGAATTTCGTTCATAATACCTGCAAGTTTCATTTGAACATATTACACTAAAACCACATTTTCTTTTCTATTTCATCTGAACATAGGGAAGCCAACATCCTTTTCATTATTCATGCCATATATAAAAGTTCATAAAGAAAGAGAGGAGTCATGTCTCTGGATTCTCCCCACTGTACATTAATTGTCCTTGCATTGTGCGCTTGCACAAGTGTAGATACACTGGTTGAGGAAATCTGGGAATTAAAGTCCACACATCTTAAGGTTGCCGAGGCTAAGAAACATTGAATTAGACTGACCAATTAACTCTTTCATTTTTGAATCTCCATGACTTCACTATAAATGTACATTTTAGCTTCGGTTTTCAGTTCAAATGAAGATTCCACTAGTTCAATGATATTGCTTAGAAATAGATATTTTTAAAAAAGAAAATATATGGAGAAATTAAATTGATGCAATCGTGTTCACCAAAGTTAAATTAAACCTTCTCCCTAAAAAGTTAGCCATGTGAAATTAATTTTGATTTTCTAATGTCATATTGATAGGATCCATCTCCATGATAACTAAGTGTTCAGTATTAGAAGACATTGGATACATCTTAAAGTAAAGAGCAATGTGTAACTAGGATTCCATTGTGTAACAGATGAATATCTAATAACACTGAGGAAACACTTTCTACATGCAATTGGAAATTAGAAATAAAAGATTAGAAAATTTGGCAACAGTTCAACAGCAAGCTGAAGGTTTTACTGTTAATGTTTCGCTGCTGGGAGACAGACAGACAGACTGACTTTATTTCAAACATATAATGATTTATGCAAATTGGTTATTCTTTGAGAATTTCTCTGCAAGTCATAAGATATTGTAACAATGTCTTACGTTATACATCAAATAGATGCTATTATGGAAGCATCAATTAAGGAATATGTGAAAGATTTTTAAGGGCCACTCAAAGTTTTAGGTTTGAAATTAGAAATTTTATTAGGCCTTTGCTTTTGCTATAACAGTGATGGCGAACCTTTTAGAGACTGAATGCCCAAAAACCACCCTGCCCACCCACCTCACCCCACTCTGCGCCCACCCTGCACCTAGCCCGCCTACCCGCAGGGCTACTCACCACCTCCAAACAGATTGCCCAGGTGCCCCAGCAACACCATGGTGGCCACGCCTTCCACTCACGCCCCGCAGCATCAATTGCATGTGACAGGGCACTTGCCCCACTGCCTAGCTGCCATGTCCTTGTCTATGCTGCTCCACACGGGCCACGCTCAGAGGCGATGCTATGGGGGGCTGCTGATGAGGAGGGGGTTGCAGGGGAAGGCAGGGCTGGGGCGATGGCACATGTGCCCACAGAGAGGGTTCTGAGTGCCACCTCTAGCATGCATGGCATAGTTTCGCCACCACTGTGCTATAGGGTCTTATTCAGACTATTCAGAGTCTAGTTTTGCTTCTTATAGGAGGACTCCAGTAGATCTCATCACTTAATTTCACCATTTCCTTGATCTTCTTCGGATATAATGCTAAACGTAGTTATAACGGTAATGTTGAGCTGCAACAATTCTTAGATACTGCTGTTAGTGTTTAGTTGAAGGAGGAGAATAAGAAAGAAGCTGATGTTTCCATTTTCAATTAATCTCAGTTCCACAATGGTGTGGGCACTTTCTACAAATAATAATTAGCCTCCAAAGGAACAGGATGGTAGCAGTAATGAGTTGTTGTTCGCAGACAGTACAACTGTTATTATGGAGGAAGGGGAAGATTTATTGTAAGATGGAATAGCATAGTGACATGTATCTTAGTCTTTAATTGCTTTTTTAATATTGCTTTTTAATGTTAAGTGTTCTTTTATTAAAAGTGTTTGGAAAAAGTATTATTATAGATTAAATTATAAAATACCTATCTGGGGGATTCCCAGACATGCAATTGAGGGAACTTTTAAGGGGACAAATTTTGATAAAATCTCGTATAAAGAATTGTTAATTTGGTCTGGTTCGAATTGGCATTTGAAATCCCTAGATGTATTAAGGCAGGAAAATATCTACAGTCATGGTTTCAATATTTACAAATAGTGGATAGATGGACTATTGATAAGAAAGAGGGAATAACATTAGAAGACAAACAATTGGTTATTCGGATTAAAAATCAGAGTCAGGCCCATATAAAAAGAATTTATAATGTTTTACTAGAGTTAGACTCGGAAACAGAATTGGTTAAAGACTGTATGATTAAATGGGCTCAAAATATACAGGAACTGATTTCATTGGATTTATGGGAGACAATTTGGACTAGAAACGTTAAATTTACACAAGCTCAAAATTTGAGAGAAAATTTTTATAAAATGTTTTATAGATGGCATTTAGATCCTAAAAAATTATCTTGTATGTATCCTAATATACAGCCCAAATGTTGGAGATGTGGCAATAAAGATGCGACATATTTTCATATTTGGTGGAATTGTAAAAAGGTAAAGGCTTTTTGGATTATGACTTGGTGGAACATTCAAAAGATTTTTAGAAGGAAGATAAAGTTCACTCCTCAACTATTTTTATTGGGTATTTTTGTGGACTTAAATGATAAAGAAACTATTTTGATGTTGAATTTATTAACTGCCGCAAGGTTATTAATAGGTTTATACTGGAGGAAAGATTCTTTGCCTACTTTAGATGAATGGGTATTTAAAGTATCTAGTTTTGCAGAAATGGCAAAAAATTCTGCTTATTTAAAGGATCATACACAAGAAAGATATATTACTGTATGGAGAAGATGGATAGATTATATTCAGAAAAAGTATGGAACTAAAAAGTTTCATTTATTTTATGAATGAATATTATAGTAAATATTATAGAGAATTTTCTTATAGGTTATTGGAGTTAAAGGTTAAGTATGATATTTTCTTTTCTTTTTCTTTTTTCTTTTTTTCTTTTTCTTTTCTTTTTTCTCATTATTATAAATCTTCTTATTATTAACCCTGTATTCTGCTCTGGGAAGTGAAGGGAGGGGGGTTGGGGATGGGAGGGAGGAAATGTGGGGGGGTAAGTGTAATATAGATAATGGTTGCTTATAGGGGTGCGGCCTGGGCACTCCCCTTATGCTGCGTTCATGGGTTTGATAGGGATGAGAGGTGAGAAAGTGTAGAGAGGAAGTAGGACAGTGAGAGGAGAGGGGGAGGGGAAGAGAGTAGGATGGGAGGTGAGAAAGAGGAGGGAAGTAGGGAATGTTTTAAGAGAGGGTGGACGCGGCCTGGGGGGAGTGGGCAGGTCGTACCAATGGTTATGAATTTATCTTATTTCAAAATTGTATTGTATTTTTTTTTAATGTTTACATGGAAAAAATAAAAAACTTTTAATAAAAAAAAGTGAAAAATGATTTGCAACCCAATATCAGTGATACTATTTTGGAGTATCACAATAAATAGGGCTGCTGTGTCCTCCAGTTCAGTTTAGAATGATCATTGTATAAATCCTAAATTGTGATTCATTTTAATAATATAGAATTAAACCATATTTATATCCTGTGTTTTGAAATTTGGCTTAGTTTCTCTAACCATAGTTAACTGGATATGTATAGGTCATTCTCACAACAGTTCATTAGTGACTATTTGAAGTATAACGGCACTGAAAATATTGACTTATGACCATTTTTCAGACTTATAACCACTGCAGCATCTCTATGGTCATGGGATCAACATTCAGATGCTTGGCAACTGATTTATATTTATGACAGCTGCAGTATCCAGGATTCATGTGATCACCTTTTGCCACCTTCTGACAGGCAAAGTCAACAGGAAAGCCAGGTTCATTTAACAATTGTATTACTAACTTGACAACTGTAGTGATTCACTTAACAACTGTTGTAAAATGGGGCAAAATTAATTTAACAAAGTCTCAGTTAGCGAAATAAATTTTGGGCTCAGTTGTGGTCATAGCTGTAATTCCAGTTGTCAGGATCAAATTCCTAGGCAAACTGCATTTCGTACAAAATGACAACCTGAAAAAAAAAAAAGGAAGCATGTGATGTCAAGCTGCTGTGCTGATCATTCTTGTAAGTTTAAACTGTGGTTTATCTGTAGTTTGCATGATTTTTGAATGAACCCCCCTTTAATTATTACAAACCATAGCCATCTGTAGGAAACCACGGGGGGGGGGGAAGAAACACATGATAAATGTGGGCCACAATGCAAAGATGGCTTTCATTCAATCTTTCATGCAATTGTTAGGAATGAAAGTCTATGCTTCGAAATAGCATGTCTTATTAACAATGGTCCACATAATTTGGAAACCAAGGAAAGGATTAAAGCTGAATGTTCTATTTCTGATTTATTTTAGATAGAAACTTTGTGATGGGGGAGTCTATCTTAACTTTGCTTCAGTTGCACTTTACCAATTATTATAGTATATTGACAAGATTGAAATGATTTTGAATTTTTTATTTTTGCTTTGAGCATAATATACAATAGCAAATACAACAAATGGGTTACTTTTTCTAGTGCCTAGTTGTTGAGCCCCTTTTAATTTCTTTGATTGTAAGGTAAACATAAGAGTATTGCTGCAGTATGAAATTCAAATCATTAGCACATAAACTGATATCAATAAATTCCATTGACAATTTTACTGTTCTTATCTCCTGTTTAATTTCTTTAAGCAAAATCCATAACATAAGCTACAAGGCAAAGTATGGATTTCAAATGATAACTAAATTATAGCCAAGAGACATTCTGAAACTCCCAAAGAAGCCATGGTAAGTAAATGTCTTATTAGAACCAACTAAACAGGCTCAGAATGGTAAGCAAACTCTTCAATTTTTTTGTCAAAGAAAATGGGAGGAAGGGAGGAAATTCATTAAGAAAACTGAATTAACTGCTTTGTGTGCGCTGGCTTGAACTGATGGATAACTAAGCCAAGCATTTAGTAAGTGTCCACTGATCTACCAGACAAGGCAGTTGCCTTGTACATCTGAAGCAATTACCTTGCATATCTACATCAATTCTATAGGATGGCTCTTTAGCTAAGCTGGATAGTGAGCAGTGGCAAAATTGCCATTGGAGAAATGTGTGTGGAAAGGGAATACACAGTGAGAAGGAACCACAACTGATTCTCCTCTCTTCATGTGGCACATCATTTTTCCAGCCATGCGTGTGGCTGAAGCCCCAAAATGTGCTGTATGTAATCTTAATAATTCATGCAGTTACCAACTGAGGGTTAATTTGAAGCAGATAAGTGTTACTCTACCAACAAGCAGGCAACTAATAGCAACAGGCTCCATTAGTTCTGAAGGATGTCTTCAATATTCTGACAGACAGATATCTGATGTTGTCCTATTTTTCTCCTGTTACTAATGGTGCTAGACTCTACTTGTGTATCTCTTATTGGTGTAAAAAGGAAGGAAGATAAATGCTTATGTAAAATGCCCATCTCCTCAGTTGGCTATAGTGAGCTACTAGGACATAAGAAATGGTATTTACATTGTTACAAAAATCGTGCAGCTACCTCATCTTGTTCTAGAAAAGAGATCAGTTATAATCCAGATTAATTATAAAACAATATTCATTTCTTCCCAGAATTAGTCTCAGTTTCAGGCTGGAAGCCTAGTTCCAGCCTGAAAATAATAGAAAGCTAATAGAAAGCTAATGACTACTCACTATACCAGAGTTCTCCAACCTCTTCGGCTTTATGGACTGAGGGGGGGGGGGAAAGAGGGGATGGTTCCGTGAGAGGGAGTGAGATATGCGTATGCCTGCATGCACTCTCCCATCACTTCTGCGGCCTGGTTCTGAAAATCTCAAGACCTGGTAGTGGCCCTGGCCCAGACGTTGGGGACCCCTGCACTATACATTACATCTCAGTTGTAGGTTATTACCCCTCCCCCCAGAAATGGAGGCAGAGGTTTACTGAAAATCAGACAAACTGCTGAGGAAGAAAAGCCTACATTGGTTAATTACATAAAAGACAGGCAGGAACAAGCACTGATGCAAATTAAAAATTGGGACTTATTAAATGTACGGGGAAAAAAATATTGGAATACTATAATGAAGACAAGAACAGAATGTTGTCAAGGAAAAGTATTATGTAGTCATTTTCAAATATATAGATAAATATATATTGATATCTTTATTATATAGATAATAAAGATAATATCTGGCAAGACTTACAACCGGAACCTTTAAAAAAAGGCAAGCTATTTGAACTAGTGCAATCAAGGCAGAAATGAAAAACTGTCGAATGATTCAAAGTGCAGATTGTGCAGTAAAGGAAACTTCAGGATTACTGGGATAATAAAACTAATGGTAAATTAAAAACTCCCTTGCCATATTTTCTAACCATTCTCTTCTAATAAGATTGGGTCATTTTTACCTTGGGGAATTTTGTTTTGATGAAATTGTCAATGATGCATATAGATTTTTAAATTTATCTTATAAGGTGACCAAGGGATGAGTATAAGTAATGACAGTATTAAACCAGTTTTCTTCAGATTTATTTTTCAAAAGTACAATAATACAATGGAATACAAATATATTGTAAACTATCCTTAAAAAGCTATATGCATAAAAAAGCTGAAGAATATAAGAAAAAATAATCAGGGGAAGAAAAAAGTGATTATACATTATATTCTCTAATATTTTACTTTAGCAAAAATGGTAAAATCATAATAGAAATATTTGAACATCATAATTGAAACCATATGGAATCATAGTGTCCAATCTTGCCTCTCCAGCAATACAAAGTCACTTCAAGGCAAAGAATTAGCCAATTTTGTTCAGACATTCTTTAGAGATTAGTACGTAGCACTCATGCTTCTAAAGGTATATGGTTCCTTCTTTGTAACAATCCAGATATTCAATAACCAAAGCTCATCATAATGGATACATTTTTAAGTTTTGGAATATAATTCAGCAGCACTTCTGTATCCTTTCATTTATTACTCTTCCAAAGAATCTGGTTCACTTTTATAATAATATATAATCAAATAATGTCTAATCTAGTGGACATGACCAAAACAAGCTGATGGGGGAAAGACAGTAACTGATATGGGATGAGGTTTGGGAAGTCTGAAGGAGTTTCCTCACCCTCCATCCTTGCTGCCCATTGGTTGGGTTAATATGTCTTTCAAAATTCAAAAATCTGGTAGGCACAAGAAAAAGGCAGTTTGAAAGATGTAGGTTCTTCTAATGTCCAAATCAGCATGGCACCAAATGATAGTGACTAGAGACCAAGAAGATGGAGATAGCCTCACTTAAAATGACCATAGAAACTGGGCCAACCTCACACCTGATCATGCCTCCAATAGACTGATGAAAGTGTCAAATATGTCTGGATAAAAAGGAAACATTCCTTGATCATCAAAGTAGTTATGGAAGACTTAAGGCTGCCTCTGATATGGCTTGGTGACCATATGAAGGTAACATTATGAGGACTTGGGAGAAAGAAAAAGTTGCTGGAAGTTTTTAAGAAGAAACTGGACAGCCATTTGTCCGAAATGGTATAGGGTTTCCTGCCTGAGCAGGAGGTTGGACTAGATGACCTCCAAGGTCCCCTCCAACTTTATTATTATTATTATTATTACTATTACTACTACTACTACTACTATTATTACTATTATTATTATTAGCCACAATTCAGTGCAAGTAAGTGAAAGCTCTGCATCATCAACATGTATATTTGTTTTTTCCTACTATCAAGTAATTGTCAATACTGTTAATATAGGATATTATTGCTTTGACAAAATATACAGAACTGTCTGGTATTTTTAGAGTTAATTCAGATGACAGAGAATGGGAGGAGATTTATAAGGAAAGCGGGGGGAGGGGGGGAGGAATGGAAGTGAATCTTTGCCCTCAGGACTAATTGACTTATGACTGCAAAATAAGGGAGGGGTTTAGCAAGGAAAGCTAGACACAAGCAAGAGAAATTCAGATTCTGGCATCCATCCATCTGAAGTGCCGTCAATCTGTTACACTGTTAATAAAGGTTTTTAGAGTAAACATTGCCTGGAAGTTCTTTGAAGTGTTTCATTAGTCGGAACCATGACAGTAATTATAACTGTAGGCATTTATTTTAGACTCAAACATTGTGAAAAATATCATGAAAAAATATAGTGTTCACTGAAATGCTCACTACTTCAGTTGTTTTGTTACTATTGAATTACAATAGATTTATTATCTGGTTAAGATTAATGTGGTGCATGGCCTTTAAAACTTTTCAGTTATCCAAGATACAGATCATACATAAAACAAAACTTTCTAAACTACCCAACTGTGGGCCCAATCCACTCTAGAGTTCATTACCATCAACAAATACTCTTGAAATAGTCTTCGGAAAGTTACAGTATATAAAAGATTAAGGTTTTAACCTTTGTTGGCAGGAAGGCACCTGTCCATATTAAAGTTATGCTTTAGCTTCCCAGTTTATCCTGGGACGATGCCACAATAGTTAGCATGTGAGAGAAAGAATTTGTATAATATACTTTTAAAAAAGGATCATTTAACTGAACTGAATATGCTTTTGAGCCTTCCTAAAAGTTCTGTGCTAAAATCTCTGGGTTTAAAAGCCAAGAAGCTGAAATAGTTTAGAAGTGGCAACAAGCCACGTGCAGCAGTAAAAAGAGCTGTTATGGTAAATAAAGACATAATGCTTCATCTTACAGGTCCTTGCCAATTACAAGAAAGAGGATGTCTGCCAAGGAATGTGTCTCTGCCTCCAATTTAGGACCATGTATCTTTCTTCTATTCTCCAGCACTAGTTTCCTTGTTTTGCTCTGGAGACCTGCTCAAATGAAGAAAAAAAAAAAGGGGGGGGGAGTCTTATATCCTTATGTAGCTCTAAAGCTAATTAGCCCCTTCTGTGTAAGTATGATGGCAGCTCATATGTAATTGTCACTGTCTCCTTAAAAGTGTTTGGCACTTCCCTCTGATGTTTGGCAAAAGCCACACATCTTTCTTCTCTATCCGTAAACCACATTTTCCCACAGTGGTCATTTAGCAGCTGGATTACAAAGATTAGAGTGCTTGGTTTATTTTGAAACAATTAGAACCCATTGTTGCTGTAGAGGTGTATAACATTTATATTGGAACTAAGTAATTAATTTCTGAGAGCTTTGCATAGGTTAGTAAGACCTGTCTCAACCATTGTTTAGTTCTTGTCTCCATTGGTGGAGGATATTTGAGTTCTAATGAAACATAATAGATCCTGGAAATGTAATATTTGATCAATCCTAATATATATTTCAATTTCATTGTGCCTAATGCAGAAGTGGGAAGTTAAATGTTCTTAATGAACCTTTTCTTTGTTACCTTCCCCATTAAATAAATGATAAAATTTATTGAATTTCAGGGAAAACTGACAAGAAAGTGGATGAATTTTTCCACTTTAGCTAGGGAAGAAGAAAAAGAAAAACTGATATAGAATCCTTAGTTCTGATTTAGTACTTAAGCACATCCACCCAATGATGGTGCCATCTCATCCAATGTTTTAAATAGCTTGTTTTGTTAGCAAAGATTGTTTTCTTATGATTGGTCTCATACACTGTGATTATCAACATATTTTGTTTTTATAAAAAGTTCTTTTCTAAATCATCTCAAGTTCTTTTTTAATAAAACACTTGAACAAATTGTTGCTTGAAACCTGCAATTCCTAGACTCAGACAGTTATCTAAATATCAATCATGAGAAAGTTGTGAAGTTCTGGTTTGTTCCAGCCACTGCAGTTATGTTGATAGAAGTCTGGCAGGGCTCTGGTTTTCTGCAATATGTTGACAAGAAAATTTTCAGGGAGTTCAATCCAGTTTCTCTTGAACTGAATTTATATTGTTTGGTTGTGTTTTATTTCTGCTTGCCTTTCCAGACTTGTTTTAGTAGACAGGAGTAGGGGTCTATAAATTTAATACATAAATAAATAAATAGTACACATATACTTTATTTGCAGGAATTCCAGGGTTAGAAATACAGTTAAGGATAGTAATAAAGTTATATTTCTGTAGACTGGAACAACCTGCACATGGCTGATAATTGATTAGTTGGAGAATGAAGAAAGACAAGCAGTTCTCCAGGCCACATGAGGAGGGCCCTACACAAAGATTAGGGGTACACCTGTAATATAGATTAAAGGGAAGCCACATAGTAAATTAGTCTAGTCTTTCTAATGAAAACTAATACCTGTTTCAATTTAGTTTAGAAATACTATGGATTAGATAATTACACAGTCTCATCCTGAACTACTTATTAGGACTCACATTATTGTCTTCTGAGAGAAAAAGAAAAGTAAGAATATGGTAATCATTGCTGGCATATTAAAAATGAATTAATAGCACAGTTTAGAATCTGGCTTAAAGTTGGAGCAATGATTTACCACAATGGAGCATACTCATTTGAGGATTGTTTCTATGCTTTCTGTTAACAGAAAGGCACCATTTTGAATGGAAGTTGGAAGAGATAATTGACCTACAATAGCATAAAACAGGATTCTTGGCTGTGCAATTTTTAAAACTGTTTCAATTTAGTTTAGAAATACTATTTAATTTAGTAAAATAATTTCTCCCTTTCCCACAATACATTTCTCTGAAAATCCACATTCAGTTACCACAGATGGTTTCTAGCAGCTGATCTGCTTTCCCACTTAGGTGAACAAAATAATTTGGATTGGGTTTCAGTCACATAGGTTTTGCTGTTTGTGTGGAGAAAAAGAACCTCTGCTAAAATAAAATGTACCTTTAATTCCTTGTCAAAGTTTTAAGTATCTTGGTTTTCCAGAAGACATGAACTTTGGCCAAGCTCTCAATGATATGTTCCTCACATAATAAAAGTGTATATTGGGGTTTAACTGACTTACTAGAAAGATGATTAAAAACAAATAACTGAATTCAACCATTCTGCACTTTATATGTAGCTTAAGGATTTTCAGTTCTCTCAGGCATGACATTCAAATTCTGAGCATGAAATTGTACAATTGTGTATATATATATATATATATATATATATATATATATATATATATATATATATATATATATATATATATATATATACTAAGGCAGTGGTTCTCAACCTGTGGGTCGGGACCCCATTTGGGATCAAATGACCATTTCATGGGGGGTCACCAAACAACGCAGTCTGCCATTTTTTTCCCCTTTTCCTTAGCTGTGCTACTCCCTTTTATTCTATTGGCTTTCAAAAGCCAATAGGAATTGTCCAGGCTGTCTCTGCCCTGCAGAGCCCACCAAAAGTCCCATTCTGCAAATGGTGCTGCACCAGTTGAGTAGTCCTTGACTTACGACCGGTTGAGTAGTCCTCGACTTATGACCGTTTGGGGGCCGCAGCATTAAAAAGGTTGAGAACCACTGTACTAAGGTGACCAACTTTTTTACAATAAAAAGGAGGACACAAATAAATTGAAGAAAAAATATCATAAAAGCTGGCTTGGCCCATGGAAGGTCAACCGCCCGCTGCGCCCCACCTGCAGCCACCCCACCAGCACCGCTGCTGTGCCGTGTAGAGCAGGCCCCGTGGCTCCCAAAGCACCAGCCATGCCGGCTCTGGCCCTGGGGGGGTAGCCCGCCATCGATACACCCAGCCTGCATCACCGCCCACCCTGCACAGTCCTGTGTAGAAAGGGCCCCTGCACAGTCCTGTGTAGAAAGGGCAGCTGGCCATTGCCGCCCCTCATGCCCCCAGTCGCAGCACTCCAGCCATCCCTGCCTCTTGTGCCCGCAACCATTATTGCCCTAGCAGAGCTGAAGATCAAGAGAAACTTACCGCTCCAGTCTCTTCCAGGTATCTTCGGAACTAACTAGGAGATGGTGTAGTTGGGTAGCAGGGAGGGGTGCTAAGTTTCTGCCAATTCGCCTTCGCTGCAGACAACTTGCATGTGCAAAGTTTGCCGGTGGGTGTTTTGGTGCGCTCAGCAGCAATTCCTACTGGCTTTCAAAAGCCAATAGGGGGAGTAGCACGGCTCATGCAAAAGTTGAAAAAAAAAACCAACAAAAAAGGTGCCGGAATGCCGTTCTGAGCATTCTATGAGAAAAAAAAAAGCCCTGCAGATTAGTCTTCAAATATCAAAAAGGAGGGCATGTAGGCGGACACTTTTCGAGGGAGGACAAAACTTACAAAAGGAGGACTGTCCTCCCTACATACATAAACTGATACAGAATGAACTTATCAAATAAGTTTATTTTTAGATAAGAATGAAAAGTATTTCAGCCTAAATCTACATAGGAGTGAAGTGTAAATTTTGATAAGCTGATTTCTAGGCTATTTTTAGTTTGCTTTCTCATAAAAGATGTAAAATGCTGTACAGTGTTGCCAGATTTTTCTCCCATTAGGCAGATCTAACTCGTGTTTTTTGTGATTCCTGATTTTGTAAGTTTTTCAAACTTTTGTAGCGTTTTTCTAAACTTAAATTTCATTACACAACAATTTAAATTTCATTACACTTGCATCTTCTTCACCAGCACAATAATTATAGCAACTATTTCAACTATGTCAATTAAAGAAGCATGCTGAATTGGCAAGATCCTGGACCAAAAAATTCTCATATTGCCATAAAGCTAACAGATTCATTATACCATACGCTTTCTCACACAAAATCTTTTGGAAGATTCTGTTGCTTTTGATATAATATAAGGAATTCTTATATTAGGTTATTCTTCAATTTCTCATATTTACAGTGCTTGTTCTGAAAACAGATGGGGCCAATGTATGACTACAGACTGCTTGTCCATGAGAAGTCCCCACTCTGAATTCCTTTATATTAAATCTAGAGAATGTTCATCTACTTCTCATCTAGCCTCATCTGATTAGCTGAATTCAGAAACAGATCAACATGCATCTATGTGATATAAAAATGGTTTAAATACAAGCTTACACATAATATGTACAATATATATATATGTAGGGAGCACAATTTCTATGGATTCCTTGAATGCCTGCTTTTCCCCTGGGTACCACCACTATATTCTGGTATCTCTTCAGATGGTATAAATCCCTTGTGTGCTACATATTGATATTTGAAGCACAAAATGCAACTGTTGAACTGAAATTTTATCTAGCTCTCAGTTTGAGAGGAGGTTACTCCATATTCTCCTACCAAGGGAACAAAGACTGTTTTGAAAATATGGGAAGTGTTCCACTATATTCATAGACACAAAGAGAATGAGTAAGTCACCAGTGTTTCATTACTCCTCAAGGAACGTCTGAGAATCACTTTCCAGTCTTATGTTTTTAATGAAAGCATTTTTTGAAGATAGCTGACACTAAACTAATTACACATATGATTTACTTTCATATTGTTATATTCAACAATAGTTAATACATTAAACCCTTTTCTACAAACTAAAATGTGTGCATGTTATGCTTTACATGTCCCATCTATCAAAAATACATAACTACTATGATTATCATTCCATGTATAATAATAATAATAATAATAGTAGTAAAGTTGGAAGGGACCTTGGAGGTCATCTAGTCCAACCCCCTGCTCGGGCAGGAAACCCTACACCATTTCGGACAAATGGCTGTCCAGTCTCTTCTTAAAAACTTCCAGTGTTGGAGCATTTACTGCTTCTGGAGGCAAGCTGTTCCACTGATTAATTGTTCTCACTGTCAGGAAGTTTCTCCTTAGTTCTAGGTTGCTTCTCTCCTTGATTAGTTTCCACCCGTTGCTTCTTGTCCTGCCTTCAGGTGCTTTGGAAAATAGCTTAATTCCCTCTTCTTTATGGCAGCCCCTGAGATATTGGAATACTGCTATCATGTCCCCCCTTGTCCTTCTCTTCGTTAAACTAGACATACCCAATTCTCGCAACCGTTCCTTATATGTTTTAGCCTCCAGTCCCCTAATCATCTTTGTTGCTCTTCTCTGTACTCTTTCACCATATTATGCTGCCTGCGAATTCCAGCAGATATATTGTCCAAATGCATTTGGTCTGGAGGATATCTATCATAGTAAGATTTAGGATAGAACCTCTTATGTTGAAGGAGTCAATTGGAGAGCCCAAAGAAAATATCAAAAGAATTATACCAAGTTTACCCATTATTTTTGGGTGCTGAAAAAACTGTGTTATTCCTCTTTCTTTATATATTTATTGTTATAGGTTTTAAACTGCCTAATTCAAAGATTATGCCACTGATGTCCGTAAGTCCAGATATAGAGGGTTTTTAATTGCTCAGAGTCTAGACTATCATTGTTCTACTACAGAGTGCAAAAGTGAATATAAGCCCTGTTGTATTATTATGATTTAAATGACTGGAATCACTGTCTTAGAATACTAAAAAAAACTAAATCAATGTGGCAATATAGTTAAAATAAACCCATTAATATCCCTCTGGATTTTCTACTGTGTGGAACAAAAAATGTAAGTGAGTATATGCTTTTAATATTAATAATTTATATATTTATGGTTTTATTTTAATTATATTGTTGGTATTCTGTTTTCCTTGGTTTGATGAAGAGAGTGAGGCATAATTTTTTTTAAAAATCACCATGAGCATGACAAACAGCAATCGGAAATGGCTGGATGACAAATTTAGTAAATAGTATCCTAGAATTATTTGAACAAGCTGAAAATGGGACTTACCAGCTTTTGTATCCCAGCTATTAATCTCAGCTCAATAGATGACTATTTTTACTTAAAGATATTAGTATCACTGGAATTAATAATAGAAACTCTCATATTTGTAATGGTTTTAATAAACCACTGTAAACCAGTGTTTCTTGGCCTCAACCACTTTAAGATATATGAATTTCAACTCCTAGTATTTCTCACCCAACTGGAGTTGAATTCCATATATCTTAAAGTTGCTGAGTTGAGAAACACTGAACTAGACAGGTATGAATCAATCATTGATCAATCAATCAATCATCAGTGATTTCTGTTCCAGAAAACGTAAGGTAGGTGTTAAAATATAACAGATCTTTCAAAAGGGCTGCTGTCCCATAATCTTCTCAGTGTTTTATGGAAATTCTCAATACACTGTATTCAGATTCTGGTCAATTCTCCATTGTTCTTTTTTAAAAGAAAATACATTCATTCTCAACACAGTATGGGATACAAATGTATTCACATGTAGAGACTTGGAGACAGATTAAAAACAAGCAAAATGAAGTCCAAGTTTTATTTCAGACAAACTATATTTAGTAAAAAATATGCTTTTAAATGTTGCACCACTGTGAAGATTTTGTGAGTTTTTGTAAATGAAAATGAATGTAGTTAAATGCAGTTAAAATAATATAAGCCTTTGACTGTTCCCAAGAACACAGTGTTGGAGAACCTAAACTGGGACATGGTTTTCTGACACAGGGAAATATTTACTTACTTATTGTTATCCTGACTTTTATTAGTTTGATAAATAATTCAAGGCAGTGAACATACTTAATACACTTAATAACTCCTCTTATTTTCCACCACAACAATACTGTGAGGTGAGTTGACTTGAAAGATAGCGATCCACCCAAAGTTATCCAATTGGCTTTTCAAGCCTAAAGTGGGACTAGAACTGATAGTCTCCTGGTTTTTAATCTGATGCCTTAATTACTAGACTAAATTGGCAATGATGTCATATACAAGTAATTTCTTGCTCAGGGGCAGGGCATATAGATCTTGGTGGGAATAATGAAGTATAACTATTAGAAACAGAACATGAATTTATTTTTTAAATGTTTCCAGTTTTGTGGGCCCATTGTTTTTTTTTAAATCAAATTAAATCAATGACTGAGAAAATATATTTAACTATACTAGCACACTCATTTAAATTCTCAAGTGGTGAACAGAAGAAAGAGTAAAATTACTTTAATGATGCATTGTAACTAAAATATCCTATCGTGTTATACATCATGGTATTTTTAAAAGTCCCTCCTTACTGAATCAAATGATAGCTTTTTTAAAAAAGTTGACAAGAGTAAAAGTGGGGGCACCGTGGTAAGTGTATTTCTTTTGCTTCTGTTTTCAATGAAGAATATAAAATGTTCAGATTACATGCCATTTCAGCTGGGGAAAAATAAAGAAATTGTTCAGCTTGGTTCTTTATTATAGCCAATATGAGGTGATAGCTAGCTGACAGGCTATAGTTTCCCACAGCTGAAATTCTTTGCATCAAAAGAGCATGTCACTGTGCTAAAACAACATGTTAGCTTCTATTTCCAAATTCCAACACAAGGTCAAAATGCCTGGACATCAAAAATCCCAAATATAAATATTCTATCAGGCTTTCTTTTAAAGCACTGGAACATATGAGTAAAATGGAAAGTAAACAATTCCAGTCTTAAATATGTCTATTTAACTTTGAGTATAATTATCTAATAGCCCTTTTTAGCTGACGGAAATCTGCAGGACATTGCACAGCTCATTGAGGCTAGCCAATAGGCTAAAACATACTGCTTTAAACAAAGTAAATCAGGGCTACTGAGTGTTTAAAACTAATCTGTTTACAAACCAGCACAGCTGGACAGGCCTTGGCAACTTCCTATAAAAGAAAAGAATCCGTTTTTATGGGCATCTGGTTGTTTCTGAAAGGGCAGTTTAACCTTGTACTGCTGCTTCAAAGAAAGATCAAAAGCATTTATTACTTCTTTTCAGGAGCGAAATGACCAATATATTAAATCTTTTTGGTACCATATTTGTATGCACTTTTTCTGCATACAATTATGTGCGTAATTTTTAAAGTAAAGACTGCAGTGTGCAATCCAAATGATGTGCTAGAAACCTCTGTGCTAATCAGTTAGAATTGTTTAAAAATTGGCCTAAACTAAGTTATCTCTCATCTCCAGATCAGATTGGTAAATGAAAATTTAATGTTTAATGGCCCAAAGAGACTTGGCTTTGTGCATATTTATTTTATGAAAACTCATCTCTCATCTTGTATTTAAGAATCTTTTAGATTTTTTTAGAATCTAAAAGCTTCCTTCATATGTACTTACTTGGTCCAAGATCTTTATCTCTATATAATAATAGAATCTGGAATCTGGACTGCCCTTTGTTTCATGATATATTTTTCTGCTCCTTTCTCTTTCAAGAAACTGCATCAGAATCTGAGTTGTATGATGTCCTGAGATTCTGCAGATGACAGGAACTCAATTTAATTGATTAAAGGCAAGTAACTGGAAAGTAATTATGATTCACACTAGACAATATTGGGCTGGCTAAATTGGCAAATAGCCAGGCTTATCATAAAGCAAATTATTATATAATTCTGTGATGTTCAAATATTTTCCATTACCCAGTTCAGGAAGGTCATTTCAACAATTTCATTTCACCTTGAGACTGAAGTTCATTTCAATTCAAATTCATACCAATTCAAATATAATCTCCTTCCTGGTTGAAATATGTATGAAATTGATTTGAAATGAAAACAAGCACTAACACTGTAACAATCTGAACAAAGAGTCATTGTTGCTCAAGGGACTTACAACCACTATGGATTCTATGGATACTATATATGATTTTTTTAAGCTACCAAGCACATGTCCAGTAATGCTTACAATGACACCTAGCATGAAATATAGCAAAACCGTATGTCTATACATTTCTGTGTATATGCGCATATTTTACTGATGTGTTCAGTGTGGTATCTAGATTTTCCAGGTATAATTAAAGAATAAAAAGAAAACAATGCCAAGTCCTGCAAATATTGTGGATTCTCCCCCCACACTAAATTGCATTGCAGTGTATGTTAAGAAGCATAATTCTGGTTTTTCATAATTGTGAAAAGATTCAGAAAAGTAGTAACATCAAAAAACTGCTGAATCATGTGCAAACATAACTATCATGCATTCATTGTGGGAAGTTTATTTTGCTTGATGATGCATCAATCTATTCACCAATGACATCTCTATTAGAAAAAAAAAGAGAGGAAAACTTGCTCCTGCTCAAATCTAACAAGCTTTCTTGTGTTTCTTTTTATTTTCTTTTGAAGGGCCAGAGATAGTTTCTTAAGAAGTCCTCAATTACCTTTCCATTCTTTTGGCTCACAGCAGATTTGAGTATCAGGCATTTTCCTGCTTGTCAGGGCAATACATTAAATGCCCCCTTGTCTGGTTAGCTGTGTAATATGCAAAATAGTCAGATGCACAAATGTCAGTCCAAGTGGAAATCTGGAGAGCTACATTAGGTCATAAAAGCAGAATTTAAACAAGCACTAGGGTCCTGGCAATAAAACTACAAAAATCACACTGTGCTGCCAGAACTAGGGCCTCAAGGGGCTTCTGTAAAATCTGGACATATTGGCCAAGAATTTGGTATCTCAGATTGCAGTCCTAGATTTTTTTATTTATTGGTTTGATTCATAGAGCAGCCCACATGTGTTCTCTTGCAGAAAAATAATAATAGGGATCACTAGGTTCTTTGTGTTTTTTCAGTAGAGCAAAAACTAAAAAATTTGAAGAGATGTAGTCTCATATAAGCGTGCATTTTTAGTACACTTCTATATATGCTTTAAATCTTACATACTGTTTTTAAAGAGATCACTCCCAGATAAGCAGGAACAGAATTGTGGTCTTATTTATTAATGTTCCAGAAGATATAATTTTACAATTGACTTATAATCATTCATTTGGTGACCGTTTGAAGTTACAACAGAACTGAAAAAAATGACTCATGACTATTTTTTACACTTACTACCATTACAGCATCTCCATGGTCACGTGATCAAAACTCAAGATGATGGACAACTGGCTCATATTTATGACAACTGCAGTGTCCTGGGGTCACATGATCCCCTTTTGTTATCTTCTGACAAGTAAAGTCAATGGGGAAGCCATAAATAATCATGTTACTAACTGAACAACTGCAGTGATACACTTAACACATGTGGCAATCTTAAAATGGGGCAAAAGACACTTAACAACTGTCTCATTTAGCAATAGAAATTTTGAGTTGAATTATGATCGTAAGTTGAGGACTACCTGTATATTATGGGTTGTCTACAAATAATCAGTTATGCCAAACAAATGAAAATCACTATTAAAGCTGTACAAAGTTTCAATATCAGAAATCATGGTCAGCATAGTATAACTGACAGAATAAATTATGAATTGCAATAAGCTGAATCCATATTATTAAAAATCTGTTCTAGCTCAGAAAGTACATAAATTTTAAATATAGACAGTATGCACAGAAAAAGATATATTTTGTGCATATTGAATTAGAATCTGGGAATGTTTACTTTTAGATATGAAGTTATTCTGAACGGCAAAATATATTTTGACAGCTTGGTTATTCATTCTTCCACAGAGTTCATAAAACATTCTTTCCAATAATAGATATATAGTATTAATGCAACAGTTACTATATACCAAGCCAATACTTTGATGTTTAATAAAAATAATACAAGCTGAAACAGAATCTGAAATTTATTCATTCTGGCATGAATCATTTCCCAAAACTGTGAACTTTACAATATTGCTTCCAAGTGTGAAAGAATGATCCAACCTGTTAATTACATGTCTAATTATATATTTAGAGAATAAATTATTCATTTTAGCAATAAGGACTAAACTAATATAATAACAACAAAATATCCTATACCAATTTATTTTAAATATGACATCTGGACTATTATTCTTCAACTGAAATTCCAGTTATTGCATATCTATTATTGCCTCTAAATTCTTCATCCATGCAATCATACAATCTTTGACTTTTTGGTTTCCAAACCATACATTATCAATAATTTATAAATAAGACCCAGCATATGTTCCATGTTACATTATAAGATTTTCATATTTTGTACTTTCAGTACTATGCTGTTTATTTGAAGATAGTGAAACCAGTCAGGTGAATTAGACTCCTGAGTTTCAGAATATATCATCTTATTAACAATCAAATCTTGCAATCTAAACTATTATCTATCTACTGAGCAAATATCTTTGTATTCTCATTGTAAAAACAAAGCAGGCAGGAGGAAGTCTGGGCTTATTTCTTTTCCTATTGGCATTCAATACCTTCCTTATTATTTCATGATTTTTTATAAATAGTTTCTGTTTGCATTAGTTGTATTTATGCAGACTGCCTGAAAGTCCCACTGTTTACATAGAGGTAGCCCAGGCATGGGATAATATTTTTTTCTGTGCTTTTGAGGGATTGATTTAACATGAACTTAAGCCACTTAATGATTTCTATGCAAAATTTTAACTGAATGATGATAATTTGAACTTTAATTGATTATATACCTCAGTATTTTGGAGTTGCTTTTTTTTCTTTCCTGATTTTGTTCAGTTACTATGATTTAAAAATTGTATAGCTTCCTTGTGAATGCTATTTACTCAAAATAAAAAGTGGAGTATCTATCATATCTTAAATAATTTGAAGTGCTGAATCTGCCTCATGAGAAATTCTCAAACAAGAGCAAACCACAGTGAATGCTGGATCAAAGATATTTAACACCATTCAAATGGTATACTTGGTATCTCTTGGTATCAGATTAATTTGTTCCAAATTATATCTCTTTTCCACCTGAAATCTAAATGTAATTCACATGTAGATTTGAATTTATTAACCTGTACTCTTAACTCTCCTGCAGGATACAGACCACACAATCCCTATCTTCATTTATAATCTGCCTCTTTTTTTCAGGTGGTCAAAAACCAAGTGAGACAAAGTAGGCCAAGAGAGTGACTGGGCCAAAGTAACCATTCTTGGGTATGAATTTGCATGGAATCTCCTTGATCTTAAAGGCTGGAATTGAAAGCTTCAGAAGTGAACCCCAAATCCCTCTACGCAATAGTTTTCCATACGTTTGCATTGAAAAAGGGGAAAAAT
Organism: Crotalus tigris; assembly: GCF_016545835.1. Lineage (NCBI taxonomy): Eukaryota > Metazoa > Chordata > Lepidosauria > Squamata > Viperidae > Crotalus > Crotalus tigris. Next base: position 3,097,761 of record NW_024096625.1, on the reverse strand, counting down.
ATTTGCAGAGACATATTCTCAGATAATGTAATTTTTCTCATCTCCAGTGGAATGATTGTTGTCATTCAGCAATTGATAAGCTCAGCTTTATTTTCTGTTAAGATTGGGTACATTTTCTGGTTACTAACAGAATATATATAGTTATTCACACAAGCCTGGCTTTTTCTAAGAAAACTCAGCAAGCAGATGTTAACTTAATTAACTCTGTGTTACATGATTAGCAAGGAGAAGATAAAGAGAAAATAAAAAAGTGTTTTTCTTTAACTCCATTTATGAAATTCAGTAGTCAAAGCATAGTTTTTACTCCAGGTATCAAAAAATAAATTTCATGGTTAAAAAAAATTGCAGAAACAAGGACTGAGATTTGAAACCTTCAGTATCTTTTTATATATTTAATAAATCATGTGCTTCTGTTATGATACAATTTATGATAAAGTGTAAAATGCAGACACAGGAATAGACACACGTGTGATAAGTCTATTACAGTAATGATCTATTTTCTGAGTGTTCACATATCAAGACTAATATATGGGTATTTTCAGTTTTTGTTATTTCAGTAAACCTATTGCCACAAAACGGATGTTTCAGTTACTAAATCGTGCAATTGTGTATGTATTGACCTGGGATGGAAACATGGAACAGAACTCAAAGGAATTTTAGGGGAATAAACCTCTCAATTTACTTATGAGTGGACATGCATATGACTACACTTTTTTGTGTTAAAATGTTTAGCAGCAAACTCTACCCTATGTAATTAACTGCAATTATGCCAACAAGGCTGCATAGCCATTCTTTTTAATGAAACAGTAATACTATATCAGTATTAAATTTTGGTTTGTTTGACAAGAATTTTCCTTGCTCATTTTTTCAGTCCCTACTCCACTAAAATGACTTTGGAAATTTTTTCAAACTCTTGAAGAGTTGGAAAATGTTGACTGTAAGAAGACAGACTCTTAATCTACTATGGGATTTGCAGGGTTTTTTTTTATGATACCACTGTAGAAAATAAAGCACTTAAATTTACTTGACATTCATAGCTGATAGTATAGAATAGCTAATCATAAAACAAAATAAAACAGAAAAAACCCATGTAGTGCTTGGGAAACAAAATCCAGCCCTCCCAATAGAGTAAGAAAACCACTCCATGAAAAAGAAGTCTTCTACCCCTGTCCTATGTACCTTTACTTAACAGGCTGATCTTCCTCCCTTAATAGCCTTGTCTATCGAAATGAAAGAGGAAGCTTCACCCATTTCACATTTCCAGCATTCTTAGTTGGAACACTTTGATTGCTTACTTTCCAGAATTCTCCATGTGTTTATGTGCTATTGTTATCACATCTGTCCTATCATCTGTCAGCTCTACAGAATCAGCAGAGAACTTTCTTCAGTCTTTTTGACTCAGCAATTTTTCTGCTGCCATATTGTTCATTTTGCTCACACTTAAAACCTCACAAGAGTGATCTGAAATCACTTATATAATTATAGCTAATTATAAAAAGGATTATATAAATTTTCTATTTCTTCAGTTCTGAATAGATCATGGTGACAGTAACAAAAAAGATGAACATGTTCCAAAGTGATCCGATTATGTCGATAATTCATTACACTTTTTATAGGAGAGTCCATAATTTGTAGGTTGATCAACTGCCCTGTTAAAAGCTATGGTGATCAGGCAATTCTGATTAATGTTTATTATTTCTCTTCATGCAGAGTTTCAAGAATTTCCGTAAAAATAAAGAAAACTGGTCGCATGCTCTGTTTATGATACCAGGTGATTAATAGTCTTAAATATATTCTGTATTGTGGTTATCCATTTTAATAGTTGTAGACTGTATTTTTAACAAGAATAGAAATTTTAATGAGCACACCAATCTACAGACCTTTACGCGATGTCCTCTTGTTTATGCAAGACAGTTCTTTAATTCTCTATGTATTTTTCAAATGCATTTTTATTGGTATGAGTATGCATAGAATCTGATCATAATAAAGCAAGAAAATACCCACTCACAGTAAACCATGTATCTTTTCTTCTGATCATTACTTTAGATTCCAAAGTAGTTATTTAGATTTATAACAATACAAGATATCAGCATGTCAGTAAAGAAAGCAGGCATGAATCTTTTGAAAAGATGTGAAAATTAAAAATGTATAAAATTAAGCTAGTGAAGAAAAAATGTTAAACATGCAGCAGTTATTTTTATTATGACTTTCTAAACCCATAAGCACCAGATTTCAAATAAATTGCAAACCATTAATTAATATAATTTTTATCATTAATTCTTCATTATAATTTTGTTTTTAAAATCAAATTGAAATATTACTAAGGAAGTTCAGGATCAGTCTCTTTAATCCGTTATACTTGTACAGTTCAGAAAAACTTTTTCCAATCTAGTAGCTCCTGTCCATTTTGCAATGCAACTAAAAATCCATCCCATCTGGAGATACGAGTTTGGAAAAGGATTGTTTCAAAGTATGTATGTAAATACAAATATACTGGGTTTTCTTTAAACCCCATTACTGCATTTTTTAATAATAAAGTAAGTTATATATAAATTATTAAAAAAAATTTCCACAGTATTTGAAATGATAGGAAATCTTGGAGTTAGCTGTGACTTTAGAATACAGAAGTGGGTGAGATCATGATTCATGATCTTTGATTAAACTCATGTATTTATTGATTAATCTGAAAGAGGTTCTAAATACATGTTTTTTTTAAAGAATGTCTCTAGTTAAAAGTCAATAAAGGTTTCACCAGTTTTATTCTTCCCGTAAAAACTGGAGTACAGATGAGAAGTCTTTTTGGGCATAGCCCTTGGCACACATGATCCTGTAAATCTGATGGGCTAGGGATCCAAGTGGAACTGGAGACTTGGTGTTGGTGGCAGAAATCTGAGCCAAGCCAAGATCCTAAAAATAAGGACAATATTTTGAGTGAGAGAAGGAAAAAAGTATATTTATTACAGAATGATGCCTATTACCAAATATGACAGTAATATCAAGATCCACTGTTCCTTAGGAAATGATTTAAAAGGTTTGTGTATGAAAGGACTTAAGTTTCAATATGTAGGTAGAGCTAGAAAAATTCCTTCTGAAAATTGGGAAACTTGCTCATGGACATGCATTAGATGAAATGAAGTAAAATAATATCAGAATAGTTGGATTACTGCAATGAATTCTATGTGGGGATCCTTCTGAAGACCACCAGACGTGCAACTGGTCCAAAATGCAGTGGTACAAATTAATTATTGTTATGTAAGTTGCACTGGCCCCCAGTTGCTTTCTGCATGGAATTCAAGGTGCTGCTTATTATTTTTAAAGATCCACATGGCACTATACCTTGCCTTCAGAATATTGGTCCATCTTATTATGTCAGATAGAGTGGATATATTCCATGTCCTTTCCCTTAAATCAGGGGTGTCAAACGCAATTTCATTGAGGGCCGCATCAGCACTGTGGTTGCCCTCAGGGGGCCAGGTGGGTGCGGCCTACCGGGTTGGCACGGATAGAGTAGGTGTGGCCTACTGGGTGGGCGTGGCCAGCTCTACATTGTTCATGTGAAGGGTGCCTGTGGGGACTTAGGCAGGAGTGGGACAGATCTGAGGATCTCTGGCAGAAGGGGGTGGGACCAGGGCAAGTGCCAAGGCATGGTCCACTGGAGGAGCCTCACTGTTCCTCTCAAGCCATGCGGGGGGGGGATGGATGTGGTGTAGGCTGCCCGGAGCCCTGGGCAGCAGAGATCAAATGCCCAGCCTGGCCCTTGAGCACCTGCGGCACCAAGCCCAGCCCCACTTCCTCAAGGCTACTGCTCAAGGTTCTTCTGGTTCTTCGCTGTTTCCAGACAGCCTTGTGGAGCTAAGACTGAATGTGTTTCAGCATAGATGGCCACCACAAAATTGTACATTGGCTCCCGGCTAGCCTGGGCCAGGGCCAAGGGGGCCGTTCCCTCACTGTTTCCAGGATGGCTTCGCGGGCCACATGAAACCACTTCGCGGGCTGCATCTGACCCCTGGGCCTTGTGTTTGACACGTCTGCCTTAAATGTTAGTAGAGGTGTGCCTTCTCTGTAGCAACCCCAGCTTAGAACAGCTTCCCATCAGGGATATGAGGAGTCTAGCCTTCCATAAGGCAATGAAGACTTGAATCCGCTAGTTCTAACCATAACACAATCATTTCTGAAGAAAGCCGGAATAAGGGACTTATCTCTGAAGGAAAGCAACGTGACTGTCAGCTTCAAGGTAAATTAGACTAGGAATCCAATGTCATGTGTAAGCCAGTACTACTTTTATTGTAAAGCTACAATAACAAAATCTTCAAGTCTCCCTGTCTCTCCTTATCTTTGTCTGATATGCTTATTCAGGCTGCATTCCTGCCCTGAATCCAATCCTTTTTTATCTAATTATTGTCTTGATGGAAAACCAGCAGAAAACTTGCAGACGACTAACGTGACATTTTTTTCCAGTTAGATCCTATGAAATTTAAGTTAAGACCTGCAATATCAAAACAGGGTAATTGTTCTCATGTTGAATGTGTTCAGAAATTGGGTTGATGTAGCAAAACATTCCCATAATTACTTTAAGGCGAGATTTCTAAAAATGGCTAAAAACTGAAAAGCTGAGGTGATTTAGGAAGCTATACAAAAAGAAACACATATACTGATATGTGAATCATCTAATTTTTTCTTAACTAAGAGTTTTAGCATGGATTCTCACTCTTTTGGGCACGGTAGGCACATCTGGATCTTAGATAATCTGTGTGGATACTCTTATACAATGGCTGCTGCTTTGTGTCCCCTAATTCAAACACCCAATTTATCAAAATGTTCTCTGCTATTCCCTACTAGAAATGTCATAAGATTATCCCTGCTACTTCTGCTTATGTGGATTCTTTTAGAGGCAGACAAACAAGCATTAGCTGTAAATACCTCTCAAGCCCATTTTGGAATTTGGCATTTAGCAGCATGCTATCTTCCAATTTTATATAATTAAAACACATTTTAAAAAGTAAAAACTTAGGTGGGAAGAACAGTAATGGTGACCAAAAAGGAAAATATCTGTGGGCTTACTGGCATTCTAAAATGTTACAATGTGGACCCCAGATTCTAATATTATTAAGTTTTCTTTTCATATTTTTTTTAATTAATTAACATTTCTTGCTTTGCCATTTAGAGAAAATTCTCAAGAAACTTCCCAAGAATGTGAAATAAAAATATACACATATAAATACACAAATTCAATGTAGATCAAAGAAAAATAGCAAAATCTATTAAACATTCAGAGTGAAATCATCAAATTATATAAAAAGGCCTAGTAATATAAAAGTTTTATTTATCACAAACAAATGTAAGAGAAGACATGTTCCTTCAAAAAAAATCTAAAATGAAGATCTGTTACCATGATCCTTTTATTTTTTTTAAAGCTACTTTTTCAATATTGTATAATGAGAGTAAATTGCACTAAAACTGTGTTTTTGTGTATATGTGATATACTAAGCAGAATAATAACGGGCCACAAAATGTAAAGAAATAGACATTAATTCATCTTAGGTATGTCAGCATAGTGGATAAAATTCTACATACTACCCTGAAGTTCAGAAGGAAATACTCAAAAGAAACATTTGTTTGAAACAAAGTAACTCAGTTTATTACACCAATATATGTTATTTTTATATACATATAGATACATACCTTCGCCATAAGTGTTGTTCCAAAGCCTCCTTGATAATTATTATTAGATGGTACCCCTTCCATTACTCCTGGCACCGGGTTGTATGTATCACTTGACCAACAACGGCCTGAACTCATATTTAAGACTTTGGCCAGAAGCTTTGGGTCAAGCCCTAACCTGTCAAAGGTCAAAAGAAGAGAAGTGTTCATGTCAAAATGCACATTGCATGGATGACTTCTTTTTATATGTTGACACCATGTTGTCATTTCTCAACATTCATTGGGAGACTTGAAAAATGATCTCGAGGGATGATATTGAGAGGAAGACTCTTCTTTAAATTAAAGGTCATCAATCCTCAATACTGGTCATGCATGCTAATTATTAGATGAATTGCCAGACACAAAATAAAGATTCTTCAGAATTAATAGCTCCCTTCTATATAAGGAAATATGATTCAAAGAGTATTATCAGAAGCATAAGCTACTATATTAAGACAAAGGGAGATTCTTCTACAGTAAGCTTTCTTTTTATTAAACAGTTATTATATTCAGATGTTCAAGAAATAAGTCTACTGTGATACATGTTTCCTATCTATTCAGAGACATGCATTACAGTTCTGGGTCAACTGATGAGAAGGTTACAAATCCTGATAAAACAAAGCTTGTCCAAGCAGAAACATCATTTGTTCTATTGCTCTCACCAACCGATGGCACAAACCTCAGTGCAGTTGAGACAAACTGAAAATATAGTGAAAAATATTTCAGCAGATTAGGCTTTTCTTTTTTTAAACAATGGCATGACGGTGGCTATCAGCTTAACTGAGTGCAATTTTGTAAGAATTATACTTCTTATAGTGAAAAGCAAGAACTTTTAAAAACTGAAATATAACTAACTATATAAATGTAAACATTTTTAAAGATGGATATAAAAATAAGCATAGAAAGGAAATGTTATAGGATGCAATCCAACATATAAACCCAGAGGAAAGTAAGTGAACTAGACACCTAAATGTACACCTTTATAATTTACTTCACAAAAAAGCAATGCATTCACACTTACATCATCATTAATACAATATAGTAATGAATGGAAACTTCTTCCACCAGATTATTGTGAGAAAATAACACTTTCTTCATTTTAAAAAGATGGATTTTTCAGTGGCTATGTTTATAGCATGCCATATAAGAAGAAGCAAAGCTGAAATACTAGAAATACTAGAACAATAAATTATATTATCCCTTATTCTAACAATTTATTTCTCTACCTTAAATGTGTGTTACCTGTGGCTTGATTTCCAATTATTGTCTCCAACAGAAAATATTAATTACACCTTGCTGCTATTGTTCATATTCAAGGATACTGTTCATTGATGAGGTTGATTTACAACAGAAAGAAAGACATGATCCAAAAGAAAAAATAAACACTATGCAAAAAATTTCTGTTGTTTTTCCCACCAGTTCTGAAAAACATTCTGACAAAAAATTGCTTCTGGAATTTCCTTCAAAAGAGAGAATTTCACTGAATTGAATGGAGCATGGTATTCTTATGCTTTTTAAATTATAAGGTAGCCAAAGAGTGTGCCTGAACATTATTGTTCATTATAAACTAAAGAATCTGGAGCTTCCCTTGCTTGTCATTCTTCAATTAAATCCCCAAAGAAAACATTTTCAGATAATTTCTTCCACTGCTCTTTTTCATATTGGAAAGCCAGGGAGATTGCAGTATAACAGAAAATATCAACAGTACTAGTGTTCTTCACTACTTCTCTCTATTTAGTAAACCACCATTAAAAAATTCATTAAAAAAAATTCAGAGAATAAAAGAGAAGTCTTTTTTCAGGTGTAGAAAATTTTTGACAAATTGCAAGACAAATATAAAAAGTTCTTTTATCAAATGTCCTAAATGTTCCAGAAAACTCTCCTTGTGTAAGATGCACTAGATGAATGAAGCGTTAGATTTGGGGAAATTTCACACACCCCCCATTGTCCCTTCTTCATTCTGATAAATAGAATTCTAAGAGGAATCTTTGTGAAGATTATCTAAATAAATAGGAAGCACATACTAGTCTTGATGGATATACCTTTCAAGAGCACATTGAAATGGACTAGTGCATGTGAAATGCAGTCCTAAATGTTCAGCTCCAGTAACACAAAACAGATGCCAAGTTAAGGATGCATCCCACAAAAGGAGCCTTATCTTAAATGTATATAACACCACAATGCCTGTAACTGGCTTCCTGTTTACATTTATTTCTTTAATTTATTGACTGCCTGGCTCCAAAATGCTCTGCACTTAATAATAATTTATTAAACTGGTATGCCACCAGAATCCTAATGACTCCATATCAACACTGTTCAAGGACTTCACAACATTAGAAATATCTAGATACCCATAGTTAGACTAGTGGATTGGAATGTTAATTTAGCATGACCTGAATATTAACAAGCACTTGAAGATATCAGGATGCTTTCACTCAAGTTTGCAAATTAAGAATTTAAATGTTTGGGCATCATAATATCTCGAGAATCAAATTCTATTGTAGAAGGACTTAGACAACGAAGACACTTATACTGTATTGCGTGACTTAGCAACATGATATCTTAAGATCAACAAAAAAATTATAATAGTCTGTCAATAATGCCTGTGAACCTTCTTATTTTTACTGCTTTTTAAAGAAGGATAAAGTTCCATGACATGACCAGATCTCATGTTAAATTTGAATGGATTTCTCTAAGATTTTGTATAAGATTGAAATCTTATGTGAGTTTTCACAGGATAGGAATCTTATGAGATTTTGTTAATTGGATGGGAGGAGGGACTAAACATGCCTAAACCATATGGGAAATCATTCAATGTACCCATACATTCTGCTCATGATTAAAGTCCAGAGCACAGTGAAGTCTTCATTAGAAATCTGTATCCCTCAGCCGAACAATATTGTTTATAAGTTTGCTTAATTTAATATACACTTGAAAATCACAAGATGATCTAGATATAGTTAGTATATTTCTAATATTGGTTTCTAGAAGAAAAAGTCAAAAATAAAATCACCCAATGCAGTTTCCTTCAAGATACTCAAGACCTTCTTCTCCCTCCCTGTTGCTTTTATCTCTTGTAGCAAGTATATCATTAAAAGGAGCAAGTTGGAGGTGTTTTGCATTTTATCTTTCTGAGGATTCATCTACTGGTGCATAGATAACTGACAGCTAGAATTAAACACATATAAAAATATGTTACTGCAGAAGTCCTCTGTCTTCCACTGTGCCCATAGCTGATAATGGTCTGAAAGCAATAGAATATGCCGTAATTGTCATTCAGTAAGAGTCTATCCTCAAAAGTCATGCTTCAGTGGAGAAGACTGAGTTTCCATTTGAAATCAACAAATTAATCCAAGACAGGTATCTGAAAGGGCAAGCTTAATAGGAAGCAGCTACGGGGCTCTCAACCATGATAAAATGTTATTGCTGTTTCCCTGTAAATTGGTTCAGAACATAGAATACTTTCTGCATAAGAGCTCTATTGCTGTTCAAGAGATATACTGCTCAAGCTATCAAAACAATGACAGTCTGTCAATCCACATAATAACTTGCTATTGGACATGGCAAAAGGATGAGCATGCACACATACATTTTACAACTGCCAAGGTGTTTCATATTTTGGAGTGAGGAGGGGGAGTCTGAAGAGAAGGAGACAGAAGGAATTGGGACATAAAATCAACACTCAGCTTTTAAACACCTCATAGGACATTTTTTCCCTCCCCTTTCCCTCCCTCATGTTTCATGTTTTAGTCGTAAAATGTCAAAAAGCATGGGACCCCAGAAAAATCCACAAGTGACCAGGTTTAGACATTTGTGTTAGGATAGGGCTTCTTTTAATCATGGTGGTTTAATAAACAACAACTGGCTGAGTTCACACCTTATACTAAAGCAGACATGTCAAACACAAGGCCCGGGGGCCAGATGTGGCCCGCGAAGTGGTTTCATGCGGCCCGCGAAACCATTCTGGAAACAATGAGGGAACAGTCCCTGCTGCCTTCGCCCTGGCCCAGGCCGGCCAGGAGCCAATATACAATTTTGTGGTGGCCATCTATGCTGAAATGCATTCAGTCTTAGCTCCACAAAGCCATCTGGAAACAGTGAGGAACCAGCCCCTGCCGCATCGGTCTCACCTCCTGGGTGCATGCAGGGGAGGTGTCACCCTTTGTGAGGAATGAAGAAATGCACCATGGCCTGGAAGTGGTTAGCAAATGGCCCTTGTCTACTTCACATATCCAGCTTGATGGGCTCTGGGGGAGGGGTTTTGGCAGACAGCAGAGCGTTCTCCTCATAGCACAGAGAGGCTGAGCCAGGCGGTGCAAATCCAAAAAGAAACGTGAGGCCGCCCAGCTCCCAGCCTGCCTGGTTTCAGCAGCCAGTGGGGCACTCTTGTCACAGCACAAAGAGCTGAGCTGGGTAACGTGAATCTGATGAGAAGTGCAATGCTGCCTAGCCTCCAGCCTGCCCAGTTTCAACAGGCAGTAAGGTGCAAATCTGGTGAGCTTCGTACCGCCCTGCTCAACCTCTTGGCTCTGTGAGGAGAGCGCCCCGCTGCCTGCCGAAACTGGGCTGGCTGGGGGCTGGGCGGCATCGCGCTTCTTTTTGGATTTGTGCTGCCCGGTTCAGCCTTTTGGCGCTATGAGGAAAGCGCCCCACTGCCTGCTGAAACCAGGCAGGCTGAGGGCTGGGAGGCATTGCACAGGTAACATTGACTCTCACGCTGCTCATGGAATCCCCTCCCCAGAGCCCAGCAAGCCAGATATGTGAAGTAGGTGAGGGCCATGTGCTGGGCACTTCCAGGCAATGGTGCATTTCTTCATTCCTCATGAAGGGTCACACCTCCCCAGCTGCGTTTCTTGCCTGTTTTTCTCCCTCCCTCATCTCAAATATTTTCCCACCATTCTGTACTTAGGAAGGAAACAAGGAGGGGGAGGGTCTAAGGGAAGTCTTGCCTTAGTCCTGCCCTGCTGCCCTTTCACCATCCCCTTGCCCCCTCCTCCTGGCCTATCCTGGAGGTCTCCCATCCTATTGCTAAAGAAGCTTTGGCTACAAAGCCAGGTCTCCTCCCATGGAGAGGGAACGGACCTCCCTCTGACTTTGCCCTTGTACCCATCATAAGCAACCTGGGTAAGGAGAGCAAGAACAGCAAAGCAGCCCTGCTGTCCAGGGCTCCCGGCAGTCCACACCACCATCCAGCCCCCCTGCATGGCGTGAGAGGAACAGTGAGGCTCCTCCAGTGGACCATGCCTTGGCACTTGCTCCAGTCCCACCCCCTTCTGCCAGAGACCCTCAGATTTATCCCACTCCTGCCCAGGCCCCACAGGTACCCTTGACACGAATGATGTAGAGCTGGCCACGCCCACCCAGTAGGCCACACCCACTCCATCCACGCCCACCCAGTAGGCTGCATCCATTTTGGCCACACCCATCCAGCCCCCCCGAGGGCAACCGCAATGCTGATGCAGCCCTCAATGAAATTGAGTTTGACACCCCTGTGCTAAGGCATAAATGATTTTGAAAAGAGTTACATGGACTCATGCAATACCTTAGTCCAAATTAAAAAATCTTATAATAGGTTATTAGCATAATGTAAGAATTTAAATATTGTGATTTAGAGTATATATGGATTATTCAATAAATTATTCAACAGAATTCAATTGGACTGGGTACAAATATATTAATGCTAGTTACCTCATAGCAAACTTTTGATGATTAAGAGACATAGTTCATATATTTCGGGGGGGAGGGAGAACTACAGTGAATGTAACCATACTTACATTTACATTTTACATATAAAAGGGCAGGAATTATAAAAGAAACCATATGAAATAAAGATTCATGGTTAACTATAAACAGGAAGTTGGACTGCTTAAACATATACTATTATATCTGAGAAGCTCTTTAAAAAATTTCTCTCTATTGGAAAATTACTCTAGAATGACCACTGGGATCCACTTCTGCAGGTTTCCTGGGTTTACTGAGTAACTCCAGGAGATGAAATGGAAGAAGTGATGACTAGATGGAGCTGGAGAAAGAGAAGTTAACCTAACCAAGCATGGATTATTAGTTGAAGTTTAAGTTAGTTTTGAGAAAAATGGCCATTTTTCTGGACACATCTCCAGCATATTCTCAAAATTCTAAATGTATGCATTAGTTCCAAAATGTTGGCTAAGCCTACTTTGCAACAATTGCGATTTAAAAAGCATCTGAAAATGCTCTGAAGGGATACTAGGAAAAATATGGCAACAAGGAGACAACGTGCCCTATATTCATGTAGTTCTGAACTTATGGCTACAATTTTCATTGCTAAGGTGGCAATTGTTAAATGAATTGTGCCTCATTTGATGACCTTTTGCCACAGTTGTTAAGCAAATTATTGCAGTTGATAAGTGGATCATGCAGTTGTTGAGCAAATCTGGCTTTCCCCATTGACTTGGCTTGTCAGAAGTTGGCTGGGAGATTATAAAACATGATCACATGGCCTCAGGAGTGTGCAACTATCAAGAATACATGCCAGTTGCCGAGCCCCCAAATCTTTGATCATGTGGCCATGGAAATGTTGCAATGGTTGTTTAGTATGAAAAATGGTCATGAGTCACTATTTTTAGAGCTGTTATAACTTTGAATGGTCACTAAATTAATGGTTGTTACTAGAGAAGTACCTGTAAGTAACTTCTTACTCTGGATTAATGGAGCTAGAGGGGACTAGTTGCTACTTTACCACACTTTACCATAACTCAGGTACAGAAATTCTCTTTACAATTATTTGTTCAGTGACCACTCAAAGTGCTGAAAAAAAATTGACTTACGAACTGGTCCTGAAAGTTACAATTGCTGCAGTGGCTCCATGGTCATGTGATAACAGTCTGGGAGTTTGGCAACCATCTGCACTTACTGAACACAGAAGCGTTTCAACTCCCTCCATCCCCATCAATGCCCTTTTAGCCTCCTGCACTCTGTGGCCCCTGCAGTACTAGATGAACTTCACTGTCTTCTTGCTCTAACTGTTGACCAAGAATACCTGGCCTGGCTGTTTGGGATGCAGCTATTGGTCACACTGGGTCTTTCTGAGGCTATATGACTGAATTGGATGCAACTTACAAAGCCCGAAGAGAAGGTCTCATGTAATTATGAGAAGGCTATGCATTATTTGGAGAAAGTGTTAGGGCTTATCAAGCCTTGATGCTTCCTGTGTGCACCTCAGCCTGGCTAGGTCACCTACTGCTTTGCATTGCAGTTCAGGAGCTCCTTGCAGCCCCAGAGTCATGGCACACCAAAAAGATCCCAACCTGCTATGTATTCTTTCCCTTGCCTCCACGTGCTTATGCCACACACCTGCAACTTGCACCCAGACTGCACAGCATCTCCTTTGTCCTCCAACACCCATCTTGGTTCCCCTGTGTTCCTTACTGGGATTCCTTCCACTTTCCAGTTAACACCCTCCATGTCTGGAGTTATAGCAACTCAGAGTGCCAGGATTGCCATTCCTATCCAATGTGGCCATGAGTTATCATGCTTTATGACTGTATTGCTTAGTGATTAAAATTTGGTCCCAACTGTGATCATAGGTTGGAGACTACCAGTACAGAAATTACTTGCTGCTTAATCTGCAAGGTATAAGGGTTTTGCTAGACTGCAGTTCATGAATTAAAAGGTGCTCTTGGAATACATTACAGAAAGCAAATCAAATTGTTCTTTACATTTTATAGGTTGCTTATAACTTTGGATTTAAGAAAATAGCATACAATGCATACAATGCAACTAAAGAAATGGAACTATTGGGTTTTGAGGTAATAATTAATATATTATCAATTTATTTCATGTTTATAAACTATGGGATGGAATTCAAAGATTATTCTATTATAATTGAAGGATAGAATAGTATTATTAAATTATAAATACATCTACCCATTCACCAGTTTGTTATGATCTTAATAACTTTAAGATCCTGATAACTTCATTGACCATATTTTCCATTAACTATAAGTTTTCATGTATGAAGTGCTTTATTATACCAAAGGAAAGAAGGAAATAAATTATTCTGAAGCAATTTCTTAAATTGTTTTGTTATGTCAGATTCAACATAACTATTGGCTCCAGAACTACATAAACTTTTACCTTGTTGATGGCAGTCATTTTTTTCCCATTCTTAAGCAATTGTAATTTTAGTGCTGTTTCAAATTCATAATCATTTCCCAATATTTTTGTAGTAACAAAATGAAAACTGCAGCAGATGATATGATCTTATTTTACTATTATTTTTTCCTCAGATTGTATTATTTGGATAATAAAGATAATCTAAATAACTGTATTTACATCACTGAACCTTAAGATGTGTATATTTACAATTTAAGTTTTTTAAATTAAAAACCAATTTAAAAATAAATGCATAAGAGTTCTTCTCAGATTCCACATACTGATTTGTAGTTTTGGGTTTATCATGCTTCTAGCGGATCGGGAGATGATGATGATGATGTAGAAGCGAACTGGAATAAATTTAAAAATGCAATAGCAGAGGTAACAAATTCAAAACAGAGAGAGGGGTACCACAAGAAACAACAGTGGATGATGGAGGAAATTCTTCATCTCATGGATGAAAGAAGATCTTATAAAAATAAAAACAAAATAAAATTCAATGAATTGCAGAAAACAATTAGTAGAAAAATTCGACTGGCAAAAGAAAAGTGGTTTGCAAAGAGATGCAAGGAAATAGAAGAGACAGAACATATACATGATAATTTCAATTTACACAAAAAGGTGAAAGAAGCAGCAGGCCTCTACAAAAAGAAAACCAACAACTTAGTTGACAAAGAGGGGGAAATTATCTTAGATGAGAATGAAAAGCTAAAAAGATGGAAGGAATATATTGAAGAACTTTTTGAGGACACTACGGATGATATAGATATGGGAAGTATAACAACTGGACCAAATATCACTATGGAAGAGGTTGAACATGCAATAAAAATAGCAAAAACAAGAAAAGCCACAGGACCTGATGATATCACAGTAGAAATTTTAAAATTGCTGGAAGACAATGGGAAGAATTTTTTACTGCAGCTCTTCAATCAGATTTATGAAACAGGAAAGATACCAAATGATTGGCTAAAATCAACCTTTGTGACAATCCCCCAAAAAATAAATGCAAAGAAGTGTACCGAATACAGAACAATAAGCTTAGTGAGTCATGCCCTGAAAATATTCCTGAGAATAATTCACACAAGAATATACAACAAAATTGAAGAGCATCTAGGTAACATACAATTTGATTTCAGAAACAATCTTGGTACACGAGATGCGCTGTTCAGCATTCAAGTTCTTGTACAGCATTGTACAGATGTCAATCACAGTGTTTACATGTGCTTCATTGATTTCAAAAAAGCTTTTGATAAAATAAGACAAAGCAAACTATTATAAATCCTGAAACAAGGGGGACTAAATGACAAAGACATCCAATTAATAAAGAATCTGTATTGGCATCAGGTAAGAAATGTGAGACTAGGCCAAAAATACTCAGCTGATGCAGAAATAAGAAGAGGGGTCAGACAGGGATGTATTCTGTCTCCACTGTTGTTCAATATCTACTGTGAGTCAATCTTCAACAAGGCACTGGAGAACATCAACCCTGGCATCAAAGTAAACGGTGTTTGGATCAACAACTTAAGATATGCTGACGATACAGTTCTGCTTGTCAGTAAGCATGAAGACCTTCAGCTCCTCATCAACAGAGTCACAGAAATATCTGAAAAATACGGCTTGAAGCTTAACACTTCAAAAACCAAGATCATGGTCGTTAGCAAACAACCCGTTAATTTACCACCAATAAATTCAGAAGGAATACCACTAGAAAAAGTTGAAAGGATCATGCACCTCAGTTCTAATTTACATGAAAGCTGGGACATAACCGTTGAAGTAAAGAAAAGGATAGAAAAAGCTCGAACAGCATTCTTCAAAATGAAAAAGGTCTTCTGCAGTCACGACATAAGCCTAAGACTTAAAATCAGGCTTGTCAGATGCTATATTTTTTTCTATCCTGCTCTATGGAGAGAGTTGGTCTCTGACAGAAGGCCACCTGAAGAGACTAGAAGCATCTGAAATGTGGATTTACAGGCAGCTGTTACGTATAAGCTGGGTTGACAAGTTCAGAAATGAGGAGGTGATAAGCCGCCTGGGAAAGCCAAGGGAAATCATCAAACAATTAAAAAACAAAAATTAGAATATTTTAGACAAGTGATAGGACACCCAGAAAAATACGGCATACTCAATTTAATCCTCCAAGGAAAGACTGAAGGCAAACGAGGTCCAGTCAGAAGAACATCGTGGCTTCAAAATCTAAGGGACTGGTTAGGACAAAACTCAGCAGCACTTTTTTGTGCGGCTGCTGATAAAAACATGATCACCAACGTCCGATAACAGATATGGCACAAGAAGAATAATAAGAGTTCTATGGAGATACATCCAATCCTCCTTCATTCTGCCTATCAGAGCATCCTAAAATTGCACTGAAAGATGTCCTAAGCTGCAAGTTGCATGATGGGCATATACATAAGACTCCTATTCTTTTAATAGACATTGTTCTGTCAGTGAACAGGCATTGCAGGATATAACTTTCAGTTTTCCAAGGAATACTGTCTTAGCTCCATTTGCAGTCCCACTTTCCAGCACCTCCTATTCTTATTCCCATATAAGACCTGTCTAATCTGCCATTGGACAGTAATTTTTACCATGCCATGGATTCATGCAAAAATTTTCAACATGCACAGGCTCTGAGTATGTACTATGCTGTATTCTGCCATAATTTATTATGTGTATTGACAAATCTTATGTTGACAACTGTATCCCTCCCTTCTTTTATAAACAGAAGGTATTAACATTGTGTATTAAATATGAGCCTAAATATTCATAAAATGTATATATGATGTGTTATGCATTTAAGTGACAAAAATAGTACATTACACTCTTCAAAATTTAAAATTAAAAAAATTAAAAGATGAAGAAACGAAAAGGATTCTAAAAACAATAGACTATTTTAATTAAACAGTCTACTAACATAAACAGAACTGAACATGAATGTAGTCATATCATGATAATTTATTCATTCCAAAGAGAATTTACTACAGAGAAATTCATACTTGCAAATACAATTTACTTTTTTCAATCTTGTGAAAGCTCTATAAATTGTAACTGCTATATGAATTTTATTAGAGGAGAATTCTGTCACTTCAGAAACACACACGTCAGACTGAAAAGAAATTGATAGCAGAAGGCTTCATTTCTAGTGGGCTTTAAACTACTTGAAGAAAGTAGGTGAGTGCTCATGTGCATAAATGCACATCAAACTATTTTGCACTATTTTTCTAGTGAAGGAAATTATCACAAAGTTCTAGAGTACTTTCTTAGAGTTCAGAATCAAAGTAGCTAATTTTACAACATGGATCATTTGTGGATCAGCAGAGTTCTTCCTCCTCATCAAGGCCCACAGTTGAATTCTGCACTTTAATTCATCTATGCCTCACCCCAGCTGACACTATCATTAAGGAGAGTATGTATTTGGTATTTTACAGTGAAAAACAATGGCTGCATGTAAAAGGCACACATATGGAAAGAACTATAACTCGGTTTTGTAGACTGGGAAACATATATTAGAGATGAATTAAATTCTTGTGTAATAAAAAGAAATACAGTGGGGAAAAAAATCACAATCACTGGCATTGCAACAATTACAACACAAGTGAAGTCCGATGTGAAAAAAACTAAGGCAGAATTTAGATTTCAGAAAACATTCCTTGTGCTATAGGTAGGTCTTACAGGGTTTGTGCATCACCTAAGACTGGAATGAATCAGACCATTCAGAATTTTAATAGACTGCTGAATTCAAAGAATTAATATAAATAATGGGGAGGGAAAAATTCACCTCAAGTTACAAAATGAAAACCAAGAAAGATCCTGAATGTCGCAGTAGCTGCAAACATCAATTAAGATTGCATACGAGACTGTCAGACTTTTTAGTATTCTGTGCTAGCTGAACATTTTCTTTTATAGCTGACAATGTGAGTTTCTACTTCAGCTAAATACACTGAAGTCATAGGTGATTGATTTTTTTTATTAAGCAAACTATGTCTTAAAACTGACTATGATACAGCTTTACGATTCTCAATTACAGCAGAAGTAAACCACCTTATGGGTTTTGTTATGGCTTGTTAAAGATACGTTTTTCTACCTTACAGAAGCTCAATTTTAAAATGTAAATGATACAGGTTATTGATAAACCAATTAGCACTGATGCAAAGCAAATTCCTCTTTTATCTCAATTACAACATGACAACTTAATAGGTCAAGATAGTCTAACATCTGAGACAAGGGCAATTCAATAAAACAACTGCATCTTGATATGGTAATTAAGAAGAAATGTGAATCCATTATCCTGTCTTTTGGGTGCATGTCTGTTTCCATATATTTATAACATTCATGTATCTTTTTTAAAAAATAAAGCCAAACCAGATATTTATTCTTTAATATTCTCAGAGTGTTGTAATGTGTTCAGTTTCTAGCAAGTGGCTGAAAGGATGTGCATAAGTGTAGTAAAATCATGCTGTGAAAATCCAGAGATACCAAAAATAGGACCCAACAACAAATTTCAAATCGAAATGTATATTATATATACCCACATTTATATGAAAACAAATAAATGAAAGCAAAAGTATTTTGGCAAATATAACCAGCCTTTTAACAACAATATAACTTTTTAATTAAACACCCTGAAGTTGTTTTTAACAACAAGAACTTATTATAGCACTTTTTTTTGGTACACTCTGTTAAGACTATAGTTCAGACTATAGTTCAGACTCTGTAAGTGATATTCTTGGCTTAACTCAGTGCTGGGATTCAGCCAGTTCGCACCACTTCGGCAGAACTGGAGACTAATTTTTTGTTGCCCAGGCCCAGAAGACTTCCAGACGTGGCATCCACAGAGAACTGGTTGTTCACATATTTGAATCCCACCACTGGCTTAACTAGGTACCTTAACAGGATCAAGCTTAACTTAACCCTAATTTTGCATTCAAAAGATTGGTTCCTGATGGATTATAATACATGCATGAACAGTATGCGACCTAAACAGAGCTACATGTTTCATCTGATAATAAAGAAAAGGAGTTACTATATATATATTCTACCAAACTGAAAATATACTTTTATTTTGCAGCCCTGTAAAGAATGTCACTGTTCATTGAAATTTCTAATGTAAGAATGGTTTTAAAAAAACATGAAATACTAAACTTGTGCTATGTTGACTACTCTACATTTCTAAAACATTATTTTATATCCCTTTATATAAAAGGGTTAGTCACTTAAATGTAATCAAGATAAAGCAACCGTAAAATTCAACATACCTGATTCCAAGATTCATGGTCTCAGCAGTTCCAATCATACTGATGCCTAACAGCATATTATTGCAGATTTTTGCAGCCTGAAAATAAATGCATAACTCATAAATTTTTCAAATTTACAATAACGATCTCTCAGGAGCCTAATTTTATTAGAAACTAGTCAACCCATGCCCTGCTGCATTATTGTTTAAAGAATATTTTCTTACCTAAAAAACAAAAAACAAAAAAACAGAATGTCCAAGGATGGGCGAAAAAGTAGTGGGAGCAGAAGTGACTTCTAATATTCTACTGACTTCCATACTGAGTTTCTTTGTGAGAAACTGGCAGAGAGCATTGGAAGCCTTCCTTCCTTCCTTCCTTCCTTCCTTCCTTCCTTCCTTCCTTCCTTCCTTCCTTCCTTCCTTCCTTTCTTCCTTCCTTCCTTCCCCTCTCTTGCCCTCTTCTCCTTTGTATAATTTAACAATCTTGTGTTGAATTCCATCATTACAGAATATACCCATTCTCATTTCTATACTGTCTTAAGGATCCATGAAGTAAATCTGAATAAATCTGGATTATTGGTTGACGTCTGGCATTAAATATCCAATATAAAGATGGATTTGCCCTTGAATAGTCAGTCACAGAAGGATTTTATTAATTCCTTGCTGGAAGGGCTTCTTGGCACCAAAGAATGTCACTTGGGAGAGGCACTTGTATGGTCTGATATTTTTCTTGAACTAGTTTGCAATAGGTAAACTGAGGAATTAATTAGGTAGCAGTTGCAAATTGTCTGTTCTGACCTTTCCCTTAATACATAAAAATCATGAAAGTGAGTTCAGATTTTGGCCATGGCACCAATATCAGCAGAAATATTACATTATGCAAGCCATGCATTTTGCTTGATTCATTGTGGATATTATAACATTAAGGAATTTTTGCCAATTAGTTTGGCACATATTCTTGACCTGATATTTCCTTTGCTCCTCCAACTTTTCTTGTCTCCTCATTATGGACCCTTCCTTGTGATTCTAGAGATGCACAACACTATCCTACTCCATTTCCCGTCTTCCTGGCCACATCCTTTGATGATAAGTTTGGTGTCATCTCTTGACCATGACATCCCCTTCTCTTTCCCCATGACATAATTATGCTGATCATATTTCATTTTAATTTAATTATTTCCAGTACGATATTGTATGTTGCTGTTCTCATCAGAACAGTTTAAATTTCCTGCCAGATTCTCCATTGAGCTGTAGGAAGCTGTTAAAAATAGGATCACATGATCCTCCCGAGGGCTAGGTCAGAGCCAGCCTACCTGATCTCCAGCCCCTGAAAGAAGGTGCTGGTCTACACTTAATTTCAGAGTAGAAACAGTTGTAAAATGAAACAGGATGGGCAAAGACTAAAGTATAGTGACTAGTATATTTGTCTGACATCAGAAGGATCCAATTTCTACCCTCTCTGTAGCCATAGCATCTCACTTAGTGACTTTCTACCCAACCCACTCCCAGGTTGTGAAGAAATATAAGAGGATGGAGCACTATATTTGTGCCTTGAGTTCTTGAACAAAGATAGGATACAAATACATGTTTGTGTGCCAGTGAAGGGAACATAATGCAATAAAAATATACAAGCCTTTCTAGGCAGCTTAAAGTTGTTGCTTCTTTAAAAGACAGATGATGCATCAATTCCTTGCTGTTGGGTGGGGGAGGGAGTGAGGAATAGTAAGAGTGGTTAAGAAACTATCATATTCAAAATGAAGATAATTTTACCAAAATGAAAATTATTTCACCAAGATAATTTTACCACCAGCCCAACTACAATAGCAGTCTGAAGCAGTCACAATTTTTCAAATTCCTTCAAGAGTCATGGGTCCCAGATTTTGGAAGAATTGTCTGTGTCATCCCATTTGAGGCAGTTTTGTACACAAATTCTTGCTCTATGATGGACCGTTTTGTCTAGTTAATGCTAATAACAGCAAGAGTTTTAATATTATATAGAAGTTTTTGTTCCATAACCACTCTATAGAACACATATTGGCAATCTTTTGGGGGTCACATAAATGGTCACCTGCACTCAATTGCCACTTTTCCTAGGTTTGGGGGAGTGTGTGGTCTAGTTTTCAAAACAAAATAGGTTTTCAAAATTCTATGTCACTTAAATTAACCAATAAAAGTCATGAAAAGCTCTTGAAATCACAATTATTATCTTTTGGTAGAGGCTACCATCACTACCAAACATCTTCATTTAGAGCCTTCTTACATATGTCCTTAGGAGAATTAGCCAGTAATACTTGTATCATTTGAGCTGATCAGGCATTTGTGTCATACTGTGCCTTACCCTGACCTACTAAGCAACAAATTTTTCTTCTCTCTAATTTGTGCTGCTAGAATACGTAATTTTTGTTTTTTATTTTAGGCTTTACTAGTATATTTCATATTAGTATATTTTTATTAGTATATTTCATAAGCAACCAGAGGTATACAAATAATTTCACATTCAATTGTATCATTTTCAAGTAAAAAGAGCTGTTCTGCATTCAAAATGAATTGTTTGCATCATTTGGGAAGTGTCTTAAGGTTGAAAAAATGTTTCAAACTTAAAACAGAATATTTTATATTTGAAACACTTAAAATGCAAAACATGTTGTCTCTATAGGCAATCGTAATCTATCTAGTCAGTTTCACTCTTTCTTTTTGATTGAAAAAAACCTATTTAAATAACCACACTTACCAACTTCTGCCCCTCCTTCCCCACATATTTGTCAGGTTACCGTTATATTTTCAAAGTATGTTGCAACCTACAATCATCATTGCCATTATTGAATAAATCAGCTTGCTGCATGTCACAGTTTTCAATGGGAATTTCTATCTAGGAAGAGATATGCCTTTATCTTCATAGCTCAACAGCTCTGAACATTTTGTAAAGGACCGTATGAATGCACATATCAGATACTGAAAATATCAGGCCTTGGGCAAGGTAGAGGACATAACAATTCATTTTCCCCCCTTTTTGTGTGGACTGAGGATAAAGTAACTTTTGTTCCTTCAGAGTTGTTGTAGGTCGGGGCTGGGACCCTACCTAAATCCCATATTCTCCTGTTTGCCTATTGAATGGCTCACTGTGTTACTGGCCCATTGTTATAGGTCATCAGAAGTAAAAATATTGTCATGTGGAAGTGCCCATACTACATTCCAAACAACTCATAGAATTATAGGTTTGTTAGACTCCTATTCAAAATTTGTATTTTTCAGTGCAATTTTAACAAAATAATGTAAAAACACTGCAATATTCCCAATCTCAATGATGCCACCATTTAAGAACCAGCCTAAAATGAGTAGAGTTGGCAAGCCATAACAAAACACTGTTCATAAACTAAGTTGGGGTGGATATCCTTTGGTTATTATGACTGTGTTTAAAATGTTTTGTGGTGACAAAGCCATCAGAGCAGCAGCATGATAACACAAAGCAAATACATACACAAGATTTCAAACCTATTTTCTAGCAGGTTTTAGACAATATAGTTGGATAGTATTCTAGGGGAGACACATACGATTTGGTGCTGCATATGACCTTAGAATACAAATTTCCTATTTAATGAAAACCCAAGGAGTTGAAAACATGATGAGGTTTGATAAACATGAGTTCAGTTGTATATAATAAAAGGGACTAAGAAAGGCAGAAAATGTGCATTTCATATGTAATGTTCCACATTTTTGTTTTGGTAACTTAGTTTATTTTTCATTTTATATTATTTCAGGTTGCCAAAGGAGATGGAGACTTTTTCTTATGACAAATCACTTTGCATACACTAGTTGATTTATGAGCTACTTTCCTCAGTTTTCTTATTCATTTAGAAATAGTATAAGATGCTTTTCAGTAAATCTAAGCAAAATTATTGTTAAGTAACAATCAGAATACAGATGGCTGATATGTAGCCCTCCAGAGGCTGCTGCACTCTAATTTTAACATGAACAGTTTGATGGGTTTGAGTAGTTGATTTGAATAGTTGCAATCAAATTTCTAGAATACCACATCTACATACCTACCTTCTAAACAACTAAGTCACAAATACAACTAAAAGAAAAACAATGTGATACTTGCCCGCAGCACACTGAAAAAGACAAAAATGTCTGCAAAAAAAATGCAAAACTGCATTTTGTACATGAAATTTGCATGTGAGCCCTACAAATTCACCAGAAAAGTTTCAGTTTTCTTACCTATGCTTCAGATAAGGTGGCATTATAAACAGGGCTACAGTAGTATATCTTACTGGAAGTGGAGAGAGGATAGAACAAATGTCAATTAATTACCAGTTTAATGAAGAATTTCAGTTTGAAAGTAAGTTTCAATACGTTTGGGAGGTATTTTTGGCTTATGAAGCACATTAATGCAATGTGAAAGGGAAGAGACACTAAAGCTTATAACATGCCTAGGAATGATCTGCATTTACCTGTCCAGTTCCAACTTCTCCACAATAGACCACATTGGAACCCATACATGTGAGCAGCTCTTTTGCAGCATCAAATTCCTGCTCTACTCCCCCGACCATGAAGGTAAGATTTCCTGCACGAGCAGCTCCAACACCTACCATTAAATTAAGAATAACATAGTCATTAATGATTTTTAAGCTTCTTTTCATATCACTCCATTTGAAACTTCCTTTGTGCTTATCATCTGTATGGGAATGAAATTAAACAGCTCTCATCACTATCTTTTTTGGTCCAATCCTGTATGCATTTACTTAGATATTAATCTTTGATTTCTCTGCGGCTTACAACGATATCTATCTCTTTGGTTAGTTTAATAGTCTCTCTTTCTCTCTCTACACACGCACACATACACACACACACGTATGCATATATATACATACTCATTTACAGACACACACGCACACATATGCATATTACTACAGGTATCTTTGAAAATAGTCAAAGATGTCAGAATTTCCATTTCAGATTTAAAAAAATGCACTAGCGAGTTTATTTGTGAAATGAAAACTAATTTAAGATTAGATGATTATCATAGTAGACTGTCATTTAACAGCAGGTAACAGCAGTCCACTATGACAGTCATCTAACAGCAGGTAATGTCACTTTTTAATGGAAGGAAGAGTTTATTCATACATTCTCCTTTTTATAAGGCATTGTTACAATGGCATTTGCTATAAATGTTGTAGCCTGACCTCTTACCAATAGGAATTAAAAGTTAACAGAAGCTCTCCAACATTAAATATTATAAATAGTGTTTATCAATTACAGTTTTTTAAATTGTTCCAGAGAATCATTATATATAAGAACAAAAAAAATGTGGTAATCGTTTTTAGCTGGTTAATATTTTGATGAGAGCCAATTTGGTATTTATGAGATCAAATACCACCTAGAGTGACCTTGGGCCAGTCACTTTCGCGACCTTGGGCCAGTCACTCCTCACTGAAGTGAGGGAGCCCTAGAAGGAGGTAAGGTCAACCAATTCTGAAAAACCTTGCCAAGAAAATTCTAGGACTTTTCTAGGCAGTTTCTGAGATTCGGACAGGATTGAATGGAAGAAAAAAAAAATATTGACAAGTTACTCTCCCATCTGTCTAGCATATTTTATATTTCAAGTTGGCACAAATAAAGCATTTTTTTTAAAAAAAGAAAACTGAAGTATTTTGTTTATAAGAATTTCCAAATTTTGTCTTATTGAATTAGAGGCCTCACATAAACTCAAGGCAAACTCTCACAGTGAAGAAGAATGTATTTCTAACTACAATTAGTGCTTGATGGCATGTTATGCTGCATAAGAAAAATATCTATGATGCTCAGGATTAGGAAAATTCTGCCCCATCAGTTCAGAATTGCTGAAGAAACCTTGTCAAGTTTCTTGACTATTCCACTTCTATGCTAAGTCGAAAGATGCTGCTGCTGCTGCTATATGGTGGATTTATTTTTCTCAACTCAGTTCATCTTCTTTGCAACTAGGCCAGGAAAAAGCCATTCTATCCAGTTTAGGGCAATATCAGACAGACATGGTAGATATAGTACACTGATCTGTCCTACTATTTTTACAGCAATGTTTCCCAATTGTCAAGCTGCATATACCAGAAATACTATATGAAGTGAGGAAATCTAACTTCAAACTCTACTAAGAATATGATTCATTAGTTAATCTGATCCTCACTCTACTTAGCTGAAAGTTTACTGGGAAATAGAACAAAATTGTGCATTGTTTTTTAGAGGAGAGGGAAAATATTAATCAGATAAAATGAATAATATATATATATAAACTATATATATATATATATGAGTTAAATAGTGATCCAAGGTGGAGAACACACTTTTCTTTCCACCACAAAAAAGTATTATATCTATAGATTAGAAATTCGTTCTTTAGTCTCAGAACTGAAATAAATGCCTGTGTACCCATAGAGTCATTGCTTTTCCACAAAGTTTCTGAGTTTTACAAACTTAAATTGATGTATTCACTGTATTGTTAAATCACCAAAATTCACAATTCTGCATCCGAACTTCTCCAATCACTCTGAATCTAGAGGTTATTCAATTACTTACAGCAAAAGGGATTGTTCTACTTCAAAGTGCTGGCCAACTTCTTTCAAGCAGTCTTTTTTAACATGATAATGGTGTGTGAGAAGAAATGAGGTCAATGAAAAGCCCGAGATGAGATAGGTCTGCAGCAATAACAGTACACACAGTTGTCAACTGGCCCTCCCACAGAGAAATGAACAGCTTTCAGTCTGCTGGGGCACATAGTATAGATCTAAGATATGAACTGGAGATAGACAGGCAGATATGACTTGAGTCTTATAGTTGGCAATTTCTGGCTCTAATTAAGGCTTTCTAGTATCTGTAATAAAACTATTTTATCAAAGAACTGTGTACTTGAATCTCTGCTTGTTTGTTTTCACATTCAAGTAATGGTCTGGCTGAATGAAGCCTGACAGTTAGCCAGTATGCAATTTCCAGAATTTTAAAAGAAGCCATCACAGGGTATACTATTTGATGAAAATCCAGGATTTAATCTTTGAATTTATCTTTATGCTGCGTGCCTGTGTACTGATTCTTTATTATAGGTCTTGCTACAAACCTTCAAGTTCAGTGGCTGTGGTATTTTTAGTTGTGGCATGCTATCATTAAGAGGGAAATGAATACACTGAGCAGGACTGGAAATGGACATCTGCAAGGAGGAAAGCTTAACGTTATCTCTTCCCAGGCAATCTTGAAGAGATTAGAAATCTAGGATATGGCCAAATGCTTCAATTCTGCCTGCTCACACAGCTCTAATAATGGTCCCCAGACCCAGGGAAATGCTGTGTTTTGATTTTTTTAAAGACTTATCCATACATCCATGATATACAAAACATGCCATTTTGAATAGCATCAGTCCCATAGGATATTTTTTGCACCACAAAAATGAGGCTGGAAGAATGGTTAACTAGGTGGTTAGTTGTCATGTCCCAACAGGTTTTTAGTGTAAAGGATAAAATTTAAGCAGTATCAGTAATAAGAACAAGAGGGGGAAACAAATTTAAAAACCAACATTCAGCTCTGGTCGTTAGAATTCAGCCTTTTCCTCTTCTCCATATAGCAGATTTTCCCTGTGGCCACTGGTGATTTTCTGATCATAAGACATGGAGCCATCAAATAGCGCCAGTGACTTTCCATGTCCGTATCTAAGCTCCTTTTGCTTAGTCCTTGGACAGAAATCTGATGTCAAATTACTAACCCTCCTCCATATTATTTGGCAATTGTTTTTGCTTTATGAAGATGCTGCCCTAATACAATTTTTGAATTCTTTTTAAAGTTAATGGAAAACATTTGCTTTTTAATATAAGTGACACAGACAGGAAGAGAGAAATAAAATCCTAGGCATATCATGACAGCATTTATACAATAAATGACCAATCTGTAGAATAAAAGTTATTGGTGTCTAAGTCTCTACTTAACTATAAGAATACTAATATATTAGTTTTTTGTTAGGTTGATAACTCTAGCCCCCCCCCACCCCCTCAAATCACCTCATCCAAAAGACTGCTCATCTGTCTATCTAGCAGTCAGAGAAAAAATGGCATAAGAATCACAGAAGCTAAACGGAAAGGGACAGTCTTACAACAGGTCAGCTGGAACCCAGTAGGTCATTGACCTTTCAAAGACGATTTCTGCATACAACATAGGATGTTCACATAAGAAGGTTTCCATTTTTCTCATAGAAAAACACTTCCCCATGGATAACTTTGCTTTCTCTTCAGCCTACCTCAATAGCAGATTAGTAATAAAAAGGAGGCCCCGTGATAATGACATATTTCCAACAAATATTATGTGGGCTTTAAAATGTTCCTAGGAACAGATTTTGTTAAGAACTATCAAATTGTATTTAAAATTAACATGTCAATTTTTTTAGCTAGTTTTTGGAACAAGTCAGCTTGTCAAAATTCATCATGGAAATTTGCTTAGGTATTTTTTAAACAAAAGCCCACATTAAAACTAAACTGGAATGATTTTCTGATCCAATCTTAGGTCATACTGATTTTCCTATTAATTTTAATCTTAAAAAAAGAAGTCACATACATTAAATTCCACCTGAATTGTTTTCTTGGAAAGGCAATATCCATAAGTCTCTTTTGAAATGGGCTGAAATTTTTTTTTTTGTCTAGTTTTGAGCATACATTTGTTATAGGAAAAATCAAGAAATAGAAATAAATTTTAATTTTTTGCAATGCTAAATAAAGGGAGATTAAAGAAATTCTCTTTGCTATGCTTGTGGAAGCCAAAGAAAATATATGATAGTGATAACACTTTTGCAAACAGTTTATTAAAATAAATATGATGTTACTATTTATAAATAACAACCTATTCCTTTCTAAGTGCTATTGAAATTATGTCATTACTTATCCAAACATTTTGCACAAGGAAATCAACAATGAAACATAAACACTGAAATGAAGTATTTAATATTATGCTTGAGGAATTAATGTGTAATATGGTCTAGATCTAATCCTTGCTTACACATTACTAAACTGTAAAATACATTCATAAGTTCTTTTAGATTCCAATGTGGGATGCTATACATTTTGTGCTGAAAACAGTATGATCCAAAACACTATTTAAAGGTTATTTCATTTTTCCAGTAAATCATTAAATGTACAAACATGTACTAATATGTGGTTAAATGTTTTAAACAGTCTTCCCTAAAATGAGATAAAGGAGAGGGCTAAGGGGACCAGGCTGCTGTGGGAACTACCTTTAAAATGCAATTGTTTTAATCATTTTCTACAGATGCCGCCTCACAGGGTCTGCTGTCATAGGGACCATTTATGACTTGTTATGGTGTCTCTATTGTTCACCAAAGACATTCAGCTAAAAAGGGGACAGCTGGGACAGAAAGCTGCTACCCAAAAGAACAATATAATCCTGTGAAAAGTAATCAACAAATTTAAGAGTGTTAATTAACTTTACACTTTATCATGTTCAATTAGTTGTCTTTTCTCAGAAAAGATTGCCGTGCACAATCGGTTTAGAGCATGCCATGTTTGATTTGTAAGTGATCACTGTTTCAGTTTCAAAGTCGATATCAGCCACTCTCTTGGGTTTTAGTGATACAGATGAATGGCTCTACACATGTTTCAGAGGTGATTTGGTTTAATGTAAAGTAGCACAACATAACCTCTTTAATGTATGGTAGTTTCACACAGAAAGAAAACCAGCTATTTATGCTCGTCTCATTTGGACATTTATGCAAAATTTCTAATTTTGCCATATTATGTACTATGCACAAACATGCTTTTTACATTACATGTAATCTGCATTACCTTTAATAATGGCAGCAAAAATAAATGTTGAATAGTTACACTAAGCACTGCAGGTATAAATATGATGGTAGAGTGGGACTTTTACATTTCTAGGATAAATTTTTAAGTCTAGAGTTCTTCTAAGAAATTAGATTCATCAATGATTATAGTCTCTTTCTACCTATTTCCTTTACTATAGCCTTGCTGCTTGCTAATGGGACATGAGAAAACATGACAAAGTGACGATGTATTTTTAATGAACACCAACATTTTGTCAGTGCTGACAAGCAGGGTTGAAGATTATAATTATTTTTCACTTCGCTATTATGGCCAAAACTTTAAAAGAAAAAAAAAATATCTTCAGAGTTTGTACTAGCACTGTGAAAATATGTCATATCATTAAAAAAGCTGCTAGTTATTGCAATTAGCTATCAATGGGACACATTTGTATTCCTCTAAAAACAGTGCTCGAATTATATTCAGACAAAAAAGTAGCCAGTTGAATATTTCCATTATATCAAAATATATAAAACATAATAACATGCAATTATAATTGTTGACCAAATCTTTCTCCTAGGAGAAATTAGTAAGCTTCCAATCAGAAAAAGTAAATTCTGAAAGCTAACAATTATGTAAGTTAAATATTTAAGGGAGAAAATTGTAGTATACTTCTATAAGACCTGCAGTGACAAATGCAACATCTGATAGTATTAAATTTCTGCAGAAGATCTATAGGGAAAAAAAGAGAAGCAGTCAATAGATCTTTAAATTGGGTAGCAATAATTGTTCTTCTATCCCAAGTTGGCAGCTGCTACATTTGCAGGCTTGGTTCATTATTTACCCATAATGACCATCAAGCTCCACTCAACGTCAGATCACAACAACTGTCAGCAGCTCTTTTAATTAGCCTTGTTTGAATTCAGATAAATATCACAATGGCCCAACTTTTGTTGAAAGAGCAACAGAGTACTGTAAACAATGAGCTGTTCTGGCTTTAGATCTATCCACATGGAGATGCCTAAGGAACTATGATGTGGAAGCAAGTTTAATTAAATCTCATATAAAGAACAGTGAACACAAGATTTCCATAATAGTTCTTAGTGTTCAAAAAGACTTGTATTTCAATTCCCTCTATGTACTGTATTATATATAAAACTAAATATTCATAACATTTTCCTTTAAAAAGCATAATTATCAAAATTAATTAAGAAATAAAAGAATTAACTCGTCTATTTCATCTTGTTAATTCTCCTTAGAGATCATAATCTTTACTGTATGATCAGCTCCCTTTCTTTGTGCTCATGCCATCAGGATAATGATTTCCTTACCAGTGGCGACACAACACAAATTACGACTGTGTCACCACCACAGACCTGGAGAAAACAAACATTTGCATAAAAGTATGAAAGGCAAAAAAAGAATATTATATGTCAGTTTGAGCTTATGACATACTGTCATGTTAAATCTATAGACAAGTATCTATAGCTGAAGCATGATAATGTAGATATATATATCCTTTGCTGTAATAATAGCACCAACCTGTTTTCCATTTTAAAAACTCTTTTTATTACCAGTACTGGTATTTCTCTGGGAATTATGGGCCAATGCCCACTCTATTATATAACTGCAGCTTAATGGTGATCGGCTTCTACATCACCAATGTAAACAGTGCTGTAAAAAACCATCTACAAGTCAAAATGTAGCCAGATTTTATCAAGAACTAACCAGAACTTCATTGCTGATTTTCTAAGTAAAAATTCTAGGGCATATTGCTTTAAAATCCGGCACTATTTGTATTCTGTATTCCAAGAATAATTTATGTAAAGCTAAAATTTAGGTTACTGTTTTGCAATGGGTAGCTCAAACAGGAAAGTGCCAACTGTCATTAGAAAAAGCTGCATAAACGTGCACTCCTATTTTATAGTCCTCTAGTACATTTTTCTACTCTATAGGGGGGGGGGGAATCTAGGATCATTATGAGACACTTCAAAGAATTGGGGGATTTGCCTTGCAATCATCACACCATATTGTAAGCCTAAAAAAACATAAAACTTGTCATTCAGTTTAGTGCTCATGGGAGGAATAAGAATGTAAAGATTTATGCTTCAAAATAAGGTGATGAGTGGTCGTAAGAGTTGAAGTATTTGAACTTGGCCATGGACATAAGTGGGAGAAAAAAAGTAGAGAGGGAAGCCAACAAAGCTGCACGGGAAGTTAGTTGCATCTTGATCCTTGGAGACAGAAAACAGATCTAGGGAATGAAATATTCCAAAATTAATATGAGCCCAAAAAAATAATTCAGCAGAAGAATAAACTCTTCATCGTTGTTCTAGATTCCAGAATACTACAAAAGAAAACTGGCAAGATATTGTAATATATACTACTCATCATTACCACATTAATGAAAGGACAATTTATAAGGTAACATACTCTATCCTGGTCATGTTAGATAATGGTAAAAAGAAATTATAGCACTTGAAAAGTTACTGGATAGAGTAAGGAAAGCCAAGAGAAATGGATATAAAATTATTTTAACTAGTAAATGAAAAATCTCTCTGGACTATAATGATATGCTATATTAGAACTGTACTCTTTTGTATTCTCCAATCATGAAAGCTGATACTAAAATACGAATTAAGTTGATATTATTATTGTTATTGTTTCAACAGTCAAATCACAAAACGTGGAACTAGGCTATATTTTACAGCTCCAAAAGCATTCAAAAAAACCAAAATATTTTCCAAGAGTAGCAGAATTAAAAAAAAAATTCAAGCTAAACCTTGCCAATTAATGCTGGCTACACAAAACTATTTTAACAAACATATGCAGTCATCCAGAAATATCCGAAGACCAGATATATATGCATGTTGATAGCTTTAATATTATTTTTTTCAGCAGCACTTCTACAAATTACTTTCACAGTACTTCAAGGATTTAGTAACAAAACTTCTGAAAGTGAAACTGATAGAAAATTTTTACAATATAAGCCCAGAGAGTCCTCAGCTAACAATCCTAATTGGTACTAGACTTTCTATTGCTAAGCGATGAGGTGAAACACAATATGACTGAATCACTAAGTAATAGGAGGTTAGGTAATCTTGGTTGTGTTTGTTAGGCCAGGACTTAGACATTATTAGCAAGGGCTTCATGCTTCTCTTGCCCTCTTTGCTTCAACTTCAATTTCCCCATTCATCAATTCCATCTCTGCCCTTTCGGCCGCCTAACCCTCTGCTGCTCCATGCTTACCTTCACTATTTTTATCCTTCTGCTGCTGCTGCTGAAGGAGGCCTGGCCCTTTGTGAGATAGCTGCTGCCAGTACAAGGTCTTTTTGAGGCCTTTTTAAGGACCAGTAGGATGCGTCTCATCAGCAGCAGGAAGAGGAAGACAAAAGGTTGATGGTGGTGGTGTGCAGGATAGCAAAGGGCCAGACAGATGCCAAGGCAGCAGGGGCAGTGGAATGAAGTGTAGTCAAAAGAGCAGAGATGGGACGGATATAAGCAGGCGGGGGAACTGAAGTGCACCTTGTGGTCATAAAAGTGGACAAGCTGCCAAGTGTCAAAATTCAGATCCTGTGACCACAGGAGTATTGCAATAGCCATAACTTTGAGGACCAGGCAAAAATAACATTCATTCAGTGCCATTGTACAACTCCTGCAAATGGGAAGGGCCTCACCTTATTATACTGCTTTTCACAAGTTTTGAAAACCTTTTCCATTTCTGATACTCATTCTCCTTTCTGACATGCCTTACATCAGCGATTCTCAACCTGTGGGTCGCGACCCTTTTGGGGGGTGAACGACGCTTTCACAGGGATTGCCTAAGACCATCAGAAAACACATATTTCCGATGGTCTTAGGAACCGAGACACCGCTCCTCTATCTGGCCGCTGCTGCTGCCCTCCTCCTCCTCCTGCGGCTCCTCCAATCTAGGGCGCCCTTCTCCTCCAACAGCGCCTACTCCTGCCACTGCAGCGCCATCGTGCGTGCCCCCGACGCCGTCCCAGGCCAGCTCAGCTGCGTGGGCAGTCGGGCTGAGCCGGGTCTTAGCCACTGCTGGTGCTGCCGCTGGACTGCTCCGCCACTGCCGCCACTGCTGGGTGAGCTGAGCTGCGGCACCGAGCCGGTCCCCATGCCTCCTGGTTGCCCAGCTGCGCTCCGTCCCCAGCCGCCCTCCGTGCCGCGCCGGAGCTTCCTCCACGCCGCCCAGCCTGCCTCCCTCGCCGTCAGAGACCACCTTGGCCTTCTGGAGCCCAGCATGGCCCTAGGGCTGACGGGCAGGAGCGGTTCTTTCCCAGCTCGCTGGGCTCCGGGCCTCAGAAGCAGCCAGGTGGCAGCGATGCCCGCATGTGTGTCGGAGGCCAGCCGGCTGGGCCAGGAGGGGAGAAGCAGCAACTTCGGAGCGGGAGCTGGCACTCCTCTCCTTCCTTTCCCCTTCAATCTCCTTTCTTCTCCATCTCCTTCCTTTCCCCTTCAATCTTCCTTCCTTCCTTCCTTCCTTCCTTCCTTCCTTCCTTCCTTCCTTCCTTCCTTCCTTCCTTCCTTCCCCTTCCCTCTTTCCCAACATTTTTGAGCAAGGAAGAGTAAGTTTCTCCAGTGAGCATTTCTATAATGTTTTTGTGATTAATCACTATGCTTTAATTATGTTCAATTCGTAACAATGAAAATACTCCCTGCATATCAGATATTTACATTACGATTCATAACAGTAGCAAAATTACAGTTATGAAGTAGCAACAAAAATAATTTTATGGTTGGGGTCACCACAACATGAGGAACTGTATTAAAGGGTCGCAGCATTAGGAAGGTTGAGAACCACTGCCTTACATTTTTCCTCCTTAGTCAATGAATTGCAGAGGGAGAATCATTCGTGGTCTACTGAAAAAAGGCTCTTGAAACTGTATTTCATTAGATAGCTTATTCTTCAACTTGTGAACATGATCAATAGCACGGTTTGACAATGAATTCAAAGATACTATTCACTTAAAATATGCAAGGTTCATGTAAGTGTTTGCTTATCCAAAGTTTTCATTAGTTTAGGGAGCAGCCTTATCATCTAACACAGGAGTGTCAAATTTCTGGCCCACAGGCTGGACGCATCATGCGGAAGCTGTGCCCACCCCATTGCTGGGAATGGCAAAACTGTCCCGATTTGTTGCACGACGTCACGTGACATCGTGAGTTTGACATGTCTGATCTAACAGATATTCTTATAAGCAACTGCAGTGCTCTTAACTGCAGTTAAGAGCATTGCAGTTGTAACTGTTCACTAACTGTTTTTCTGAATTGACTTTTAAACCATTTTTTGCATGGGTCTGAATCCAATTGAATTTACTAGCATTATGTGTACTACCAGAAACTTCACAGATGCTTAAATAAAATTTCATATCAAATTATCAAACACACACAAAATTATATTTTTCTGAATGGAAATGCTTAAGCTTTATCTACTCAATTACAAAGCAAAAAGCGGCTTTTATGGCCAAACATATTTAATCTGTGCATCTTTCCACATTAATTTTAATCACAATATTGAAAAATTCATGTTGTGGTTTATCATTCGAAATCCAATCTATCATATCAATCTATCATATTGAAGATTGTTTTTTATATCTACCCCATCATATTTTTAGTTTGTATACATTTTATTACATAGTGAAAAGTCCTTTTTATGTAAAATATTTCATTGTAAAAAATCTAATTTGTTGATAAGGGAGGATGCTGCATTTGCTGGGAACAGAATCAAGAGGGTAAGAAAGTTAATTATTTCCCATAATAACTAATTATGACTAGATAAGAGAGTCTTTGGTAATGACCTACTCTATGATTAAAGGCCCACATCTCAAGAAATATAATAATATATGAGCATAACTATATATGCAAAGTACATGGGACTTAACTTGTCAGTGAGTGATTAAATAGGAATTCATAATTAGGAAAGTCCACTGTGTAATTTATTAGCTTTTTTGACAGGTCTGGTTCATTAAAGGTTGATTGCTAAAGACTGACCTCTAGTGGCAAAGTAATCTCTGATGGTAGTTCGTATTTCTTTATGGAGAAACAACTCCATATAGTTAGCATTTATCTCCCGAGGGAGTGAATAAAAATGATTAAATCTGTATATTTTCTTCTGAGCATTCAGATCAGTTTTTGATACTGCAATCATACAATGAATGCATTAAGTATTTTATTTCAAATAATAAAAAAATCATTTATAAAATTGAGTCGTATTGTTTGACTTCCAAATAATAACCATATTCCAAAATCCATCCATCCATCCTATATAAAGCACATAAAACATGTCCTTAGCTATAAGTGGATGATGCTATTCTTCTTTCACATATTAGATTGAGCTTCAAATGCCTACTTGATGCATTAGTTAAATATTACCAAGAATTTCAATTACAAATCAATTGCAATATGTGAAAACTAATTTTCTGGATGTTGGGGGAAAAAGTTAAAAAAGTAGAACCTAAATATTCAAGATCATGTGATAACATGGAACATTTTAGTTATTTCAGCATTTTATTTAGTCATGCTCTATCCTGGCAACATAATCGTAACACAACACTTCTAACAGCAACATATACTATGATGGCTTTGCTTCAATATTTTTATTTAAAAAGATTTGTTCTTGGAGCAATATAGATTTTTAATGCAAAAATTGCATCTCAAATTCTATATGAAGCTCCAATTTGGATTATATTTATTAATACAAGCAGTTCTCATTGAACGAGGAACCAGAATTTTCACTGCTAAGCAATGTCACTATAAGATTGCAACATCACAAGATTGCATTCCTTAGCAAATGCAATCCCTACATTTCCCAAAGTTATTGTTAACTGAAAACCTCTTTGCAGCTTCCTACCAGCTTCCAACAAGCAAGTGGAAAAGCCAGCAGGAAGTTGAAAGTCCTAATTGACTTGCAAGTAGGCTCTTGAGTCTGCCTGCCGGGTGCAGAGCGAGTGTCACATGGCATGAGAATAGGGCAGGCTTATAGTGGCTACTTCAGGTGGGAGTGTGCGAAGAGCTGATGTGACATGACACAAATGCAGCAGAGGTGGCTGCTGCAGGATGCATGAGGGGCAAGAGCAAGACCATCTTATGGAGGCTGCTGGAGAGTGCACAAGGGCTGAAAAGGCATGGCGTGAACATGGCTAGCTGATGCAGGATATACTGTTTCCCCGAAAATAAACCCCACCCCCCAAAAAAGACTTACCCTGATTTGTGGGGTGGGCCCAACATAAGCCCTACTCCAAAAATAAGCCCTAATTAGGACCCCGCCCACTCTGTCCCACCTGGCTGTCACAATGGGGCAGTAGGCTGCATGACACATTGCGCCATTACCGCCACGAGGCAAGGCAGAGGGGGAGAGGATGGAGCTGCCCCATGCACCCCGCACCTGCTTCCTTCAGCCCCTCCAGCCAGCCATTCCTTGTTCCCTTTCACTTCCCTCCCGAGCCGG
Organism: Crotalus tigris; assembly: GCF_016545835.1. NCBI lineage: Eukaryota > Metazoa > Chordata > Lepidosauria > Squamata > Viperidae > Crotalus > Crotalus tigris. The sequence continues at coordinate 3,061,451 of NW_024096625.1, read as the reverse complement.
ACTGCCATGCTACCGTACGGATGATGGGCGGGGTAGGCCTGATCGCCCTCTGCAGTTAAAGGCTCTACTGCCGCTGTGTACCACTGGAGGGCCTTTCTTCATGCTTTGTCCCTCTGATCATCTGCCCAGCACAGCCGCTTCCTCCTCCACCACCAACTCTCCCGTGGTTTGTGCCATGACAGCGCAAGCCTCCCGTGGCCTCCTTCTGCCAGCCGTCCATCACCACCACTGGAGAGAATGGAGAACTGGGAGGGGAACGGCTCTGCACAGCGATGCAGGGCAGGGAAGAGCATTCGCTTGCCTCCCTGCATCGCCCCGCGTCTCCCTTCTCCATTCTGGAAATGGCAGCCCCGTTTCCTGCCGCTTCTCCTCGTGGTGTTATTATAGAGCTAGGAGTACCATCGCCCAGCTTCTCCCTCTTCCTGAAAGCAAAAAATTCAGCACTACCCTGCTTTCCAGCTCCGGCGCATTTCTGTCCTGTTGCAAGGAAATGGAGTTTATGAGACTAAAAAAAATTCAGTCAGACCTTCCAACTTTGCGAGATCTTTTTTTTTTTTTTTCACAAGAAAAAAAAGGAAGCAAGGAATGGCCTGGTTGGGGGGGGGAGATGAAGGAAGTGGGTGCAGGGTGTGAGAGACAGCTCTACCCCCACCTGCCTCGCCTTGCTGTGATGGCAGTGGTACGATGTGCCGTGTGGCCTCCTGCCGCAAGCGGCCGCAGAAGTAGGCAAGCAGCCATGCTGGCTCCTGCTGGATGGGATTGTTGGTGCCGCTGCCACGAGGCGAGACACATATCACAGAAAATATAAGACACCGCCTGAAAGTAAGATCTAATGCCTCTTTTGGAGGCAAAAATAATATAAGACTGGGTCTTATTTTGGGGGAAACAAAGTAGGAGTGCATATAGCACTGTAAGCATGGTGGGGTTTGTGGTAGTTGTTGTAGGATGCAGAAGGATGTTCAAGGGGTGGGGAGGAAGGGCACAAGTGCAGTGGGGTTAGAAGTGGTTGCTGCAGGGTGGGGCAGACTTACTCAAGCAGTTTCAACTTTCCCTGTCCACTTGCTCACTGACTCCCTGTGGAAAACTGGTAGAGAAGGATGCAAGTGGTGACCATGAGATGGCAGGACACTGTAACCTCTATAAGCACCAACCAAGTACTTTGATTGTGATCATGTGATCAGGGGCTACTGGGACAGTCATAACTTTGTGGACCAAATGTAAGTATCACTCAATTAGCATCACTGTAACTGAATCAGCCGTTGTTAACTGAGGACTATCTGTAATAACGTAGCCCAATTTCAGGTGAAATTTTAAACATCTTTTTAAATGTACTAAAACATGTTACTTTCCTGGAAAATGGGCAATGCCCTTTGAAAACAAAAGCTTGACTAAGGACTATTAAGTTTTGTTGCAAATATATGTTTTTTAAAATAAGGAAGGATTGCTTCAGAAAATATTAAATGAATCTTTTGTAGATATGTGGGATAGATAGTCATTGATATATAACCTCAATTGAACACAAAATTTCTATTGCTAAGCAAGACAATTGCTAAGTGTGCTTTGATTATGTTTGTCGCCACATATGTTAAATGAATCATTGCAGTTGTTAAGTTAGTAACACAGCTGTTAAGTTAAACTGACTTTGGTTGTCGGAAGTTGCAAAAGGTGCAAAAGACCCAGGCATACTACAACCATCATAGATACACGCCAGTTGCCAAGCATCCAAATTATGATTATATGACTGTGGAGGATGCTGCAATGGTTCTAAGTGTAAAAGACAGTCATAAGTCACATTTTTTTTAGTTACATAGACACTTTGCATGGTCACTAAATAAAAAGTTGTAAGCTAAACTTCCATATTTACCTGTAGCTTTTGAAATTAATTAGATATACATTACATCTCCTTAAATAGCTTAATAATTTATATTTAAGTAAATACAGAATAGTCTTTGTGCCATCAAATATGCTATATGGTAAATTTCAAAAAGTCCCCATCTCAATGATTTTATCTCTATAATGCTATTGATCTTGAAACAATGGGTCCTATTTTATTGTACTGTGAATTTCATAAAAGTCGTTGACAGGATGTTATTTGGCCCAGTTTAAAATCAAAACCAAGAAGAAATATTTCTGAATATTTCAAAATTTTATTTATAGATGAAAATACTAAAATTACAGACAACAGCTATATTTTTAATAGTATCTATAAAAACAAGATTTTTAGTAATACATCAATGTAGGGGTTTTTTAAGCATATTATATAACATTTGTCAAATATTTTGGTAAAATGTTTTATCTAAAGCTAAATTTTAGATTATATTTGAAATTTGTTATCTGATTCTTTAGTAAATTAATAGTACACAGAATTGTATTTTGGAAAGCCAATGTAAGAGATTGCCATGTTTATTCCCAATTTACTAGAAATTAACAAAATTATTTAATAGAAAATATAAAATTTATATTAATAAAATTAACAGAAAATCAATTCTATTGTTTAATAGAAATATCATAATAATTTTGTAGTTTCAATTTAATTTGAGTCTTCTTTGTATAAGTATTTATACAAATAATTCTTCCTGCAAGAAAAGATTAGCTTGGTTTCAAAATGCCAATTCCTTCTTTTTTAATGGAAAAGGTTAAGATAAGCCGAGGTGGCGCAGCAGTTAGAGTGCAGTACTGCAGGCCACTTTAGCTGACTGTGTTCAGCAGGTCAGCGGTTCAAATCTCACCGGCTCAAGATTGACTCAGCCTTCCATCCTTCCAGGGTAGGTAAAATGAGGACCCAGATTGTTGGGAGCAATGTAAATATATATATACATTGCTTACTGGTGTATACCGCTTAGAGAGTGCTTGCACTTAAAGCGGTATATAAGTCTCATAAATAAATAAATAAATCAGTTGCTACTTTTCTACACGTAGCAATAACAGATTGATTTAGCTAGTCTGCAGCAAGTCTTGTATGAGGATTTTTAAATGCTATCTGTGCTGCTTCTTGAACTAAAAGTACTGCTATTGACAGGACAGTTTTGATGTGTTCTTAAAGATGAAACCAAGATATAAATGCTGTGTAAGTAGACACTTGTTACTCTGGAAGTGTGCAAAACAGATGGGTAAAAGTTCCAGTTGTTTTTCATGATGATTTAATGTACTTGGCTGAATAATGAGTACTGCTTCCCACAGCAGCTGAATCACCATTTAATTCTATTATCTTAAATTCATGACCCACCAGCATGAAATGTCAACCTGATTAATCTCAGCTCAACATGACTGACCTCAGGAGAGACAACGAAAGCCTGCTAGCAGAATATTGTTATTAATGATCACTTTGTTTTCATTTCTACTGGTCTCTCTTATTCATATCTAAAATAATGACATTAGTAAAGGAGAACTCTAAAAATAAATATCTAACTGAAATTTTCTTTTAATTCTAATTAAGTGGCAACACAACATATTGTAGGTACTGTAAATTCATTTGTTTGAATATAATGGTTTGTGATTATCACTCACTAAAATCAAATGCATAAAAATGTGGAGAAACTAGAACTGCAGCTAAAATTAAGAGTACTGTACATTTTTTCAGCTGAAGTGAACTCAATATATAGCATTGTAAGTTATTTTACATGAGCTATAGTTAAATGGATGTTATTGTGACAATGAAGGGCCCACTGCTTAGTTGCCATGCAAGATCCAAAGTGAAGGTCCTTGGTGATCTCTGACCCTGGTTATTTTGCAAACATTTCATTAACCAAACTATCATCAATGCATTGTAGCCTGTAATTTGCATGAATAAATCACAAGAACTGTTTGGATGATCATTGGGACACTGAGATCACTAGATGATCTCCTGTCTGTCTGCCCTCAATCTGCAAATAGTTCAGCTTTGTACATAAGTAGCTTTATGGGTGATAACAAACATCTTTAGTTGTATCTGGAAATCTATTGGAAGGCAGTGCAACTCATGAAACAATTACTATACCATACTGAAACCATAACTATCTATGCTGCTACATTTTGGATCAATTGTGGTTTTGGAAGATGTTCAAGGGCAGCCCCAAGTAGATCACATTGCAATATGTAGGAGATAACAATGGCACAAGTAGCCATGTTCAAGCTTTCCAAGAGATCCAGGAATGAGCATAACTGGCAGACAAGATACAAGTTTGACAAAGATCTAGTTGGTTACAGCTGCCACTTGGTCAGCAGTTGTGATCACAAGAGAACTCCAAATTGTACACCAATACAATACACCAACAGCAATTCTATTGAGTGTAATGGCAGAAAGATCTGAAATCCTGAAGGCTCTTCAGTTTTGTCTGGATTAAACTGAAACAGATTTATCCTCATCTGGATCCCATAATACCAGACACTGAGAAAAACCCTGATGCATCTCTTGATCATCCTGATATAGAGATATACAACTGGATATATAATCAGTACATGGATAATAACTAACTGCATATCCAATGGCTTAATGTAGCTGTGAAATAGAATTGGCTATGGGATCTGTTAATAGAAGTAGAAAGAATGCTGAGCCTTAAGGAAAGTTACAAAGAAGAGTCTAAGGCTAGATCACTTCCCATTTACCAGCCCTATTTGGAACAATACCAGTAGGAAGCAGAAGAACCAATGTTTCCCCTAATCCTAGCTCCCAAAGACAATCCAGAAAGATACCATGTTTGATAATATTGAGGATTTCTGAGACATCAAGGAATGTTATACTACCCCAATCCTTGTCCCGCTAAAAGACATATACAAATGCAATCAATGCATTTTAGTGATATCTGGTCTGAAAGCTGACTGAAAAAGGTTCAGTTAATTTGTTTCTTTTTCATCCTTGGAGTTGTAAACCAACTATCTTCTTAACAACTTTCACTAAAAAGGGAACATTAGAGACAGAGTGATAGTTGTCTAGAACCATTACATCCAGAAATGGTTTCTTGAAGAATAGATAGATTACTGTTTCTTTAACAGCTGGTGAAGTGTCATGTTCCCTCAGGAATCCAACTGCACATCAACTCCTGGGTGATCAGAACCAATCAGGAGGGTCATGAATTTAACACATTACCATACTTACAGCTTCAAGAACACTGTCTGCTTTATCAAGATCCTAAGGCTTGAAATCTTTTCAGATAACTACGCTAATCTATATTGTCAACTCCAAGGGATAGTCGGGAGTCCAATTGAAATAGATCTGAGCAATTTTCTGACAAATCCCTTGAGCAGCACCCACAGTGGTTCTGTAGATTTTTCTTGAGCCCAGGAAGAAGACTATCCTGAATAGGACTTCTGGCTATCTATCTGCATATGTGAAAAATAATTATGTTTTGCTGGTGTTATTACAATGAAATAATCCTTAACAAAGATCCTTATTTGTGTGCTCCAGGGGTCTCTTCTACCACTTCAAGTTCCTCTCAAAATCAGAAGGCTTTCTGAGATGTGTACAACTGAATCCAAGGCAAATGTTGCTCCTTCATTTAGACAGCAAGCAAAGCCTCACTTAAAAGATTTATCAGAGTCTCAAGAATGATTCTAGGTTTCCTCTAGAATCCAACAGGGTCCATCATGCACCTGGACAATATTATCTGTGGTCTGTTAATACAGTATCTGTTTTAATAAAATCTATCCTCTTAATATTTATCCAAGTTTTCATGTTCTGTGCTATGGCTCATTCAGGTGAATTTTTAAATGTATGTCCTGTTGGGTCTAGATTTCCGGTGTTAGAGTTTAAAGAATTATTCTTTAAAAAATATTCTTTTAAAAAGGTAGTAAAAATCAGAGTTCTACATGGAAACAACTTGAAGGCAGAGTATTGCCATCTAGATTTGAGCACTAAAAAAGGTTCCTGCAATGAATGCATTTATATAGATATAAATCTTCATATCATGAAAATCAGAGACTTTATTGTCTATTGTAAAAGTCAGTCCTTCTGTTCAGCAAAATATAATTATTCCATAAAAGAATGTAAGAACCAATATTATAAGTAATATTCTAGGAATCCATGTTCATAGGGATTGGCTTAGCTACTAGAAGAGTAGTTTTACTGAACAACTCAAACAAATTGCTCTATTTGGCAAGCAGGGTTGCCAAATTTGCCCACTTTCAATAATCCCTATTTTTCTACAAGAATATTGCACAGGACAGATGTTCTAAAAAATAACTTTTAAAATGATTTACATGAAGACAAACTACAGCAGTTTGAAACATAATCGCCACCATCTAATACAAAGAATAGCATCCATCATTATATCCAAATTAAAAAAAAATTATATCAATTCTAAACTTTGAAAAAGTAATCTGTAATTGTGATGGAAAAGAAGGGAGTTTGATTTATTTACAAATATTGGTGCTCGAAGAGAAATTGTATTCTGCATTATATATAATGTATACATTTAATACTGCATTATAATGTTTTCTAAAACAAACCAAATTGTCAAATTGATATCAGTTACTGAAGAGTTAAACACAACATATTTTAATCTAAGTGTCTAAACTAACCTGCATTCAAACTAAGAATGTTAAATATCAATATATTCTGCATATTTTTCATTAAAATAATGAAAAACAAGAGGTATAAGACATTGGTTGGTTTCCTGATTCTGTTCAATCCAGATGTTTTCATGGCAACTTAGCAATAAAAAAGAAATGAAAACTATTGATTCATATAACATTCCAAGTGAAAAGGGATTACAAGTAAAATTATGGAAGTTTCTATAGTTTAGAAAATATTTTAAACATTAAAAAACATTTTAATCACATAGACAAATGTTCTGAAAGAACTTAACTTCCATTTGGAAGTTGATGAATGGAATGGGACAATCATTTATGCAAGCAACAGCTTTATTATCTGTAATTTCCTAAGAAAGCTGTATAATTTTTTTACTTTGAACCTATTATATTATTTCCACAGTACCATCTAATAAGGGACCTTATTAATACTATCTAATAAGGGACGCTGGAATGTGCAATGTGCAGCGGTGGCCAAAAAAAATAATACAGAGGTTCAGAATTTTAAAAAAAGTGAACTATTAGTGCCCCTTTATAAATTCTTAGTAAGATCACACCTTGAATATTGCATTCAGTTTTAGTCACTATATTACAGGGGTTCTCAACCTTGGCAACTTTAAGATGTCTTAAAGTTGCCAACGTTGAGAACCCCTGCTATATTACAAAAAAAGATGTTGAGACTTTGGAAAAAGTGCAAACAAGAGCAATTAAGATGATTAAAGGCATGGAGACAAAAACATATGAAGAATGGTTGCAGAAATTGGGTAAGGCTAGTTTAGAGAAAAGAAGGACTAGGAGGGACATGATAGGAGTCTTCCAGTATTTGAGGGGCTGCCCAAAGAAGAGAGGGCCAACTTGTTTTCCAAAGTACCAGAAGACAAGAAAAGAAAACGGATGGAAACTAATCAAGAAGAGAAGCAACCTGAAATTAAGGAGAAACTTCCCAACAGTGAGAACAATTAACCAGTGGAACGGTTTGCCTTCAGAAGTTGTAGGTGCTTCATCACAGGAGGTTTTTAAGAAAAGACCTGTCTGAAATAGAATCAGGTCTCCTGCTTGAGCAGTGGTTGAACTAGAAGACCTCCAAGGTCCTTTCCAGTTCTATTCTGATTAATTCTAAGCAGTTTTGGTGAAAGTGCAATATATGAGAAAACCCTGAAGATATAATTTAGCATGCCTCATAATATAAACACATTGTCAAAATATATTAACTAAAAGTGAAATTAATTATGGATAATAAGTGTATTGAATATATTACCTGAGAATATGTTTTAAGAATACTAATATAGTATTTCAAATAAAATCAAACACAAAAATGTAATAGTTCCTCTTAGCATTTCTTCCTTACCCCAATTATAAGTATGTAAGTATGGAAACTACTTCAATAGTAAAATTTACATCTCAGCTGGTAATTTAATAGTAAAATTTATCATCTCAGCTGTCTCATGAATTTCCCTATATTAAAATAGTTATAGAATGTACCTTTAAAGCATTAAAACTGTAATGGATAAAGAAAAATGAGCTATGGGTTTTTTAAAAGTTTGTATAGCAAATATTAAAACATAAACAATTTGGGTGTTCCTCATTTGCTTATTAGAACTCACTAATGATAGTTCTCTATTGAGTTTATCTCATATATATATATATATATATATATATATATATATATATATATATATATATATATATGTTTTCTGAGGTTTTCGCGTGTGTTTGTATGTAGGTCTTTGGTTGTTCGGGTTTTCTCCCGCGTAAAATTGGAAGTGTCTTGGCGACGTTTCGACGAAGTCCCATTCGTCATCTTCAGGCTGGTGTTTTCAGCTTCGTGCTTCGAGCAGCAATGTGTGGTCTTAGCTGTTTCTTCCTTTTAACTGCCAGTGGGGGTATGAACTGATTGGGTGGGAGCTTGGCTGTGTTCTGATTGGGTGGAGGTGTGTTCTGAATGGTTAGGGGCTTGGCTGTGCTCTGATTGGCTGGGGGGTTGGCTGTGCTCTGATTGGCTGGGGGAGTGTTCTGTTTGGTTGTGCTCAGGTTAGTCTGAGTTGCAGAGGGGTTTAAGATTTTGGGCTGCCTTGCTATTTTTTGGCTTCGCGTTTGTGGTCGTGCCTCATTTTCATGGAGGGTGTCAGTTTGCTTCATGTATGGATTGGAGGGCTTTAAAGTGGCTAATGATGCAGCTCTGGTCTGGCTTCTGGTTTGGGGTCGTGCCTCATCATCGGTGTGGCTTTGGGTTTGCTTTTTGCGTGGATGTGTGGTGGTGGCATCCTGTGTGGTTTTTGTGAGTGTGGGTCTGGTATCATTTTTTGTATTAGGGAGTCGTTTGTCAATAAGGGCGGGTTTCCAAATGGCTGGTAGGCGGGAGGTATCATCTCGCTTGTTCATGCTGTGTGGGCGTTTTTCTATCTCGATGGCTTCTCTGATTATTCTGTTATTAAAATGTTCACTTTTGGCAATGGTTCTGGTATTTTTAAAGTCAATTTCATGTCCTGTGGCTTTAAGGTGTTGGACCAGGGAAGATGTTGGTTCCTCTTTTTTGACTGAGTTCTTATGTTCTTCAATGCGTGCACTTATTCTTCTGTTGGTTTGTCCGATGTATGTGGTGGGACAAGTGGTGCATGGGATTTCGTATACTCCTTGATTTTCTAATTCAATTTTATCTTTGGGGTTTCTAAGGATGGTGGATATTTTTCTGTTTGTGCAGAATGCTGTTTTGATGTTGTGTTTATGGAGGATCTTACTGATTCTGTCTGTGGTGCCTTTTATGTATGGGAGGAGGGCTTTGCCGTTTTCTTGTTCTTGTCTTGGATTTTAGTGGGGGTTTCTTTTTGGATTAGGTTTGTAATCTTATTTCTTTGGAATCCATTGGATGTTAGTACATTGGTGAGAGTGTGTAGTTCGGTTTTTAGGTGTTGTTCGTCAGCTAAGCGTTTTGTTCTGGAGATGAGTGTCTTGGCTACAGAGTTGATCTGTGCTGGGTGGTGGTGTGAGAGAGCGTGCAGATAGCGGTTTGTGTGTGTTTTCTTCTGGTAGATGGTGTGTCCTAGGGAGCCATTGGATTTCTTGTAGACTAAGACATCCAGGAAGGGAAGTTGGTTGTTAGCTTCTGTTTCCATGGTGAACTGTATTTTGGGGTGTAGGCTGTTGAGGTGTGTGAGGAAGTTGTCCAGTTTTTCTTTCCCATGTGGCCAGATTATGAAGGTGTCGTCTACGTATCTGAGCCAGAGTTTGGGTTTGTGATCCGATTTTTCTAGAGCTTGGGTTTCAAAGTGTTCCATGTAGAGGTTGGCAATGACAGGTGAGAGGGGTGATCCCATGGGTGCTCCTTCTGTTTGTTTGTATTTTTGTCCATTATAGATGAAGTATGTGTTGGATAGGCAGTGGTTGGTCAGATCTAAGATGTGTTTGGGGGGGTTATATTTGTTTTGGATAGCTGTCAAGGCTTCTTTGATAGGCACTTGGGTGAAGAGGGATATGACATCGAAGCTCACGAGTAGGTCGCTGGGCTGTAAGTTTTGTTTCTTTATGATCTCTATAAACTGGAATGAGTTTTTTACGTGTGAGGTGATGGATTCTGCATAGGGCTGTAGTTGTTTGGCGAGAAATTTGGCTAGGTTTTGTAGAGGTGAGCCTATGGAGCTGACTATAGGTCTGAGTGGGGTTCCTTCCTTGTGTATCTTGGGGAGACCATAGAGTTTGGGGCATCTGGATGATTTCTCTCTGGGAATGATTCTTTGCTGGATCTCTTCGCTAATGGGGGAGGCTTTTATTTTGGATCTGGTGGTTTTTTCCAGGTAGGTGGTGGGATCTGTATTTAGGGGTTTGTATGTGGAGTCTTGGAGTAGGTTGGTTAATTTGGTTTGGTAGTCAGATGTGTTCATAACCACCGTGGCGTTGCCCTTGTCTGCTGGTAGGACATCCTCCATGAAAATGAGGCACGACCACAAACGCGAAGCCAAAAAATAGCAAGGCAGCCCAAAACCTTAAACCCCTCTGCAACTCAGACTAACCTGAGCACAACCAAACAGAACACTCCCCCAGCCAATCAGAGCACAGCCAACCCCCCAGCCAATCAGAGCACAGCCAACCCCCAGTCAATCAGAGCACAGCCACGCCCCTAACCAATCAGAACACACCTCCACCCAATCAGAACACAGCCAAGCTCCCACCCAATCAGTTCATACCCCCACTGGCAGTTAAAAGGAAGAAACAGCTAAGACCACACATTGCTGCTCGAAGCACGAAGCTGAAAACACCAGCCTGAAGATGACGAATGGGACTTCGTCGAAACGTCGCCAAGACACTTCCAATTTTACGCGGGAGAAAACCCGAACAACCAAAGACCTATATATATATATATATATATATATATATATATATATATATATATATATATATATAATTTAAATTCACTGTGTATTGATAGAATTATAATTTAGTGTTACATGTCACTGGAAAAAGCAATTATGCTTGGAAAGTTAGTGGTAAAAGGAAATCAGGTTGCCAAAGAACATTGTGGCTCGACACCATCAAAGCTGACACCAGCCTGAGCATAGAACAACTCAAAGTAGTGCAGGATCGGAAGACATGGAAAGATCTGGCTCACAGAATCACCAAGAGTCAGACACAACTGAAAGGGCTACATCATCATAAAAAATACATAATGGCTATATTACTTCTGAAAGCATACCAAGGATGTTAGATGATTCCCAAAGTATTTTTGTGTAAACAAGAAAACAGAGGGAAATGTCTTCACTTTGCAGGCATAGAGGAAAAGCTCTTCAACTTGCAGGAATCGCCTCTGTAGACTCAAACATGGTAAAATGAAAAAAGAAGTCTCAGCAAGTCTTTTTATTTGTATCAAGAAAAGTGCATAAGAATTATATTGTCAGGGGCTCCACATATCACCATGGGTGATCATCCTCTTGGGATGATCCGTCATACTTACTTCCTTAACTTTCTGCATTTTTAAACAGACTTCTAATGAAAAGAAATGAAAATCCACATACTTCAAAGTGAGGTACTAGCCATCAACATTACCTTAGTTTCAATAATATTTGGATGACCCAAATGTCTTCTTGAACAATAAAAATGGAAATACACCACCTGCCCTCAAGAAGAACAAAAGTAATTAAGAACAGCACAAATGTGTTTGGGAATAAAGGAGGTTTGGAGGAAGTGATGCTTATTATTCTGGTAAAACTATTTATCTACTTTCTAGCCATTTATCTACTTTCTGTAATAGCTATTTTGTGAGAATATCTAGAACGTATTCTGATAATTACAAGTGGGTCAATAACTACATTATTGTTATAAACAATTTTACACATAGGTTCTATAAATGAAAACATTTTGTTGATATTATGCCTGTTTCTTCTTTAAACAGAAAATAATACCGTAATTTGAGATTGCATAAGAAATCTGCTTACATTAATTACAGATTACTTACTAGTTGAAAAGTGGAAAATTCACATTCTCATATTTTTAGATTGACTATCCTTTAAAGCGGGGAGACAGGAAAATAGTCTTTCAAGTGAACATGTAATATCTAATGACATGACCAAGCTATAATTTAGCAAGCCAGCCAAATAAATTTCTTTCAAATTTAGTAAAAATAACTACATTCAATTGAACGTATAGCAAAAGGCTATGCACTCGAACATCTTTTAATTAATTATACAACATTAGTAGCAAAAGTGAAAGAATTCTAAACTACAAGTGGGAACTGTGACATGTTATAACGCTGAGTGCTGCTGCTGAAGATAATTGATATTCCCTTTAATTTGTCACTATGCATTCTTTTATGGATGAGCTTATATATTTGTTTTATTTTCTACAGCAGAAATGCATAATCATTTTAAGCACTGTACTTGGCCTTTCAATTGTGTGCTTGGTCTGCACTCCAAAAAAAGTAGACAAAAACAGAATATTAAATAAAATTTCATATTTATATTCATGTTCATATCCAACTTTAACCTGACTAGTCTCCAGTTACACATATAACTTCTACTTTCTATGCCATTAAATTTTACAATTACAATGTGGCAATTACTTTTAAGATCTCCAGGGGGGGTATTGATTACATACCTTTTGTTCTACTATAAAAATTTAAGCTGAGAAGACACTAAATTGTATTTGCATATGGGTAAGATTTTAAAATATATACCTTAATTTCCATTTTGAAATTTCACAATCCTGTGACATTATGGCCTCTAAATGTTATGGTACATGTCCCGCACTATTTCGGTAATACAAAACATGTATTTGGTCAGAAGACAAGGTTATGCAAATACTAGCAATAGGTGTGCTTACTGCCAGAAAGGGCATAAATGTATCCTATTATCATACCACAGGGATAGAAATTGTTATACAACTAAAGCAGTTAGAACCTAAAAATGGGAAGTTCTCTGATTTTAGACGCCATACTTGGAATGGAATGAAATTTGTTCAAGGTTATAATGCTTTTTAGGTTCAGTTCTTCCTTCTTATACTGGCTAATTTCAGTACATGTCTTCAGTACTGTTTCATTGAGGTTTTTAAAGATGCATCTCAGAGAGAAGGAAATAACCATATACTGAAGAAATAGCAAGAGAGGAAATGGAGAGATATTCTAGCTTAGTTATTATAACAAAAATGTAATAGATTTGCATCTTCCTTCCCTTAAGGCAGTGGTTCTCAACCTGTGGGTCGGGACCCCATTTGGGGTCGAGCGACTATTTCACAAGGGTCGCAAACAACGCAGTCCGCTATTTTTTCCCCTTTTCCTTAGCTGTGCTACTCCCTTTTATTCTATTGGCTTTTGAAAGCCAATAGAATAGACTCTCTTGAATAGAGTCTAATTCGATTGGCTTTCAAAAGCCAATAGGAATTGTCCAGGCTGTCTCTGCCCTGCTGAGCCTGCCAAAAGTCCCATTCTGCAAACTGTGCTGCACCAGTTGAGAAGTCCTCCACTTACAACCGGCTGAGTAGTCCTCGACTTACGACCGGGTGGGGGTTGCGGCATTAAAAAGGTTGACAACCACTGCCTTAAGGTGGCAGAGAAGATAGATTTCTAATTTAAAATGTTTCTTTTTCAAAGAGTGTCTAGGAAATAAGTGATCATCTTGGATTGATTTCTGAATAAAAATATTGCTTTCATTTATTTAGTTATTTTTATTTATTTATTAAATTTGTCAATCATCTTGCCACTAGGCAATTCTGGGCAGCTTACAACATTGAATATGTGTCAATATTAGATGTTTGATTCCTTTAATCTTCATGGGCTCAAAGTTGACTTAAACTTCCATTCTTCCGAGGTCAGTAAAATGAGAACCCAATTGTTGGGGGCAATATGCTGACTCTGTAAACCATTTAGCAAGGGCTGTAAAGCATTGTGAAGCAGTATATATGTCTATATATGTCTATATATGTGCTGGAGAAGACTCCTGCGAGTCCCTTGGACTCCAAGACGTTCAAACCGGTCAGTCCTAGAAGAGATCAACCCTGACTGCTCTTTAGAAGGCCAGATCCTGAAGTTGAAACTCAAATACTTTGGGCACCTAATGAGAAGGAAGGACTCACTGGAGAAGGGCCTAATGCTGGGAAAGATTGAGGGCAATAGAAGAAGGGGACGATAGAGAATGAGATGGCTGGATGGAGTCACTGAAGCAGTAGGTGTGAACTTAAATGGACTCCAGAAGATGGTAGAGGACAGGAAGACCTGGAGGAACATTGTCAATGGGGTCGCGATGGGTCGGACACGACTTCGCAATTAACAACAACAACAACATATATGTCTAAGTGCTATTGCTATCCCAGAGATCTGGCTAAGGAAAGAGAATAATTTGTCTCACTCAACTGTTACCAGGTTAACCTATCTAAGGTTGGAGACTGGGGAAGTAGAGTGATAGCTATTAACAGAAATCCCAGCTCATTAAAAAGATTAGCAGATTGTTGGAAAACTGCCAAATGTCTTTTGGAAGCTGCCTGTAACTCTTAGACACTGGGATAAACCATCTTAATGGGCTCTGCAGAGAGTTTGAGTAGCCATAACTGATATCTGGTCCAGAAAGTGACCTGACCATGCCAAAGAATTTAGTCTAATATTCTCTATACCTAGATTATAATTCAAGCACATCAAAGTAAAAATGAAGGCTAATATGTGCTCATCTCTATGTATTGGGTCACATATTATTTGGATTCATGTAAATTCATTGTTGCCATCGAAATCTCCCAGTTTAGTTTCCTACTTTTATAGTTTCCCACAGTTTCTACCCTAATACCTTATCTTCTATCATTCATTTATTTGAGTGTTTTATAAGAACAGCATGCAGAATTACCAAAACAAATTTTAAAAGCATCTTAGCTATTGATGAAAGGAAAAACCATCTGTTAACATAGATCAGTATTCTACAAATTATGGATCTTTAAATTTGTTGGGACACATCTGTAGGGCACCATGTTGAAAATAGCTATTACAGATTGTGTAGTTCTGTCATTTTAATATATACATATTATTCCTGGATCTTAGTATCTCAAGTATACCTAGCAACTCAGTCACCTTAAATTAGTCTTACATTTGTTGGTACAGTTTGATACTGCATAATAAAAAAAGGGGGAAATGAAGGGGTGCTTCTAACAAGAGGAAGAGGAGGAGGAAAAGGAGGTAGAGGAGAAGGAGAAGGGAAAAAAGTACATTTTAAAAATAATAGTTTCGTTCAATGTTCATTAAAACTTTACTCTTACATTTACAAGCTGGAGAAAGATCCAAGTCTTGACATTATAATAATGAAAATATCATCATAAAAATGAGAAAAACAAATAGTTCAGTTTTTTCAAAATTAAACAGCAAATGAAATCTCTTTCTTGAGAATTACAATAATTTTGAAAAAGAATGGGAGGTATATAATAAATTAGGAGTGATATTTAGCATGCACACAAGAAGTTTTCTCTATCTTTGTTCAAGCATTAAAGGCATTTTTGGAAGTTTGTCTCTCCTGTAAAAATAACATCAATAGAACAAAAACAGATTTCTGAAGCATTTTAGCAAACCTCAGAGGCAATGTGTTATAGTTTCTGCTGATAGTCCCTGCAGGTTCTGTAAGCTGACAAGCAGTGTACAAACAGCAATAACAAGAAGATAGGCTGTCGGAAGCCACCAGCTGGCCTGCCAGGGCTTTGCAGCTGAATGGGGCAGCTGACAACCTGGATGTTGCTCACCATGCTGAGCTACGTACCACCCAGCTGCTGTGTAGTCATGTCCATCTGGAGATCTCTAGCCAGACAAATCTCTATGCCTGTCAAATCCCCTCAGTGAGCCTTGTTATGCAAATTCAGTTACTCAAGTGTACCCCATTAATGCTCCTTGAGCCAATCTCACACTGACAGGGGCACTCACTTTTTGACTGACCAAAATATCTCATTTATTTCCGCTTAACAGTGGGCTTTATTAATAAAGTAGAAGTGTCAAAGTCCACAATAATGTAACATCTCTATAATGAGTAACTGTTCTTGGGAAATGATCCTATCTTCCCCAAATGATATATGAACTGCTAAACCCACAGTTAGTTTATTATATACGTGGACTTAAATGTACACATATTGCTGGCAAGAATATACCATTGGTTGATTTAATTTAAAAAGTTTAAAATAGGGTTATGTATTAATTACAGCAATTCAATCTCAAATCATCTACTCAGAAATAAAACCTTCCAAGTTAAAAAAAAAAAACACCCCACACTATAGACTAAAAATATGCATATAGTCTCTCCTGAATCGATTTCTTTACATTACAGGTGGTCCTTGATAATGGGACTATAATGAGGCCTGCCCATCAGTCACATATTGCAACATTAAAGCAGCTTAACCATAAACTTCATCCCTGGTCTCCCTAATGAATCATTAAACAAATGTGCAGGTTGTTAAGGGGTGCCTCAGGATGGCAGAGGCCCTTAAGGCCTAGCACAGGCCTAGAGCCATCTGCCCTGGCCCTTCCAAGACCTCCCCCACCTCCAAGATGCCCTGTGCTCTGCTTCCTGCCCCCCTTCGGTTCCCATAGGCCTTTACCCACTCCCAGTGGATAAGGTTTAAGCAGAGTTTAAGTCTGCTTTCCCACCATCAGGTCAAACACTCTCCTCTTCACTAACCTTTGAACAGCTTCAGGGCCTTCCAGAGGGCTGTAATGGATTGCTTCACTACATAACCACATGGCATGATTATGGAACCGGCCATCACGTTTCCAGAAGCCAAATTGCATTTTGACATTGCCCCACTGCTTCTGGAATCACACCATGTGGCCATGTAATAAAGTGATTCATTTTACTGCTTTAACATGATTTACAGGGCTGCAGAAGCTTTCTGCAACTTTCAACTTCAGCAGTGCTGGGTAGATCTCATTAAGGCAGCAAAACCAACCAGTTTTTCTGGCAGCCACCAATTTGTCTACACCCAAAAGCAGATCGGACAAAATGTCATCCATGTTCAAGTTGGCCTAGGCAGCCCAGGGATCCTTGGCTTGACTTCTTTCCCCCAGGATGAGGTCTGGAAACTTCAAAAGGTAGGTGCAGTGGGTGATGAGCTTGTGGGAATAGGCCCAAGCTGCTATTGGATCTGGGTGAGGTAGGGGAGAGGGTGCTGCAGTGTCCCTTTGGCCAGTTGTAAGGGAAGTTGCAACCCTTGTAACTTTGAAACAGGGTCAAACATAATTTGTGGGCATTTATTGTTACTTTGAACATTTATTAAGTGGCCTGTCGCATCTCTAGGACTACCTGCACAAAGAAAGGAGTCTCTAAACAAAATGTTTACTGACAGAGACTAATGGCATTTAACCACAGTGTTGCTTCTGGTTTGGAAGTAGACATTAATATTAACAATATGTCAGAAGACAAAACATTTTATCTATTACTTGTTTACAATTTATTTGTTTAAATGGCTAGCTAGAGCTTTTATTACAAAAAAGCCAACAAATAAGTGTGCATATGCAGAGATTTTGTGTGTGTGTGTGTCAGAGAGACAGAGAGAGAGAGAGAGAGACAGACAGACAGACAGACATAGAGAAAGGTCAAGTCTTTAGAAACAGACTCAAGGATACTAAAGCCTGAAGCAGATTATGGATGGGAAAGGGATTCTTGTTTGAAGAAACATTACTGATTTTTACTCAGCATGCTATTTGACTGTGTAATATAACCATAATGGATTCATCATAATGTCAGTTTTGGTTTGTGGAAGTAAGGCAACCTCAAACTTATATTACTAAACTAGTTTGTGTCAAATGAAAATAGTATTAACGATGTTGTATGTGATATAGGCAGAGTTCTGCTGTTTATTAAAATGTAAAAAAAGTGAAAGTATTCTCTCCACTATTAAACTGTTTTGATAATCTTTATGCTCATGTTAACACTCCATCCTGATATACATTCTGATACTCACAGACTACAATTTCATTTGCTCCCATTTGTCCTGTTTTCTCCCAGTTGTGAAAACACACATTTTTCCAGTTTTTCCAGAAAAGCTTCAGTAATACATTTATTAGTGAAGAGCCAAGAAAATGCTACTAACAATAAACAAACAACTGACGTGGAAAGAATAAAAATGGAAATAAATGCTGTAATTAAAATCAGATCTTTCCGAAATTACACCACTGAAATGTGGCAACAGAAGTGCCAATTTTGAGGTCCTATGCAATTAGAAAATAGTGTGTTAAGCCTGTAAATTATCTTTAATCCCCTCAAATGCTTGAAAAAAAGCATACAGAAAGGCTAGGCTCATTCCCTTGTGACATCACTGCATAACCAGTCAACATATCCTTTTCAAAGCTTGGAAAAAAAGCTTCATCA
The DNA here is from genome assembly GCF_016545835.1 of Crotalus tigris. NCBI lineage: Eukaryota > Metazoa > Chordata > Lepidosauria > Squamata > Viperidae > Crotalus > Crotalus tigris. The sequence continues at coordinate 3,043,137 of NW_024096625.1, read as the reverse complement.
TTACTAAACAAAATGAGCTATTTCCCTGCTGTCAAGGTAAAACCTATGGAGTTTAAATGACAAAATATTGGGCCTGGACTTCTAAATTGGATTCATAGCCTACATGATAATGACGTTCACTAGGTAACTTTGGGGCTATCACTGTTTCAACTTTACTTATCTTAGGGAATGGGATACTATCCTACACAAAAATTTTAAGCATTTTTTAAAAAGAGGAAAGTAGGATTCTAATGAAATAACACAAGTATATAAGGCACCAGTAGTATTTGAGGTTCAAACCAGGAAGTCAAATGAATGTCTAGGGTCATTAGTAAAAAGTCCAAGCCCCACCTATAAAACTTGAAAGACTACTTGTAATATCATACTGTATAAAGACGATGTTCTATTTTAAGGTCTTCTCTATTTGAAGAGCTACCTTTCAGAATTTTTTTATTTTTTTATTTATCATATTTTAAAATCACCCATCCCCCCTCACAGAGTGATTCAGGGTAGTGTACAGTTAAAATATCACACCATAAAACTAATCTATAAAATGCATCGGGCAAGGATAAATTAAAAATCAGTATGAAATTTAGTAAAATAGCAGGGGAAGGCTTTCAAGGAACTCACCAGCCCCATATCTGCATGCTCCTATGTGAGTGAGCCTTAAGCAAAGCCAGGGGGTGGAGGCTGGCCTCACTTCCAGGGGGAGAATATTCCACAGGCAAGGGCATTAGCAGAGAAGGCTGTCTTCCTGGCCCGCGCCAGTTGGAATTCTTGATAGGAACTGCAACATGCTTTTCTTGCCTGACCCTACGTGGGTTGATTTAATGGTGCAGACACAGTTCCATAGGTTACCTGTCCCCATGCCACGTTAACGAAATTAACAAATAGGCCTGGTGATATTGTTTAAAATCTGGAAACATAAACCTACGACATTCCTTTAAAAGAGAATTCTTGGTGTTAAAATTCCATTAAAAATCATGATTAAATTAACTAATTATCTACAGTAACCAAATGCAATTAACATAAGCAAAATGTTTAAGTTATATATCAATATTAACAATTTCTTCATTATCCCATGTTTTATGGGTATAATCAATTCACCTGTTAAGGGTACCTACTTCTACAGGTTATGAAATCAAAGTACTTACACAAATGTCATATATAAAGTAACAGGACAAAGCAGAGATAGGTATCAGTTTAAGAATTTGTGGCGGTAAATGACAGAATTTGAGAGCATGAAAAATCTGAACTTTTACCACTTTGCAGTTCCCCACAGACTGCACACCTATGCTTTATAGAGTTTGTAGCTAAATAAGTTATTTTGTTAATTACCATGAGCCTTTACCTGACTCGAGTAAAAATGAATCAGCTATTCTTGTAAGTATCACTAACATTTATACCAATCTGTTAGTCAAAGACAGACAGTTATAGCTTTACACATTGGAATATTCTAGAGCTCGGATACATGCTAGTAGATTTTGACTGTAGTATACATATATTTATTCAAAAATTAAATTTAACATAGCAAAAATCTGTTAATATGTTCTTTTATTTTAAACAAATCTATTTTATTTTTCATCTCAATGCAGAGGTTCCCATTGTAACACACAACGGAAATAAGTGTTCTCCAAATAAAGTTGAGACAAATCAATATTGTAATGCTCCATTCTATATAATTGCAATTTAACCTGACATGTCTTACCTCTAGAGTATTATTTTTAATGAACTCAGTTTACTTTGGAAATCTTAAGACAAATCTCTTTTATCCCAGGCCTTAAGCAACATTTTTTTCAAAAACTACATTAAAAATCTGTATACGTGTCATTAGCTCCAAACCTCACTAAAGCTTCCAAGACTCAAATAGTTTAATGTGTTGACAAACTGAATAGTTTCTCAAGCATCACCCCTGTTGCATCAGAATGAAGACTAATGTGCTAGCTAAAATCTTGCTTAGTAAGGAATTGCTAAGAAAATATGACATGTTAAAACAATGAACAGTTCAGTGACAACAGGAAGCAATTCCAGCATACAGGCAGAATCTATAAAGGAAACCATCACAGCTTTTTGATGTTAAACAACTAACAACTATTTCACATGCAGCAAAGCTTAGAAACAGATGGTTGAATCATATTTAGAAGTTTAACACTCAGGGTCAAAAGGCACAATTGCCTTATATTGCTGATGTCTACCAGTGTATATGTCTGCTTTAAGTGAAAAGCATTAACAAAACAAGTATTTAATTATAATAACTTCAAGAAGTTTAGAGTTTTAGTATTATTTGAGATATAAATTTTTTTTAAAAAACCCACAGGATGACCAGAAGATTATCTTTGGTTGGAGGACAAGGTTGAAGGTCAGAGACACTTACTTTGAAAGTGTATACATTTTGCAATCTAGTATACACATTAAATACTTGAATAGAAAGAGCAATGGTGTAAGATGAATAGCACTTCATAAACCTGTTGAGAAAACTATCATCACCATGAATTAAGCAAGGATAAAACCTGAAAAGGGTAGTAATGTGTCACCAGAAAACACTTTCTTTTTATTTCCATATGAATTAATAAAAATGATTTCTCAAATTATATGGTATTTTTTTAAAAAAAATGATATGGAATTTGTGAAACAACAAATCTATCTTATTCTATATTATAATTAGGGCATTTTTATAAAAAATAATACTATACCGCTTAGACTGTTTATTTCAATTACAAGAGATGAAATTCAACGTCTTTGGGATGACAGACCTTTGGTTTACAATAGGCTGATGTAATAATATCTCCTTTTCAAACATTTGGTCTAGTTTTGACAACAGCTGCATTCAGTGAATTGATACATATAGAGATAATAAAATGTTACATTCAAATCTGTCTTCTTCATTTTTAATGGATGATTGATTAATTAATGTAGGATGCATATAATACACCTAACTACTCAGATCTGGTTAGTAGCATTATTTTCCATACCGGTATATTATTTATCCATCCCCAGTAACATCTTGCACTATATGTTCTGTATTCAAGATTCACTGCATTACTTTTTTCGCTTATAACAGTAACCTGAATAATGGAACTGTTGCACTCTCTCACACACACAAATCACACTTTATATGCTTTTATTGTCTGATTTGGCAAAATACTTTAGAGAGGAACAATCTTATGTTGGATAATTACAGCATTTTCTTCATCAAAGTTAAGTTTAAAGAGAAATCTTATTTTTATACACCAAGAACTCATTTTCTCTACTAACACATTGTGACTTCACAATTTACCTATCAGTTCAACAATCAAGTAATTATACTCTGCTCACATATGAACATGTTCAGATGATTCCTCAAAAGATCTGCAGTAAGGATTTTATTTTAAAAGAATATTTAATTTACTATTTTTGTCACTTTTTTCAATTTCTATTTTTCTGCTTCAAATGTTTCTACAAATAAGCAACTATTTTAAATCAGGCTTGGTTGCAATGCCATCTGGTGGTGCAAAACATGAATGAATTTATTTTGAAAAGATTGAAAAGTCCAAGATTGGAAAAAAAAGAAAAAAGCACATTTATCTCCATTACTAACAATCTAGAAAAATGTTTAACATTTCTGTATATAGGAGACACTAGTACCAGGAATTCCCAATTAGTTCAAGCCTTTTGAAGTTGAATATCTGTATTAGATGGAAGAAAAACATATTTTTTTCTTCATTCAACCCCCCCCCCCCAAAAAAAGATACCGAAGCCTTAAAGAAGAGTTCCCAAATGGCTTTGTAAAATTACACTGGATAATTAATTCCATAGTAAGAATGTTTTTATGGTGTGTTTTGGTGACCTCTTATTACCATCAAGTTCACAATGCTGGTGGGCTGCCTTTTAATCCTTTTGCAGACAAAGACCCTAAATAAACACAGAACCCTTCCTGGGAAAAAAAGTCCATTCTGGTTAAATGGTAAGGAAACGAGTAAATCATTAGTAATCTTTAAAGCCTAAGCTATAAACTCAGGTTACCTTAAAATGAAAGTGTCCTGCAAGAGTTTCAAAGTTCTGTCACAGATAGAAATCTCTAGCTTTTGACTCCAGACTAGGCGCCAGCTTATAAACAAACAATTTAAGTTAAGAACTGGAGAATTCCCAGCTTTTGGGTTTAATGGCTTTGACCAACAGTATTTATTGCCTTCAGTTTTATTCTCACTTAGCTCTAAGAGGAAATTTAAACTCATCATCTTAAAATTCCATATGGGAAATGGTCAATTCACCTGATACAGTGCCTTTTACCAAGTAACTTTTGGTCCTCAGCTGAAGTGAGGTAATAATGTAATTAACTGCAGTTTAAGGCTGACTTTTTAATTATTAAATACATTTTGTTCAAATTGCTTTAACATCTTTTTGGGACAATATTAATAATGAAAAATGTAGCTATATAGAGCTTTTCAACCTAGCTTTCTAGGCTTGAGTAAGTTTTAGTGGTAGTGATTCATAAGCCTTAGCCAGTAATAATGAGTGGATACAATGTTAGATTTTGGTCTGGAGATAACTGATTTCAAAGATCTTTCTCAGCAAAAGACTCACTAAGTGTCTTTGTAAATTTCTGTCTTTCAATCCCGTCTACCTCAAAAGGGTTATTATGACAGAAAAAAATAAAAGAAATGTAAAAAATTGAAAAGAAAAAATTAAATATTTGAACATTGGGCCCTATCTAACAAAATGAAATTCAATGTAGAGAAAAGTAAAGTCTTACACTTAGGCAAGAAAAATCAAAAGTATACGTACAGATTAAATGAAACCTGGCTTAATAGCAGTAACTGTGAGAGGGATCTTGGAGTCCTAGTAGGCAATCAATTAAATATGAGCCAGCAGTGTGTGATAGCAGCCAAAAAAGCCAATGCAATTCTAATTTGCATTAACAGTGTGAGGTACCAGTACAACTCCATAAAGCCTTAATAAGGCCGCATCTAGAATACTGCATCCAATTTTGATTATCTCACAATAAAAAAAAATGCTGAGACTCTGGAAAGAGTGCAGAGAAGAGTAACAAAAATGATTAGGGGCCTGGAGGCTAAACATATGAAGAATAGTTACAAGACCTGGACATGGCTAGTCTAGTGAAGAGAAGGACCAGAGGCGATATGATAGCAGTCGTCCAATATTGAGGAGCTGTCACAGAGGGGAACAATCTATTTTCCAAAGCAGCTGAACGCCAGACAAGGAACAGTGGATGGAAACTGATCAAGGAGAGATTTAACTTAGAAAAAAGGAAAATTTTTCTGACAGTGAGAACAATCAACCAATAGAACAGCTTGCCTTCAGAAGTTGAGGGTGTGTCATCACTGGAGGTTTTCAAGAAGAGACTGGACAGCCACTTGTTAGAAATGGTATAGGGTCTCCTGCTTGAGCAAGTGGTTGGACTAAATGACCTACAAGGTCCCTTCCAATGCTGTTATTCTATTTTAAATGAGGGTGGAGATAGCTCTAAGCTCCTTAGAAAAATACTATTTTGTATGCTGGAATGAAATCTTGTATCTAGATCACAATTACTGCTTTGCTGTGTCTTAATGTTCACTATATATTGACTGAAAATATTGATACCTTTCCTTTCTTTTATATACGATAGGGTTGAAGGTAGTCTGCAATTAACATAATTGAAATAATCGAATTTATACCAAACAAAACTATAGTAAAAAGTGATAGATATAATGCATAAATGTAAACTTTAGTTGCCTCATTCCAGGTTAGTTGGAGTTTTAAAATGTAATGATAAATACTTTTGATTTTGGCTTGGGACTGTATTACCCATATAATTCTGGACTAACTGGAAACAGTTAATGAATTAAATTGATTTGCAACTATATATATCATATTAACTATAACTTGAAACAATGGCTTACAGGAGAGGCTGCTTAAACCATTTATCTGGAATGATGTATGGTTTTCTGCTCCAGAAGTGGGTCAGACTAGAAGACCTCCAAATCCCTTCCAATCCTGTTATTCTATCTCCTGTGTTGTAAATACGAACATACAGATAATGCTTGGCTTCATCAACTTCAAGCAATATGAATAATAATCAAGAATTAGAGTCAATTTCAACATTTGATGGTCAGAAAGTTGCCATCCATGATTAAATACTATTGGCAGTTTTGCAGTTAAGTGTTACAAATAAAACCTAATGAAATTGATCGTAAAATGGTATGCTGTTAATATTAATAATCTTCCCAAAAAACCCTACCAAAGCAATAGATGCTACTATAGCAAATAATAATAATAATATTTTCCCCCCACTTTCTTTAGTTAATACCACTCTGTGTTTGGTTCTCAAGGCTGTAGTCTACCATAAAGAAAAGCTGCTGTTGACAAAAAAGAGACAATATATGGCATTCTAGTTTAACATTTTGGCAATAAAATGTTGGAAAGGATAGGATTTTCTAAGATATACTCTTATCCGAAAAATTCAGCCATTTCCTGTATTACACAGAAGTCAATCAGTATTCTATTGGTAAAAGGCAGCACCCGCTACAGGCATCCTTGACTTACCATCACTGATTCAGCAACTATTTCAAGTTACAAGGATGCTGAATAAAGGGATTTACAATCTGTCTGAAGTTATTGCCATTCTATGCAATCAAAATGCATTTACTGCAGGGCTCTGAATCCCCCCCCCCCTTCTTTCTTCCATCCATGGTGTTTGACTCCCTACCACCCTGCACTCCACTGTCCCAATTTACTTTTTTCCCCGTTATCTACCAGGCTATATAGGCTTTGCACTGTGAAAAAGAATAAAAAGCAGCTCCTCCATGCCAGAGTACATACCAAAAAATGCTAAGGACTGCAAAAAACAAGAGAGAGAGAGAGAGAGAGAGAGAGAGGAAAAAAGCCAAAAGCATCTCTTCTCCCTGCAAGCCCTATACATTCCAGCAGTCAGGCTGGGCATGCCTCAGCAGCATCAGGACCAGGAAGTTGGCAGTGAAAATCAGGTGGGAGGGAGGAGCAGAAGGCAGTAGGGCTTTGATACTGTATCATGACAAAGACAATTGGGACTGGGCTGGGGCAGCTATAGCTTCCAGTGGTGTAGCATGCTGCCTCAAGGCTGTCTGGGGCTGTTTGCTGCCCACATATAGCCCCAGACAGCTGTGCAGGGCAGCCAAAAGGGGGGGGGGAGGGAGGGGGGAAGATAGGCAGGTGGAAGGAATTGGAGGCATTCCCATACCTTATTTTGAGGCTTGGGCTTGGGAGGGACTAGGCCCAGAACAGTGTGGATTGGAGCAACTCCTCGCCTAACAACTGGTAAAGTTGTTCACTGCAGTCACTAAGCAATGTAATCACATTGCATTTATTTTATGATTACATTACATAGGGACTGACATTCTGGTCCCAGTTGTGGTAGTAGATGAAGGACGTGTACTACAGTTGAGGATAAGTCTAGGTTTGTGATGCAAGTCAAGGCGCATAATACAGTTCATTTACAGGCAGTTGATGTAAGAGTAGAACAAGATATAATTATTGTAATGTCATGAATATCCATCCATCTATCCGTCCATCCATCCACCCAACCAATCAACATATAGCTGCCCATTTATCCCAAGGAATTCTGCCTGGTGAACAGAATAAAAACACTGAATTCTAAAAACAGACCATTTAAAATAATGAATAAGGGAGAGATCCTGTTATGAGATACAAGATTTTGAATTCAGACAGTAATTAGATAATTCGTGTAACACTGGAGATCAAAGTGAAGAATCACACAATTCAAGTTTAATACTTTTTCTACATTTGACAACTATGATTGCAGTATGTTACATGTAACAATACTTTTGCATAAAGACAGAACTTCTACTTTTTTAAATGAAGCTCACACACAAGCCTGGATAGCCTGTTTTTCACTGGCCTTTTTATTTCTCCATATTACAACATTTATAAATATCGTATAGATTTTTCAGCAGTAGAATGTTTTCAGTACTAAGCAACTTCACTTCTTTTCTAAGAAGTTTCCATTATTTACAACACAGTTATGCATACAAACTCAAAATTAAGATATACTGAGTTCAACAGACTTTGCTCTAAGGCAGAGGTGCCCAAACTTTCTCAGTTCAAAACACTCTTAGCATATCAATAACTTTTTTCACAGAACTCCAATGCTCCCCAAACAAGGTACAGTGACACCCTTGGGCATCACAGCTAACCTACTAACAGTTTCATTTAATTATTAGTAAAACATTATGCAGCTCCTCTGTGAGTTTGTTGAAATGTGTTGTGGACATAGTTTTGGAACTGTAGCTCTAAATGGGCTTAAGTTTGCTACTAAAGACCAAGCTACTTGAGTAACAGTAACTTAAGAACTTAAAAAACTTAAAACTTAGAACCTGAATTTCAATTAAAGATGCTCATCATTGGCAAAATAATATGTTACACTTTTATTTGTGGGAAAACATACAAAAATAATGACTTTATATACTAGAGAAAAAATAATTGCATACCCAGATATCATTTTCAGTTTTCCAGGAAAAAGCAGAACTGAAATTAATTGAATCCAATTGATCTTTTATATAGTAACGCCCCTAAAATATAATTTGTTTTCTGAAACTAATAATATAGTTGTTCTGGATATGTATGTATGTATGTATGTATGTATGTATGTATGTATGTTACACACACACATACATGCATACAAACACCCATAAACATGCACATATATAGTAAGCTTCTTTAAACTACAATATTACATTTCTTACAAACACTCCTAAATATCTTCCAGAATATTAATCTGATTCAGCAATAATATGAAATATGATTCCATCTTAAAGTTGTCAGATAAAACTATTACATGCAATATTTCCTTCTTAGTCAATACCTGGAGAGTGATAGAAATAAACAAGTGGAGGTTGAAGAATTGCCTAAGGCCTCTATTGATAATTTCCCCAACCTAACTTCGAAGAAACATCTACTGTAAGAGTTGACTTCCATTTTATTCATGTACCATGTGAATAATATAGCACCACTTTGAAACATTATGGAAAATTACAGTGGCAGTACCCACTTACCCAGTCTCTACCACTGCCAATTAAGTCCATCAAGAGGAGAATTATCAGAGCCTTTCTCCCACCAGCAGAAGGTGCTTATGCACATCAAATCTTTTTAAAGAAACCAAAATCTATTGGGTGCTCCAAAAAAGAGGTTAGATTTAGCATTTTTCGTTCCTAGAGCTGCTAAGTAATAGCACTGTATGCTTTCTGGAAGTATCTGCCAGTTAATTAAAGTCTACATATTCAAAAACATCTTAATTCAATATAAAAATACACCCTATCCTTTTAGGGTTTTTTTTAAGAACCTACCTTTAAGATTTTTTTCTTTCATTTTGACCTCTTTATGTTTGCAATACTGCAATGCTGTGACTACTTTAACTGTCTTCTATATAACTGCATTAAAAGTTGAAGAGGCATACATAAACTCAATTATTCAGTAAGCATGGCACTGCCATGTAGATTCCACCATTCCCTTTATTTGGAGATATGGAAGCTGCAAGTTTCACAATGAATCAATATACAAATGACACAATATTTCAGGAGACCCATGTTAGGCAATGATTTCTGGCATCAGCCCTCAGATTAAAACAGATATCTTCTGACCTTAGTAAGCCTGGGCAAAAAAAAAAAAAAAAAGCTGCAACTGCAGTTTTGCACCAAGTTCTACAAATAGGAAATTCTTTCAATACATATGGATGTATGTTGCTTAGGAAGAAAGTCAGATGATTTAAAGCCACACTGCTATTTGTTATTAGTCATTGTAGTATAAAATCAGATTGACTTCCAAATTTCTTTTGATCTTGATTACAATTTATAGTGCTAGCTGACTATCATTTTTTAAAATACCCGAAGCCAAAGATTATTCTAATAATCTGGAAAAGGCTGCGAGTTTAGAGCTGATGTTAGATTTACAGTACAATTTTGCTGCTTTTCTAATATGATTATATACCAGATCTTCTTGTGGAAATGTAAATGTCGTTGACTCAACTGCAATTTTCCTGCTATTGCTAGATATTTGGCAGAAAATAAAATGATTTGAACCTTAAAGAGAAATTATGTTTTCCTCTTTTGGGAGGAAGGTGTTCAATTTTACGCTTCACTTATAGCTGGAAATATTAGAGGTAGTTTTGAACTTAACATCGACCCCAACACCATATTTTGAATATTTTTAACCATCTTTTTCTCATACATTATGTAAAATCCAAACCCAAGTTTATGAGTAGGTAGTAGTTCTACTTGCAAAATGTGGTCAAAGATACAGTACAGCACAGATTTTCCCTAACTCAGGGTGAGTAAGGTGATGAAAGAAGGCAGGACAGGAAGAAAGTCAAAGTTATACAAATCATCCTTTGTTGACCTGAGAAAGCCAGAGGAGCAGATTTGAACTTCAAAATGCTTAGATATATTTTTCTTGTCTTTTGAAATTATGACAGATCTCCCAAAAGGTACTTATGACCCAGTTTTTAAATTCCCATGATTGTCCCCTTGGGCTCATGTAACTGTATTTTGGCTCTTATTAACTACCATTTGCAACATGATTAGCTCCAGAAGATAGAAATAAAATTTTAAATAATCTTAATATGTTATAATCTTATAATCTAATATGTTAAAGAAAGGGGCTGAAAATAATGGAATGCAATCTACCAGAGTTTAAAAATAAGTTTTACTGTAGAACAGTAATCCCCAACCCCCAGGACTGTGGCTCGCTACAAGGCCTTGAGCCAATCAGAACCAGGCTGCAGAAGTGGTGGGTGAGTGCATACATAAATGCATCCCCTCTTGTGTGAGCAGTGGGTAAGTGCGTGGTCCATTTGTGAGTGGTGTGTGTGTGTGCCTGCCACTCACACAAATGAAGCAGCATGCACACTTGCACACTTGCCCTCTGCTTGCACAGAATCATTTCCTCTCCCCCTCCTGCCAGTCCACAAATTCAGAAAGTTTGGAGAGCTCTGCTGTAGAACACCAAATGCACAGATATAAGAAATAGTTTGCAAATGTATACTTGCAAAATAGATCTTAAAATAACAGTTAATTGCAAACTAAGTTATGAATCAGTGGCATTTGACTAAAAAAAGGGGAATTATAAATTCCCAGAAAAAGAAAACTCTGCACTGATCAGATTCCAATTTGAAATTTGTGTCCAGTTCTGAAAACCAACAATTTAAAGAGAGTTCATATAAACTGGAACTGGTTGAGAAGATGGCTAGGATAATAGGAATCTGGAAAATAAGTCCTGTGAAGAGAAATTGAAGGACTCAGCATGTTTAGTCTTCAGTAGCATAGATTAATGAACAGAATTCATTAAAATATTTGGAAGGATGTTCTAGGAAAAAGGTAAAACGTGTTTTCTACTGTTACAAAATGGAAAATATAGATGAAATATTCATTTTAGCAGATTTTAACGGAAAATTAAAATTATTTTGGATGATATCTGAACCATTGTTAATATGAATGTGCAAAGAGAACATAGTTTAAAGATAAAATATGTTGAAGAATATACTGAAAACTTGGAATGTATCAGGGAAGAACTTTATACTTGAAGTATAGCCAAACAGATGGTTTTATTTTCTTGGAAAGAAAATCCTGATTTACAATTGTAGACTGAAGATTTGCAGTTGCTTTGAATTGGCTCGCTGTCAACAAACTTTTGTATGGGTAAGTTTTAAGTCATTGTTTAAAAGAAGGATCACCACTTTCAACCCTTCAAATTAGACCAGTCAGGAAACAGACTGCAGGAATGACTATTACTATGGCTATAATAACAGAATCTTGAAGTCTGCTAGGGCTTCCAACTGTCCTCTTAAACCAAACAGAATCAAGGGGAGAGTATGTTGGGTCTCTTTCTCATGCCCCTTCTTTTTCCAGACCTGAGTGGTCATTTACTCTCCCTCAGCAGCTTATCTAACAATTCTTGCATACTTTTATGAATTCCCCTACACCAGTATGTATAATATGTATACAGGTAGTCCTCAACTTACAACAGTTCATTTAGTGACTATTCAAAGTTACCACGTCACTGAAAAAAGTGACTTATGACTATTTTTCACATTTACGACCATTGCAGCATCCCCATGGTCACATGATCAAAATTTGGACACTTGGCAACTGACTCATATTTATGATGGTTGCAGTGTCCCAGGATCTCATGATGCCCTTTTGCAACTTTTTAACATGCAAAGTGAATTGGGAAGCCAGATTCATGTAATAACTGTGTTACTAGCTTAACAACTGCAGTGATTCATTTAACAACTGTGGCAAGAAAAGTTGTAAAATGGGGCAAAACTCACTTAACAAATATTTCACTTAGTAACAGAAATTTTGGGCTCAATTGTGGTCGTAAGTCGAGGACTACCTGTAGTTTGTTTGACTATACGTGTGTGTTTATTTTGGCTTTTTAAAACTTTTGTTCTGTGCACCAATGCAATGCCTGTGCATTGTTTTCATTTGTTTTCATTTGTTTCTGGTCATTTCTATATTATATTTGTATATAAAAATAGATTTCCACACAGTAGGAATAGTTTGTCAGAGGAAACCTATAGAATCTACAGAAGTGATAAATACCTTTGCTGATTTCTGCACTAAATTGGAAATTGGATTCAAAGCAGCTTAAAAGCTCTTCCACATGTATGATCCTATTATCACTGTCACAACCATGGCAGTTGAAGAACAACAAAAACAAACTAGAGATTTTTTTTTTGCAGTGTATGTGGAAAAAATTAACTGTTCCCTAATGGAGGAATGGGTAAATGAAACATCTCCTTTCATCACTGTAAAATCCACATACTCATCCTGAATTTGTGTATGCTAAATAAGGAGACTGGCAAACTGATTTAGCTCCTAGACCTGCATCTAGGCAACTACATCTGTGCATTTAATATATCATGAGTTTATTTCCCCTGATCCCCATCCTGTTAATGTCAAAGACACATTTTAAGATGCTTCTCGGTTGAAAGGATTAGCCGATGACATCGCCATTGCCTGGGGACACCTGTGGAGGCTCCTTTCCTGTGCCTATCAAGGAACTGGAGCAAATGACAGGAGCTCACCCTGCCATACAGCAGCACTCTGGTCTCAAACACGGACTTGCTAACCTCCAATCCTGCGTCCTAATTACATGAGCATCACTCTTCACTTTTCTTGGTTAAGTGGATATATAGTCAATTAAATAAATTTAGCCAGGTCTTTAACTGGTGAGTGAATGAAGGAATGTATGTATATACATAAATAATATAATTTCTACTACATTAGTTATTATAATTAGTTAAAAGGTCAGCTTGCTGCAATAGGCAAAATGAATCTGGAGGGATTTGGAAAAGAGGCCCAGAAGCTTCTTTTTCTCTAATAAATATAGAGCTTCCCTTTGTTAAATAATGGCTGGAGAATTTTATACTTGCTACCAAGTCATTACAGAAAAGGATGGACATTATTATATTCAGGAACATTAACAGATTACTTAAACTAAAGGCAAGTAAACTGTAATTCTAATGAAAAACTTCCCTTTTACATTCTTAAAAATGACTGATGATTCCAAAGAAATTTGGTTCATTTGGATCAAATCTTTCAATATGGATTTATAATATTGTACGGTATTAGAAATTAAAACTGAGAAATTTTAAAATACTTGTTTATTTAACTTTGCAAACTTTCCCCCTAGACCACACTGAGAGCCACTGATTAAGTAGTACTGTCTATGGAATAAGTCTATCTGGACCATGGATATATTTGATGTATTTTTTAAAAATCAATTAATTTTAAATTTAATATTTATTAAGGAACAAGACCAATCACCTGACACACCCTCCCATACATCAAAAACATTTCAGAAGTTTTAGAATGCAGCTTCCAAGATCTGCAAGTGGGCATCACACACTGCCCAGAGGCTACCATACCAGGACCAATTATGTACTGTAAAGATCGACTGGAGGTGAGAGATACTTCCAAATGTAATCTACTGGATTCCCTGCATGGATTGTCCCTGTAACTATGTAGGACAGATGGGGAGGAAGCTAACCACCAGATTGCAAGAATTCAAGCGAGCGATCAGATGAGGAGACCTGAAAGTTGGTACCTCACACTGCAATGAACAAGGACACATATTCAATTTTGCAGTTACTAAGATTGTTGGACAGGCAAGTGCAAAAACAGCCAGGAAGTGATTAAAGCCTTGGAAACAGGCTCCTCATCAATTTACAAGAGTGCCGATTTACCACCAGCCTATCAAGAACTTAGAAGGCGAGGGCTGGGCAACTCAAGCAAATGACAGCTAATCACTTAAAAGCCAGCCATCAACATACCCCAATCAACATCTTAAAAAGCCATATACAACAGGCTATAAATACTACACATTGAACAGCACACCATACACTCTTCTAGAAAGAAGTTGCCTGAAGATGGGCTCCAGCACAAGTCCAAAAGCTCAGTGACCGACCCAGATTGGATCCTGCAACATTATCCTGGGACATGTATATATTCACTTTCATCTGTGAATACTTATTAAATGTAATTTCCTAATTTAAAAATTTATTCAGAAAAATGGAAATGTTTTCCCACAAAAAGTGATTACACAAATAACTACCGGTATGCCATTTTGCAATTTGGGGAAGGGCAAACATTCCAATTATTTTAGTTGATTTCAAGAATTAATCAAATAGTTATAATCACTGCAAATAAAATCAACAAAATTTAGCATAGAAGTGACCCAATCTTACTGAAATTAAATTTTGAAACAAAACAAAGCCCACAGCTACAGTTGGAAACAGCATGCCTAGAACTTGAAGAAGAGGAAAAACATGCCAACTTATAAATTTCTCCAAGGGAAGGTTTATAATGGAAATGGCAGCAAACTCTTAACTACAGTGGTGCCTTTTTATGCCAACATATAAATAATTTTTACTTTTATAGTCACGTCATAAATTAGATTTAGCACAAGTAGAAACAGTAGAGTGCTGATTCAGTAAATAGAAAGACCAGGAGCACATGTTTCCATTTTTAAAAGACAGGCACTGACTTGATGGTGACTCTGAAATGAAGTCTGTAAACAGTTTTGAGCTCTTTTTTTAAAGTACTGTACTGTAGGCAAGTCATAAGTTTTTGAAGCTTATAAAAATAAGCAGCCTTTGCAAGTTATAATGCATGTTCAAATCTTCTAAGAATCATTTAGGTAGGTTAGCAAAAATGGCTCCATTCAACCCATTGTGGAAAAAAAATTACACACAAATCTACCCACTTACAATCTCTCCGCATTCCAAGAGGAATGTTTTAGTTTTGATTTTAGCAAGTGTTGCAAATGCCACTTGAGTAACAAAGTTTTTACAAAGAAACATATGTGCTCAAAGATTACTTTCTTTATTCTAAATTTACACTTAGAACACAATACATGCCAGATTCTCTTTTCACAGAGTTGTAGTAAGAAGACAACTGAATCTAGGCAGGGCTTCAAATTACCTATACATCCATATATTTGCTGCTTACTTAAAAGTACCTAATGGAACGTACTGATCATTTAATCTTTATTAAATGTTTTTCAATCTTGGTAATCTTGTGTGGACTTCATGGCTGGCTGGGGAATTCTGGGAACTGAAGTCCACACATCTTGAAGTTGCCAAGGTTAAGAAACACTGCCTCAATCAAAATAGATCAAGTACAGTATGTGGATAAGGTGCTTCTTAAAAAATTGAAACAAAAATACTGATGACTCTTCTTAAAATATCACTCAATTTATGGAGGTGTCTGTCATAACTTTGAGTGGTAGCTAAGTAGCCAATTGTAAGTCTAGGAGTATCTGTAGTTTCTGTCCCTTGGGTAAAATATAATAGTAACACAATAATATATAAAAAGTATCTTTTTTAAAAATTAGAGGTAGTGGTCATAACATTGATTCATTCAAGCGCCATCACAACTTTGAACACTGAACAAATGATTATAACACAAGGACTACCTTGTGAATTCATATGAATTTGTAGGTGGACTTTAAAAAAGGTTTTAGGACTGGAAAGATAAAACATAATTTTTTCATATTCAGCAAACTGTACACCTCATCACAAAGAACAGGTCTGACCAAACTAGTGTGCAATTAGCCAAAGGATGCAACTGAAAAAAGATAAAAGACTTACCACCAGAAACAGGGGCATCCATAAAAACAGCTCCCATTTTTTCAGCTTCTTTGGCTAGCTCTTTTGAAACTTCGGGATCAATAGTACTGGAATCTATTAATAAAGAACCTTTCTTCACTTTCCTGAAGTAAATGAAGACAAAAAACAAAAACAAAACCCACAAGTAGGTAAAATGCAGAGAATTAACATTACCTCTTTGATGTTACTACAATTTGCTCATAGAGTTTAACTCCAGAAGAAGTCACAATATTCAAGCCAACTTGTAAAACTTCTCATGAGTAAGATTTTTGATATTGATTTCATAAATTCACAATAAATCATCTGTAGCTCACAAAAAGATATATTTCTTAAGTTATTTTTATAATCACTGATCATTTTCTTTCAGCAGAAGTGGGAGAGGGCTATATTGCCAGGGACAAAAATACTGGAACTCAACAAATGATTACTCAACTACACAGCTTCATAGAATTTTTATTTATCTATATAAAAAATACATTATTAACAATATGGGAAAAAATAAAATCTAAAATATATTTGAAAATTCCAGGATGGTTGTCAAATGGAAGCATTTGTACCCCCAAATTTGGTGAACCTTGAAAAAATCTGGAAATATAGAGAAATTCTAAACTCTGAAAGGAATTTAAAATCTAAACAAGAAATGGAAAATCAGGGTATCAATCTATCATGGTGGGCACATTTACAAATACAAGCTAGATATGATAAAGATGTTAAACTGTATGGATTTTATAAGGAACAAACTATGTTTGATAAGACATTGTTAACTTCTGTTGAGAAACTATTTAAGAAAATGTATAATTTTCTATTAACTTTGACAATGGAAAGCGAACAAGTTAAAGAAACAATGATAAGATGGGTGAAAAATTTTGGATATAATATAGAATTAGAAAAATGGCAACATTTATGGGAAAGAAATTACAAACTGACAATGTCAACTTCCTACAAAGAAAATTTATATAAAATGTTCTATAGATGGCACTTGCCACCAGCAAGACTAGCAAAAATGTTTAAAAACATGTCAGATAGATGTTGGAAATGTAAACATAAGTCAGGCACTTATTATCATGTTTGGTGGACATGTGACAAAGTAAAGCGTTATTGGAAAAAGATACATATCTGGCTAGAAAAGATGTTGGGAGAACATGTAGATTTTAAACCTGAACTTTTTTTATTAGGTATAATGCCAGAAAAGACTAACAAACAAATCTTATATTTGATTTTGCATGTCACAACAGCGACAAGAATTATATTTGCACAATTCTGGAAAAATGAACAAATACCATTAGATGAAGAAGTAATTAAACAAATATTAGAATGCGCAGAGATTGACTATGAGACTGAAAGAAGAAATGGAATATTATTAAATTTGGGACTTATTTTATCGATGGTTAGAGGAAAGAATAAAGAATTAGGAATTAAATATGTATTAGTGAATGTAAACTCAGACAGCATGTTTGTTGAAAAATTATTACTGAATGTATGGGGAAAAAACAATAAAAACTTTTACAAAAAAAAGAATTTATTTATATATCACCCATCTCTGATGAAAAATTCTGGATAGCCAGTTTCAGCCAGTTTCTCTCTCAGCCCGAATTTTCTCACAAAATTGTTATAATGTAGATATAGGTTGTCTTCAAATTATTAAAATTGAGCCCAAAACTTTTGTTACAACTTTTCTTGCCACAGTTGTTAAAAGAATCACTGCAGTGGGTGAATTAGTAACATGGTTGTTAAGTGAATCTGGTTTCTTCATTTACTTTGCTTGTCAGAATGTTGGAAAAGGTGATCACATGACCCTGAGACCCTGCAACTATCATAAATATGAACCAGTTGCCAGGCATCTACATTTTGATCACATGACCATGGGGATGGTACAACAGTTGTAGGTGTGAAAAACAGTCATAAGCCACTTTTTTGAGTGCCTCTGTAACTTCGAACAGTCACTAAACAAATGGCTGTAAGTTGAGGGCTACCTGTAATATTAAGTATGACCTCTACATATGAACTCTCAGAGAAAAGTAGGATATAAATGTAATAAGAAACAAGACAACACTTCTAGATAATGCTAACTAAAATCCTAAGAGTCCTAATCAGCATAATCATTAATAAGGTATGCTGGGACTTGCAAGACATCAAGTTGCTCTAGAAAACTGTAATGATAATTAACTGTGTGCAATGAAACATGCACTCTTCTCTATTATGATGGCTGGTTACAAACACAATAATGTATTTGCCTAGAGAAATTGCATGCATTTAATAGCATTCAATAAAAATACAAGCAGAATATTAATATAAAGAAAAAAGGAGGAATCTTACTTGAGAATTCCATTGGTACCTATGTAAACTTCTATTGCATTAGGATTTGATGGAAGCATTGTAATAATCCTATCTGCTTTATCTGCTACATCTGCTGGAGAATCAGTCACCTTTTAAAAAAAAAAAGAAAAGAAGGTTTTTGAAGAGAGATTTCAAAAGAAAAACTAGTGATTCAGAACAAAGAGCTATGAAAATGCAAAAAAGGAAACTGAAATACAGTTGGATAGTTACAGTTAAGTTTCACATAAGGTACATGACAAAACAACATTGACATAGATTGAGTTTCACATGAAAAGCTTCCCAAAAGAAGAAAAATTATCTAAAAGCTTATTTAAAAAGGAGCCGTAGTAAAAAAAAACAAAAAAAACATGTTTTAGGACTACTAGTTTAGAATTAATTTGTCATCAAGATTATGCTTTTTAATTCTAAAACTAACTGGACCCCTTTCCAGTCAGGTTTAAGGTCTGATTATGGGACAGAAACAGCATTGGTTGCACCTATTAATGATCTCTGGTAAGAGTAGAATGGGGGTAATGCACCCATCCTTGCTGTCCTTGACCTCTCGGCTTTCAATACCATCAACCATGGTATCCTTATTGGATTGCCTGCACAATTCGGGGCTGAGTGGTGCAGTCTTGCACTGGTTCCTGTTGGTATTTGTAGAAACTAAAGATCCAATCTATGGCTGGATCCTTTGTGGTGTACTGCAGGGTTCTGTACTCTCTCTGCTTGTTTTCACCATGAAGCTGCTGGATAAGATCATCCAATACTATGGGATGAAGTATCATGATTATCAACTTTATATCTCTAACCCTGGCAACCCAAGCATTGCTGCTGATGTAGTGTCATGGTGCCTGGAGGCTGTGGAGTCCTGAGTAAGGGGCAAAAGATTTCAGCTAAACCCTCATAAGACAGTGGCTATGTGAGTCTCAGAATCTAAGAGCTTAACATCTTTAGTTCTGGATGGGTTGCATTGCCCCAGACGGACCCAGTTTGCAACTCTGGGAGCTCTCCTAGATTCATTTCTACTTGAAGAGCAGGTAGCAATCATGGCTAGATGAGCATTTGTGCAACTTTGTGTCCTACATCATGAAATCATGTGCTTAGTCACTCATGCCCTGGTCATCTTGTGTTTGGACTACTGCAATGAGCTCTGTATCAGAACCCCCTTGAAGAGTATTCAGAAGTTACAGCTGACACAGAATGCAGTTGTGCAGCCAGTTCTAAGGCGTTTAATGTTGGTTATTACCTTTAAGGCCCTTTATGATCCAGGTTACCTGAGGAACCCCCCCCCCCACAGAAATTGGTCCACATCACTGCTTCAATAGAAGGGGCATACTACAGGCCCTGCCAGCTAAGGAAATTTGTTTGGTGGGTGCAGTTTCTGCCATGGTTCCTGCCCTTTGGAACATCGTGCTCCTCAAGGTGAAATCTGCCTCTTCCCTCCTGGCCGCCTGAAAGAGCCTGAAAACATGACTTTGCCTATTGGGTTGGGGATGTCCCACACGGGAAAAGATTAGTAGACAAGAAGACCTTACCTCCACCCTCTTTATACATTTGTTCCTATTTTAATCAAAGTTTTGTTAACTTGCAATGTTCAATGTTTTAACATTTTAATTTTTTATATTGCTATTTTTATCATATTGTAAGCTGCCCAGTTTTGCTCAACAGTGAGAGGGGGGTATAAATGTAAGTATAAATAAATAATACTCTGATATACATCCATGCAAAGGATCTATTTCAAGGAACCTGTAGCAAGATTTTATCAAGCTAGGTTTGTGTTGTGTTTTCTTATGGCATTTAAAGCAAGACACAAGGATGTATATTATCTTCAATTAAAGGTAAGAATGAGTAGAACTGGAACAGACTTGTAGATTTTTCATTGTTACTCCTATTAATTTATGACCATTCATTTAAAGATGATTCAAAGTAATGGTGGCCTTGGAAAAAGTGACTTATGGATCATTCTGTTACCACTGTCATGCCATCCCACTATGGTCAAGTGACCTGGCACTAGCTCACATTTACAATGGTTGCACATCTTGTGGTCATACGACAAAGTCAATTGGGAAATGGATTTGCTTAACCATGTGATTCACGTAACAACCACATGGCTCACCAAAAAATCAGTGATTCACTTAACAACATGGTAAATGGTCATAAATCACATGATTTACTTAATGACTGTTATTACTTAGTGACCAAAACTCTAGTGCCAATTGTGGTAGTAAGCAAAGGACTACCTATATCATAATACTTTACATTATTGTGTCTTTATAGCTAGCATATTTATAGTCTTTATTCCATATTTTCATTCCAGTACATACACAAAACAATTTCAAATAAGGCTCAGTATAATTCATGTGGATTAAATATTTATAGTTTATCAGCTTAAGTGTGGGGAATCTCTAGCCTCCAAATTATTCTGAAATGGGAAGTTCACAGTAACTGTCATATAAACCTAAAATAAAATTAAAGCAATTTCAGAAATAAATATTTTCCCTACACAGAAACCATACACCAATGTTTCCTTCTATTATTTAATGCAGTTCTGTAAGTTGTAGTTTCATACCATTCTACTGTTTGTAAATATTCATCTGGTGGCCGGCTCCTTATGACTACAGAAAAAAATGGTGCCAAATAAGGGATAAGATCAAAGGTCACCAAGGCACATAAAGCTTTCAATTCTATTAGTGTTTCATTTTGCTTTTGTCAATATGCTGATTTTAAAAAACAGGAATGTTGATCATGATAAGGGAATTAAAAAATTTCACAATCATATTTTTTTCAAATTTCACAGTCACTTTTTAAAAATAAAATAGCAATAAAATGTTATTATACCTGAGTACCCAGCTCTTGAAATTCCTTACATGCTTCTGGAAATATATCACATGCGATAATGGGGTAACCATGTTTCACAAGATTTTTTGCCATTGGATTTCCCATGTTTCCCAAACCAATAAATCCAACTGGAGTTTTGGAAGCCATTGCCCTATAAGACACTAATTGATATGCAAATGTTTCAGTGAAAAAAGTTTTGTAATCTTACATCAAGCAGAATGCTAACTTCTTAATGTTCTTTTCTGCTAATTGCATATCTTAGTTATACTAAAAGCAGCTTATACTTTAAGACAGGTAAGAAAATTGGCAACAGCAGAAAAATCACTGTTCATTTTATTAATATATTGTAAAAATGAGGCATCAACACTGAATTTTAGTGTGCTACTCAAATGACTGCTTGGTATCTCTAACTATCTACATCAGATTCCCACATCAAAAATAATATAACTACACAATGATTTTAGATTCTGTTAAAAATGCTTCAGACAATCATGGGAACCAATCTAACATATATATCTCCATGTTCTAAAGTAGCTGTGTATTCTTCTAGGATTACTCAGAACTCCAAAGCACCAGTTTTAATTGAATCCAAAGCATCCCATGGCTATAACAGATTATAGAAAGGAGCTGACACAAAGTCTGATGCAAGTTTGAATGGAATACTATACTGATAAAATTTTATGAGTGAAATTTTGTCCTATTTTGTGCTTGAAATAGTTATAGCAAAGTAAGTGCTAAGCTTTTACACTTTGGTCTTTGCTTTTTTAAAATTATCAAAAACTGCATTACCAAAAGTCACCATTTTCCTGCTGCAACTTTCAAAGCTGCAAAAATCAGTTGGTGAAAATCCTAAGCTGTTTTTGAAGTGCCTTACCTTTATGAATTCAAAATCAGCTTAGAATCAAGCATTCCTTTTACATCGGAATAGATTTTTAAAAAATAAAAATAATCACAAAAGGAATAATTTATTTAAGCTATTGCTTCTTCATTTTAATGGCAGTTAGTTTGGTCTTGTGGTTAGACCAAAGGCTAGAATCTGGGAGACCATGAGTTTAAGTCTGGGCTTAGCCATGAAAGCCAGCTGAGTGGCATTAGGCCAGTCGGTCTCTGACAGCCCAACTCAACTCACAGGGTTGTTATTGTGGGGAAACTAGGAGGAAGGAGTACTATATATGTTAGCCACCTTGAGTTGTTTATAAAAATAATAAAGATGGTATATAATTAGATTATGGTAAATGAATAACAAGATAATCTAAAGGGTCACTGTCTATTTTGGTTTCACAAAATTTCAGATTTACCCATTATTTTTGCTTACAAAGCAAGGAGCATACAGTATACTCAAAGGAAATTTAGAAAATTAACTTTCTTAAAAAGGAAAGTTAATAAAGAAGATTCAGTTTCCTTCTTTTCCTGTCTACAGATTCAGCCAGCTGCCAACAGCTGTAATTCAAAGCAGTAACAGCTCTCTACCAGAAATTAGGATGATCACATGGCAAATTTACTGGATCTAAAGATGATTTTTAGGGAACATAATGAAAAGTCCTTGCTATAATGTGATTTGATCCCTTTGTCTAATTGTCTGAAAATTATCCTGTGGTATTTACTTGACTATTTAAGCAGACATTCATGAGAAAAGACACTTGGATGTGAATAAAAGAAGAAACCTAACATAATCCCATCTGTACTTTGGGGTGTGTGTGTGTGTGTGTGTGTGTGTCTATATTTATATATGTACATATCTATTTATATTTATATCTACATTTATATGCCTTGTCTCTATATCTATATCTACATCTACATCTTTATGCCTTGTCTCAACAATCAACTATTCCCTTAGCACATTATAGGACACACAGAAAAGGAATATAAAATAGTAAGGAAAAGATTAAAGATATGAGATACTGTAATAAAGAGTTTATTACATTAGTTTATACTAACTATTATATTTCATCATATTATATATATATCCTCTCACTCTCTCCTAGTTCCATCATATCCATATATTGTCTTTTATGTTACAACCTTGTTTACCATGGTTGTTAATATAATAAATATAAATTGGCAACTAATATGTATTTATTACAGTTGAAGCATCCCAGCAAATCACTGTAGTTGCTAAATGAATCATGCAGCCATTAAGCAAATCCAGTTTCCTTTATTGGTTTTGCTTGTTGGAAAGCCAGATGGAAGTCACAAATGGTGATCTTATGACCTCAGGACACTGCAACCGCCCATAAATACATGCCCCAGTGCCCACATTTTGATCATGTGACCATAGGATTCGGCAATGGTTATTAAATGCAAAGACTGATTGTAAGTCATTTTTTTTCAGTGCTGCTGTAATTTCAAACAGTTGCTATACCAAGTTGAAAGTCAAAGGGCTACCTATATACATCTGGTCTGCAGAATCACACTACTTTCATCCTTAGATTCACACCCAATGTATCTGTTTCTGTTTTATTCATTCATTTGTCTGTATAAAATAATTGAAAAAAAGAAATTTGCAACCAGTCCTCACACTTATGGCCAGAGCAGCATCCCCATGTTTGGCTACCAATATGTATTTATTACAGTTTTAGCATCCCAGAGTCATGTGATTGCCATTTGTGATCTTCCCAGCCAACTTCCAACAACCAAAGCCCATGGCAGAAGCCAGATTCTCTTAGTGACCACATGATTCACTTCATAACTATGGCAAAAAGGATGGTAAAATTGGCTGTGATTCACTTATCACCTTGCTTAACAATGGAAATTCTCATGTCAAGAACTACCTGTAAAAAAGATCCATCCTAATACTGCATATGAAAAAAGAGTTAATTTGGTTCTGTTGTGCAACAACAATATGCTTTTCTAGATGGATACCAGAGATCTTGGACAGTTTTCACTGCTATTTTTTCTGACAAATATAATAAATATTTTAAAAGATGAATAATACTAGGAACCAGAATCAATAAAGTTTACTGAAAAGATATTTACTTTACTATTCATGCTCAGCAGCTAATCTAAATAAAAATACTGTAGACATGGTAGCGACAAAGCATCTAGAAAATATTCCTCAACAAATTGGTTGCATCTGATGTTTTTATAGAAACTATGATTTTAAGTTTTTTGTCAACATAGATAAATCTGCTTTCCACGTAGGATTGTTAATGCCATAAGTAATGCAAATAAAAAAGCATCATCATGATAAATTAGGCCACTGAAATGAAAAATTCTTTATATAAACTCAGAGTGCTTTGAGGATAAAAGAGTGTTCGTTCAGTTCTGACATTAAAATAAATACGAATGAATCCATACTCAGAGGTACCATCCTGTTCATTTGCTACTTCTAAGTTTGGTATCTAAGATACCATTTTTAATGGGGCCAAATGGTAGATCTTACAATGATAGGGGGAGTGGAGAAATCAAATAGATCCTTTAAGTCTGCAGTCTGGTTGCAATTCAGAAACATATACACTATGAATAAAGATCAGTCTGCATGAGTGGGTATACTTGTACTAATTTACCCAATAGATGATTTGAGTTATTAAACAGCAGCTGTACTGTGCAATGTCTCAGTTTCCAAGGTCTGAGTTTCTAGTAACAGAAAATAGACATGCAACAACTTTCTCAGTAAAAAGAAAAAAAAATCTAGCAACAGATTCAAAAGATGAACCATCTTTTTAAACAAATGGAAAAATATGAATTGCTTTCTATAAAAAGGAAAAAATGTTAGTACAATTTTCATTGCATAATAGTACAACAAAAAGTCAATATGCTTAATGACAATTAAGTATTAAGCCAATTATTATATTGGCTTATATTAACATTAAGGAAATAACATATTAATTATAGTTGTTCAGTCGCTTGGTTAGGGAGATGAATGACACATAAATTGAATAAATGAATATATTAAGCAGAATATTTAATATTCTATTTATATCTGTAAGCTAGTTTGATCTAGTACACGGGGTAGGCAACCTTGGCTCTTTTGTGACTCGTGGACTTCAACTCCCAGAATTCCTGAGCCAGCATTGCTGGCTCAGGAATTTTGGAAGTTGAAGTCCACGAGTCATAAAAGAGCCAAGGTTGCCTACCCCTGGCTCTAGTGCTTAAGGCACCAGACTAGAAAGCAGGTGACCATAAGTTCAATTCTAACCTTAGCCATGAAAACTAACTGGGTGACCAGTCACTGTCTTAGCCCAACTCACTTCACAGGATTATTGTGGGAAAAATATCAGGTGCATTAGATATGTTCGCCATTTGAGGTTATTTGTGAAAATAATAAAGATGGGATATAAATAAATAAGAATAGCATTTTCAATAATTTTCAAACAAGAAAATTGATTAGTTTATTGCTATATATGGAAATAATGTATTATAGCAATAGTTTTTTATCTTGAGGGTCTGATAAAGTACCTTCAAAACTGGACTTCCGGTGGTTTAGTGTCGGTGATGGCGGCTACTTTGTAGCCGTCCTCCTGAGAAAGCGTGAGAACCGCAGAGAACAGCAGGCACCAGCTGTTCCGCGGCTCAAAACCTCCCTCCCAGGCGAAGGGGGGGAGGGGAGTATCACCTGAATAGAGGTAGAGCCTCTTGAACCCCCCAGGAATTTTTCCTTGGGGAGTGAAAAGAGAGCTCCCTCGGAGTTCAGGTTGCCTCCGCCTCCCAGCTGTCTTTGTTCCTTTGGGAACAAAGCAAAACGCCACTACCACCTCCGCGCTTAAAGGGACCGGGTGAGTTATTTTTAAAAAGCGGACAGAGTTGGATAAAGGATTTTTCTTATTGGATTTTATTTGGACTTTAGTTTGAAAGATTGACCTTTATTTCTTTTTCTCTTTTTTCTTCGTTTTTTCTTGTGTGGAGACTGGAAAGTTTTTTTTTCTTGAAAAAGTGAGTGAAACGGAACGTTATGGATTAGATGGGGTTTTTTTTTCTTCTCTTTAAACTTTTCCTTAAGGTGGATTTGTGTTTTGGGAAGATTTTTTTTTTTTTTTGTTAAACTCTCCTTTGTTATTTTTTTTCCCTTTCAAGGGATTTTTTATTTTTTATTTTTTTCAAAGAAGGAGGAAAGAAGAAACAAGACTTTTTCTTTTTGAAAATGGCTTCAAAGAGGCAAGCAACTTCTACAGTACCTAAGGTGGCTTCTTCTCCTGCGATCTTACCGGCACAACAACCTAAAGCTACACCACCACCCTCTCCTCCTTTGCCAGTAATAACGGTACAAGATATGAAAGATATAATGGGAAATGCTGTAACTCAAATCAGAGGGGAAATGAAGGAGCTCTTAGAGCAGAATAATATTTAAATCAGAGGGGAAATGAAGGAGCTTTTAGAGCAGAATAATACTATCTTGAGGCAAGATATAGTTATGGCCTTAACAGGACTTGCTTCTGTGGTTGAGAAGTTGGATTCTAGAGTGGAAGAGGTGGCAGATAAGGTGGATATTTTGGAAGACAAATTTGAAGGCATGGAAAAAAAGATGGAAATTTCATAAGATGACATTGTTATGTCTCAGTACAAAGAGATGAAGTATGCTTTAAGAATCAGAGGCCTGAAAGAAGACATGCAGCAAGACTTGAGAGAGATTGTGGTAAATGACTTTGCTGCTATTTTGAAAAGAGAGAAAGAGGAAATACTCAGAGAAGTTGAAAAGATATTTAGAGTTAACTCCTGGGTTGCAAAGCAAAGAAATTTACCAAGAGATGTGGTGATTTATTTTGGGAAGAGATCTCTGCGTAATGAAATTATACAAGCTTTTTACAACAAGAGGTTTCAGATTGCTGCTCAAGATGTCATTATTCTAAAGGAGATCCCATCCAAAATTTTAAGAAGGAGAAAACAGTTTGCTTTCTTAGCTAATGAACTTAAAAAAAGATTGATGCCATTCAGATGGGAGATTCCTATGGGTATTGTTGTGATCATGCAGGGACGCGTTATAGACTTAATACAGTTCCTAAAGCAAAGGAGTTTTACAAGTTGGTCCTGGGAGCAGGCTCACCACCACCTATGATGCAGAAAGTCTTGGATGGTAAAGAGGTGGAACAGCAGTGTGAAGAAGTAGTATTGATGGATGCTGGAAAGTCACAGGTGGGGTGGCTGCAACAAGCAGAGATTAAAGAGCAAAGAATGACTCGCGCAGCACATAGACGTAAGGAAAAGGAACAACAGAAGAAAGAAGTTAAAGAAGTTCTTCAAGAAGTTGCTTCGGTGCCTGTGCGAGGAGCAAGAGCTCTGCAGCACATTCCTCAATGGCAGATCTTCAAGCAGTCTTCTCCAGGCTTCTGGTTAAGGGAGATGGTAAAGCTCCTGACATGGAATGCTAATGGCCTCAATTCCCCTCAAAAGAGAAAGAAAATTTTTCATTATTTAAAGCAACATAATAATGATATTATTTGCTTGCAGGAAACACATATTATATCTAAAGATCAAAAATATTTAGTTAATGCTCGTCTGGGATCTCATTTTGTATCTTCTGCTCCTGGGAAAAAAGGGAGAGTAGTTATCTATGTTAAGCAAAACTTACCAGCCTGTTTGGTAGAATCTGATCTTCAAGGGAGATATGTTATGATTGAAGTTGGTTTGTATGGTAAGAAAGTACTTATAGTGGGACTGTATGCACCAAACCAACAACAGGAACAATTTTACAGACTGTTACATCAAAAATCAACTTTGTTGGATTACAGATCTGTTATATTAATGGGAGACTGGAATGGTGTTTTAGATACACAAAGAGATAAAAAAGGATCCTCTATTTCTTTTAAACAGGCTAAACTACCTAAAGCTTTTTTTGATTTGAAAGAGGACTGGGAGCTGCGAGATTATTGGCGTGAACATAACCTGGAGGAGAGAGATTTCACTTTCTTTTCGGATAGACATCAATCCTTTTCAAGAATTGATTTTTTTTTTTGATTACGACGGATTTATATTTTAGGGTAAAGAATGTTAAAATTTTTCCCAGGACATTGACGGATCACAGTCCAGTTTGGATGGAATTGGTTGATGAAAAAGAGGAGAGGAGATCGTGGAGGATGAATGAAAATTCATGAATGACAAGAAAAGAACGTTCAAAAGTTAAAGGAGCAATTAAAGGATTATTTTGCTTTAAATATGCATAAGGGAACTTCAATGTCAATGGTCTGGGATGCAGGTAAAGCCTACATGCGGGGGATTTTGATACAAATGAATAGTGTTCATAGACAGAAACTGATGCAGAAACGTAAGGAGTTGGAAGATGAGATTAAATTAAAAGAAAAAGTTTTGATTTCAAATCCTACAGATGAGAAGGTTAAGGAATCTATAAAATTGCTTAAATCACAATTTAATATGTTGATGGCTGATCAAACTGCAACTAATTTACTGTATATGAAACAAAACACATTTTGTAATGCTAATAAACCAGGGAGATGGTTGGCTTATGAACTGAGAAAGAAGCAGAGACAGAGAACTATAAATAAAATAAATTATAATGGTAAATTGGTATATCAGAAAGAGTTGATTAAGAAATCCTTTTTAGATTATTACCAAAAATTATATATGAGTACTAAAGTACAGGTTTCAGATATAGATAATTATTTAAATGAAGCTAACTTTCCTAAATTAACAGAAGATCAGAAACAAGAAATTAATGGTTTGATTACTAGTGAGGAGATTGAGACAGTAATTAAAGAATTAAAATTAGGTAAGGCACCGGGTACGGACGGTTTGACATCTATTTATTACAAAACATTGGTACAAGAGATGACTCAACCTTTAAGTGAGCTTTTTAACAATATATTACAGGGTTCAGAGATTCCCCCGTCATGGGGTAGAGCTTTTATATCTTTGATTCCAAAAGAAGATCAAGATCTCACTTTACCAAAGAATTATAGACCTATATCTTTCTTAAATGTAGACTATAAGATCTTTTCAAAAAATTTAGCTAACAGGCTTATGAGGGTTTTGCATCATGTAATACATATGGATCAAACGGGTTTTATAACTGGAAGGTACATGAAGAATAATGTCAGACAAATTATTAACTTATTAGAATATTTAGATTAAAATAATCAAGTTTCTGCAGGATTGATAATTTTAGACGCTGAAAAAGCTTTTGACCAGCTGAATTGGCAATTTATGTTAAGATTAATTGAGAAAATGAATTTTGGAGAAAAAATTTTACAAGCTCTTGGTGTTATTTATCAAAAGCAAACGGTACAACTTATAGTTAATGGGGGTTTGTCAGAGGTGTTTACAATAGAGAAGGGGACTAGACAGGGTTGTCCATTGTCACCATTGCTGTTTGTTTTAACCTTGGAAATACTGTTGATTAAAATTCGAGAATCACAGCAAATAAAAGGAATAGAAGTTAACAAAAAAGAATATAAATTAAGGGCTTTCGCAGATGACTTGGTGGTTACCTTATCTCAACCTACTTATTCTGTAATAGAGTTATTACAATTGATACATCAGTATGGACAGGTTTCGGGCTTTAAAATTAATAACAATAAGACTAAAATATTGCCTAAAATATGACTAATCTGGATAAGCAGACTTTGGTTAAGTTGACAGATTTTGAGGTTGTCAATAAGGTAAAATATCTGGGGGTTATTTTATCTGTTTCTAACGCAAAATTGTACAAAAATAATTATGAAAGGCTGTGGGTCAATATACAAAGAGATTTGGAAAATTGGGAGAAGTTGCAATTATCTCTTTTGGGAAGAATTGCGGCGATCAAAATGAATGTTTTGCCAAAGTTTCTTTTTTTTTTTCAAATGATACCTATTTTAAAGAATGAGGTTAATTTAAATGACTGGCAGAAAGGTATTAACAAATTTATCTGGGCAGGGAAAAAACCAAGAGTAAAACTTAAAATTATACAGGATATTCGTGAGAGAGGTGGACTCAAGATACCGAATTTGAAATTGTATTATGATGCTGTGGTTTTAACATTAATAAGTGATTGGGTTAATTTAACAAATGTAGAAATACTCCTCTTAGAGGGTTAGGATTTACTTTTTGGATGGCATGCCTACTTAATTTTTAATAAAAAGGTTGATAAGGTCTTTAAATCTCATATTATAAGGATTTCTTTACTTCGGGTTTGGAGGAAATATTATAGAAGTGATTTTAAAATTCCACTATGGGCTATACCGGGGCATGCGATAGAAGGGATAAGGAGAGGAGTCAAGATGGATAGCATTTCTTATGCACAACTACTTAGATGGGATGGTAAAAATTGGCAATTAAAATCTTTGGAAGATTTAATACAAGAAAATATTATTTATTCATGGTTTCATTATAGACAAATAGTGGAGAGGTGGAAGATAGATCATAATGTGGGTTTGCTTAGAGAAGATGACAATTTATTAAAACAAATAAAAGATCAAAGACGAACCCATATTAAGAGAATTTATGGGGTGTTAGTAGAATTGGATTCAGAAGTAGAATTAGTTAAAGAATGTATGGTCAAATGGGCACAAAATTTTGATGAACTGGTTCTATTAGATACCTGGGAAATTATTTGGGTGAGGAATGTTAAATTTACACAAGCCCAAAATTTAAGGGAAAATTTTTACAAAATGTTTTATAGATGGCACCTTGATCCACAAAAAATGTCTCGTACGTATCCTAACTTACAGCCTAAATGTTGGAGATGTGGATGTTTGGATGCTACTTATTATCATATCTGGTGGTCATGCAAAAATATAAAAGCTTTTTGGATTAAGATATGGTGGAATATTCAAAGAATTTTTAGAAGAAGGGTAAAATTTACCCCACAACTGTTTTTGTTAGGTATTGTTTCTGATTGTGATACTAAAGAGACTATATTGATGTTAAATTTAATCACAGCGGCAAGGTTGTTAGTAGGGCAATGTTGGAAGAAGGAATCTTTGCCTACCTTGCAAGAGTGGTTTTTTAAAGTTTCTTATTTGGCGGAAATGGCAAAGATTTCGGCTTTCTTGAAAGACCAATCGCAAGAGAAGTATTTTTTGGTATGGAAAAAATGGATAGACTTTATACAATATAAGTTGGATATAAAAAAATATTATTTAGCTTTTCAATAACTTATATTTAAAATTTAAGATATTTTATAGACTTTTTTCCTTTTTCTTTCTTCCTATTTTCTCGTATTTCCTTGTATTTTTGTTTTTTTTATACATATATTATTGTTAACTAGTTTACAATTTGTTTAATTAATGTATTTAGATTTGTTTATGGTTTATATCTGTTTTAAGACTTTTTGAAAAAATATTAATTAAGCCTGTATTCAGCTCTTGGAAGGTCGGGGGAGGGCATGGGAGGGTTGGGGGGGGGTTCGGGGAAGGGAACTGTATTGTTTTGTAAAATTGAAAAATTTTCAATAAAAAAAAAAGTACCCTCAAAACTGGATTACTTAACAATAGAAAAAAGTAACAAAGTACACAGCAAAGAGCTGAAATTTACTAACCAATGAACTCTGAAACAAATTATTGCAGTAAAGAGCAATATTTCCAGAATCTTAGCACTCTATTCCCTTTTTTACTCAAAGTATAATATGCTAATATATTAGCAATTATATTTGGGATTGCAGTATTTGGAGCCATAATAATTGTATTAATCTTTTATTAATTTGCTAACTTATTATTAGTAGAAAGGCAATTTGGAGCTATTTAGAGCAGCAGTAGTGCAATGGTTAGAATGTAGTATTGCAACTAATTCTGCCTACTGTCAGAAGGAGTTTGATCAGCCCTCCATCCTTCCGAAGTTGATAAAATAAGGACCCATTGCTGGGGGCAATATGCTGACTCTGCGAACCGTTTACAGCAGAGGTCCCCAACCTTTTGGGCACCAGGGACCAGTTCTGTGGAGAAAGTTTTTTCCGCAGACCAGAGGGTGCCTGGTCTTGTGTGCTGCCTGCATCCCACGGATGGGGCTTTGCTTGTTTGTGCGGACCAGTTGCTGGTATGCCGCAGCCCAGTACTGGTCCACGGACCCAAGGTTGGGGATCCCTGGTTTACAGAGTGCTGTAAAGCACTATGAAGAAATATATAAGTTTAAGTGCTATTGCTATAAAAAGGAATGAGTAGCTTAAGGCAGATGAGAAATCAGAATTTATCTTAAGTAGTCTAATAACTATGTAGAGTTTTTTCCCTTCAGATATAGGCTGCATTAAACTATGCTATATACTATCTTGAAAAAGACATTGATGAAATTTGGACAACTAAAGCAATTTTTTTTTTTTAGAAAACTTGCTTATATAGCAGTTTTGTAATGTTTCCTGTAAATTTCCAGATAACCCTTACAAAAATATGTAAATCTTAATATTATTCGCATTATTTTTGCAGGCAGATAAGCTATGTTCCCCCAAAACATCATGTGATTTTGTATCCTAGATGACATGTGAATGAAAGTCATATTTTTCATTCTAAATTTTTTTTATGGAAAACAAATTTACTTTATTGTAAGCAAATAAAGCCAATTGTTTTATTTTTAAAAGGCTTAAAATAATTTGCACTATAGTCCTAATGATCATCGGCTTTTGAAAAATAGCATGCCCTGCTATTAAAGAGGTTAATTTACAACAGTAGAGTTAAGAATTCAAAATATATAAAGTATATAAACTCTCTCCATAACAAAAAATGTTTGGTTACTATATTGTCCAGCAAGAATAAAGATAGATATGTAGGAATGGACAGTATTGTCTAATATTTTATACTGCTGCTACAATAGTCACTCAATTAAGACAGCCATAAATAGAACATTGAATTACAATTCTCCCTTTAATGATGAAAGACAAAAGTTTAAGTCTTTATCTCCCTTTAAGAATATCCCTCAATGGGATTTTGAATTGACAAGCATAGGATTCTATTATAAGACTGTAGTCTTATAACAGACTGTAGAAATATATTCTATTTAACACAGAGATACACACAAATTTTGAGTAAACAAATATAGAACTATGTTCCAGGGCATTGCTTTTAAATTCACCATCTGGGAGCAAGATCCATTAAACTTTGTAAGGACTATTTTGTGAATATATGTAAGATTTTACTTCAAAATCATTTATGTTGCAAAAATCCATAAACTTGATACTTACTTTATTCTAAACAATTAGCATGTATAGTTCAACCCATAACAATGTTTTATACATAGGCAAAATATCTCGACTCACATCAATTAACCAAAATCGCCTTTTCTTCTTGGAAAAGGAAAAAGGTATTATGGGGAAAAGCAAATATGAACGTAAGCGTAAGCTAATTTTAGGATACTTTAGGATACAGATGTTACATAAAGTTTTGTGACTTGCATATGTTGCTTTAGACCAACAGCCACATAGCACCCAAAAAGTCAGATATGATTCCTGTATAAATTTTACAATTGGCGTGGCCTAGATATGTAAAGACTTAAGAGTGCAAAACCCGATTTCTCTAAAGGCATTACTCAACATCACCGCGCGTGCCAAGGCATACTTATAATGAAGATTTAAAAGCCGTCAGATTTGGAAAAGCATATCCCCTTATCCTGACATGTCCCTTTTTTTACAGCAATCCAATTCCTGCCCTGGCCGGTATCTACACACTAAAGGACTAGTAAGTTTGGCCACGGGATAGGAACCCCAACTTCTGCGAGGTGATAAGGAAAAAGGTTAACAGCTGCAACATGTTTGTCTTCCTGGAGGGCCGATCACCTTTTGGATTCTCCTACAAGACGCCACGAGCCAATATACGCCTTCGCGCCCAGTGGCGCGAGTTCAAATTGCCTTACCCCGAGCAAGCCAGTCTGCACAGACTTTCCCATGCCTGTGCATCAAACTAACGGAGGCTCGGAGAATTAAGGCTGCTGCCATGCTGCTTGCCCGCCTCCGTTCCGCGACCTCTAGTAAGACGCCACCACCTTCTCCACTCGCTTCGCTTGGCTCCACTGGCTGTGGCGGAGCACGGAAGGAGGCGAAAAAAAGAGTGACATCCAAAGCCACCAATCGCCGTTTTCGATTGGCAGCAAATCCCCCAATCAAACTAGACGTTCTCCAGACGGTGACCTGCCGCGGCTCCTCCCTCTTCCGTGATAGGGGTCGTTTTCTCCAGAGATATGTAATTAGTTTGCGATGCTATGTTTCTCCTTGGTTAACAAAAGTCCTTGCTACGAAATTTGTGTCGGTGGAATGCAAACTTTCCGCCTCAAGCAGGATTGTATTACAATTTTTATGAGTCCCAGCCGTAGCAATTATGGGAGTGGAAGTTCATTGCAGCTGTTCGGGGACAGCTATAGAATTAAGTGGCAAGAAAACAGAGAAAGTGTTTTTTAAAAATGGTTAAACTATTCTCTATATTCCCTATATTTGTGCGGTTTTTAAAAACCCTTTCTTTAATATGCAGCTGAGCCACTGCAGGGACAAAAGTGAGTCAAATATTTTTGTATAAACTACATTTTTACATGAAATTATAAAACATTAATGTAACCCATTACATTACCTAAAAGCTCCAAATCAATGTAACAGAAACTGACAGGGAGTAATATGTCTTTTTTTCACAATTTTTCATCCATATATTCATTGTAAAAAGGCAATATCCAGAGCACAGAACAATAAAAAACAATTTAGGTATGAACATAATAGTTCAGAAGGAAAAAGAATGGAAGGTATCTCAGCAATGATTTGCTCAAAATTCCAGGTGAATAGAATGTCTTAAGCAAGTTCCAACCTCCCAAGGATAACACCAACAATAACTGATTAGAGAAGGTACTTCACTCTAATAGCTGCAATCCATTCTTAAGATTGCCAGTAAAGGTTTTTTTGTTTGTTTGCAGCTGTCCTGCCTGCTAAAGCCAGGTTAATGCTATCCAGGAACAAGAGAAAAAGGACATCTTGCTAGATAACTTATGAGTTATAAATAACAATTCATAAGTTATAAATAACAATTCATCATTTTCATGTTGGCTGCCTTGTTTTGCTTTCTTTGAGTCACTAGTCATAAGGTGATCAACTTTTTTACAATGAAAAGGAGGACACAAATAAATTGAAGAAAAAATATTGTAAAAGCTGGCTCGGCCCATGGAAGGTCAACCGCCCGCCGCGCCCCGCCCGCAGCCACCCCGCCAGCACTGCTGCTGTGCCGTGTAAAGCGGGCCCCGCGACTCCCAAAGCACCAGCCATGCCAGCTCTGGCCCTGGGGGGGCAGCCTGCTATCGACACACACCGCTTGCAGCTGCCCTGCCAGCATCACCACCCACCCTGCACAGCCCCATGTAGAAAGGGCCCCACGGCTCCCACAGCACGGGGGGCAGCCGGCCGCTGCCGCCCCTCACACCCCCTCCCGCAGCACCCCAGCCACCCCGCCTCTTGTGCCCGCAACCATTATTGCCCTAGCAGAGCTGAAGATCAAGAGAAACTTACCGCTCCAGTCTCCTCCAGGTATCTTCGGAACTAACTAGGAGATGGTGTACTTGGGTAGCAGGGAGGGGTGCTAAGTTTCTGCCAATTCGCCTTCGCTGCAGACAACTTGCATGTACAAAGTTTGCCGGTGGGTGTTTTGGCGCGCTCAGCAGCAATTCCTATTGGCTTTCGAAAGCCAATAGGGGGATAGCTCAGCTCATGCAAAAGTTGAAAAAAAATCATCAAAAAAAGGTGCCGGAATGCCGTTCTGAGTATTCTATGAGGAAAAAAAAGCCCTGCAGATTAGTCTTCAAATATCAAAAAGGAGGACATGTAGGAGGACATTTTTCGAGGGAGGACAAAACTTACAAAAGGAGGACTGTCCTCCCTAAAGGAGGACGGTTGGTCACCTTACTAGTCAGTGACTCAGAAATGAAGCTTACAGCATAAACTGTCAAATTTTATCATTTTTTTACTTTTTAAATTTCAATTTTGATCTCAGTGAGACTTGTGAATATTGGAACTTGAGTTTCCTAACTTGAAAATTATAGTTTCTGATTGTTGTTATTTCCAGATTACTGATTAAATTTAATTTCATATTTCCATCATGACTATTTTGGCCTCCACGTGTAATAAGATATGTGAGAAATTGGGTCAAAAGTTTTATTATCCTCTGACTTTGTCATTCATGGATGTTTTCCTGGTCTTTTGTTTTTGTTTTAAGAAAACTGTATCTCAGACATGTCAAACACAAGGCCCGGGGGCCGGATGCAGCCCGTGACGTGGTTTCATGTGGCCCACAAAGCCATCCTGGAAACAGTGAGGGAATGGTCCCTGCTGCCTTGGCCCCAGCCCAGGCCGTCCAGGAGCCAATGTACAATTTTGTGATGGCCATCTATGCTGAAACGCATTCAGTCTTAGCTCCACAAGGCTGTCTGGAAACAGCAAGGGACCGGCCTCTGCCATGTTGGCCCCACCTCCTGGGCGCGCGCTGGGGAGGTTTCACCCTTTGTGAGGAATGAAGAAATGCACCATCGCCTGGAAGTGGCCAGGAAATGACTCTCGCCTACTTCACATATCCGGCTTGATGGGCTCCGGGGAAGGGTTTCAGCAGGCAGTGGGGCGCTGTCCTCACAGTGCCAAGAGGTTGAGCCAGGCAGCACGAATCCAAAAAGAAGTGCGCCACCGCTTAGCCCCCAGCCTGCCCGATTTTAGCAGGCAGCAAGGTGCAAAGCTGGCGAGCTTCGCACTGCCCAGCTCAGCCTCTCGGCACTGTGAGGAGAGCACTCTGCTGCCTGCCGAAACCAGGCAGGCTGGGGACTGGACAGCATTGTGCAGGTAATGTTGACTCTTATGTTGCTCATGGCTCCCCCTCCCCCAAAGCCCACCAAGCCAGATATGTGAAGTAGGTGAGGGCCATGTGCTGGTCACTTCCAGGTGATGGTGCATTTCTTCATTCCGCACAAAGGGTGACAGCTGTGTTTTTTGCCTGTTTTTCTCCTTCCCTCATCTCCAATATTTTCCCACCACTCTGTTCTTAGGAAGGAAGGAAGGAAGGAAGGAAGGAAGGAAGGAAGGAAGGAAGGAAGGAAGGAGAGGGAGGGTCTGAGGGAAGTCTTGCCTTAGTCCTGCCCTGCTGCCCTTTCACAATCCCCTTGTCCCCTCCTCCTGGCCTATCCTGGGGGGTCTCCTATCCTATTGCTAAAAAAGCTTTGGATACAAAACCAGGTCTCCTCCCATGGAGAGAGAGTGGGCCTTCCTCTGACTTTGCCCTCATACCCATCATGAGCAACCTGGCTAAGGAAAGCAAGCACAGCAGCAGCAGCCTTGAGGAGGAGGTAAGTGCAGCTGAGCACCCCCTTGGGGTAGTGGAGCTGGGCTTGGTGCAATGGGTGCTTGAGGGCCGGGCTGGGCATTTTTGACTTCTGCTGCCCAGGGCTCCAGGGAGTCCACAGCATCATCCAGCCTCCCCTCATATGGCCTGAGAGGAACAGTGAGGCTCTTCCAGTGGACCATGCCTTGGCGCTTGCCCCGGTCCCACCCTCTTCTGCCAGAGATCCTCAGATCTGTCCCACTCCTGCCCAGGCCCCCACAGGCACCCTTGATGCGAATGATGAAGAACTGGCCATGCCTACCCAGTAGGCCACACCCACTCCAGTCATGCTCATCCAGTAGGCCACGCCCACCCTGGCCAGACCTATCCAGCCTCCCGAGGACAACCGCAATGCTGATGTGGCCCTCAATGAAATTGAGTTTGATACCCCTGCTGTATCTCATGAAAGCTCTGTTTTAAGCTGACATTACAAACAAACAAACAAACAAAAAACGCCAAAAGGTCAAGGGAATCACTATATTGTATTGCTAAGGTTGCACTGATAATACAAATTCCCTAACAAAGTTGTTCACTTCTTTTCCCAGAAATTGTAGGATATTAAAATTAGAACAGAAGGATTGACTGTTAAACTGCACACCTTTTTCCACATTGTAACATTTCTGGGTCCCGTATATTAAATACTTATATATATATAATATTTTTAAATATCTTTCAGTATGAAAGTTTAAAACTATAAAAGGACACTTAAAATAAACTTACAAGCACTACTTAGGCTTTCTAAAATTAATGCTGAAATCATACCACAAAAATGACTGCAGGAATCAGATGGGATTGCTGCTGCTGTACCAAGGCAGTTTCCCTACTCGGGTTCCTAGACCTCACTATGGGCTAGTTCCCCAAGGCTTATAATTCTGGGGAATTTCAATCTGCCAACCCTGAGAGCAGGGTCAGAGGTACCTTGGCATTTCATTGAAACCATGACTTCCATGGGCCTATCCTTCTGGAGCAGCCTTGAGGGTTGGGAAGTGTGTGTGTGTCTGCAGTGTTCTGTTTACTTCCTTCCTCTGTAGCTGCTCTCAGTTGGTGTTGATAAGAAGCAAGAGGTCTAGTCTTATTCCTTTCTTTGTGGGGTCCCACAGGGCTCAATACTCTCCAGTTTTGTTTAACATCTACATGAAGCCGTTGGGTAAGATCATCTGCCATCATGGACAGAGAGATCAGCAATATGTTGATGACACCCAGCTATGTGCCTTGGCCCATGGTGACTTAGGTGATGCTGTGAGTTCCCTTTCACAGGACTTGGAGACTTAATGGGAAGCAATAGGCAGGAACCAAATCCTGGTAAGATCAAATGGCTCTTTGTTTGGAATTCTTTGGTCCATGGAGAATTTCCATCTCTAATCTTGGATGGGTGGCACTGCCCCATATAGCCCCAGTGCGTATTATCTGGGGATTCTCATGGACTCATGGACTCTGGCTCAAGGAGCAGGTGATAATCATGGCCATGAAGACCTTTGTGTACCTGCAAATTGTGCACCAACAATCTCTGCTCATAATCATTTATGCCTAGTCATCTTCTGTCTTGACTATTGCAATGGACTTTGCCTGGGAATGCTTTGAATAGCATCCAGAAGTTCCCATGGGCTCAAACTGCAGCAGCCTGCATGGTTTTGTGCAGACCCACATGTGCAATATATGTCACCTTTCCTGCAGGAGCTGCATAGGCTGTTGATTTGCTTCTGGGTATAATTCAAAGTGCTAGATGTAATTTTTAATGTCCTACATGGCTTGAGACAAGGTTATCTGAAGGACAGTCTCTTCCCAAGTATATCCACCCTACCACCAGTGTGGAGGCAAGGAATATTGCGGATCCCCTCTACCAAGGATGTACATCTGACAAAATCCAGAAAAGGGACCTTCTCCATGGTGGCTCCCTCCTTTTGGAACATCATCCCTATGGAAATTAGACTGGCCTGCACTTTGACATTCTTTCACAAGGCCCTGAAGATCATATTTTGCCAATGGACTTGGGAGTCCAGATGGGGATGGATTCCATTAAGTGGTTTGTTTTACTGCTTCTTGTTGCCAGGGGAATGAGGAGTATTGTTTTTACTCTTTGTTTACTGGGTTTTTATTTTTTGTAAGTTGCTTAGAGTCACTGAATGTGATATGTGGCCATATAAATTGTTTAAATAAATAAGAAATAACAAGCATTACTTTTGCAATAGTGATGATTGCCATTTTTAATTGCCTTTAAAGCTGTTATTCTATAAACAGGGCAATTGTTTTAATAGCAATTGTGCTAGCTTTGTAATTTTGGTCTTTCAATAGTATTAGAGAAGGGGAACCTTGTGTCAAAAAGAAAAGGATCAAAACTTTTCTATCACATTTACCTGATATATTATTTGTGTCATATTCTGGCTGAAAACATCAACCAAATGGGATTTGGTTGTCATGGGGACTCAGGGCCTGCTTCCTCATAACCATCCACTTTGAGGCTTTCTTCCAATAGATTCGGGGGGCCCAGCTAGGCC
This sequence comes from Crotalus tigris, assembly GCF_016545835.1. Taxonomy (NCBI): domain Eukaryota; kingdom Metazoa; phylum Chordata; class Lepidosauria; order Squamata; family Viperidae; genus Crotalus; species Crotalus tigris. The sequence continues at coordinate 3,003,184 of NW_024096625.1, read as the reverse complement.
CAGGATCATGTCCTCTACCATTTTGGGGGCAACCATAAAATGAATAGTTTCTTGGTGGTCTCCCAAATCTAGCGTCCTTGCTTCCTATCAGCATGCCATCAATCTGTTCAAACTTCATAGGTGTCTTGAGTTTCCTCACATGTAGTCCTAGCCTCTGCACTGTGGCTTGACTAATTAGGTAATGGGAACAGTCAAAGTCTATGAGGGCCATAACCATCCCCCTCGCCTCTGAGCAGGATGCCTTGATGTCTGTCCTAACTTCAAGGTAATTGATATGTCCCCTCACCATTTGGTTGTCTTCTCCCTCACTCTCACTGTTGTAAAGGGTCATCAGTGGCTCCTCTTAGGTCAGAGTTCCATCCCCTTCACGCTCTGGAGGGGAGACCTCAACAACCTTGGTTGCTGGTCGTGACTTCTCCTTCCCCTTCTTTGGCAGCTTCTTTGGCTTCGAGGGGGCCAGTGCCGTGGAAGCCATCTAAGGGGTTGGTGCCAGGCACATTGCTGCCTGGTGTACCTCTTGGCCACAGCGAAAGCACATGAGGGGAGCGCAGTCAGACAGCCCTGCAGGAAACAGAAATGGTGCTGCTGGCTTTTTTCTCCCAACACCTCTCCTGGCTCTACTTTGATTGTGGTCTGAAGCTCCCACAGATCTAACTCTACAGTGGTGACTAGCTGGTACCAATCACTAAACTGATTTGGGATCCCTCGGGCTAGTCACATATGAAATAGATCACGGCTCAGCCCCTTTCAGAAGTATTGGGTCAAGAGCTGCTCTGGCCAGTACCTCAGCCTTCCTGCGATCCTCCTGAAGTCTCTAATGTATTGAGTCACAGTTCTACTCTTCTGCTTGATATTCCGAACCTCTACCTCTGCCCGTTGGGGCTGTGCAAGGTCCCTGAATTGGTCTTTGAGGCCACAGAAAAACGTGTCTTGGTCTGCTAGCTCAGGGGTGCCTTCGTCATGGAGAATTGTCACCCACTCCACCACCTCTCCTTCAAGGTTGGCTACTATGACATCCACTCAGACCTTGTCGTCAGAGTAATCTTCTCCATGTCAATTGAGGAGGGACCAGACTTGATTGAGGAAGAATGCCAGCTTCTTGGGGCTTCCATCAAATGTTGCCCTCAGTGGTGGGGGCAAAGGTGGTCTTGGTGCTGGCCCAGGTCCCGGCATCCATGGGCGAACTCCATATCTGGGACCTGGTGGCAGTCACCAATCTGTCCTTCCAGGCTGAGGAGCAGGCATCAATGGTGGACTGCAGGTTCTCTTTCCCAGACTGGGACTGGCCTGGGGAGGTGGCCCTGGCTGTGGGCTAACAGCTTTCCCAGCCACTGTGGCTGCTCCTCCTGCTGAGTGCTGGGGCAAAGGAGCTGCTGCTAATGCCAGGAATGGGGCTGAACCCCTTTGGGGTCTAGGATCCAGCTGTGGGACTGGCTGTCCTCCACAAACCTCTAGGCTGCCAAACATCTGCCTTAGTTACTCCACCGACTGGCTGCTGAACCTTGGCAAGTAGCACTCCTTGGGGGCTGTCCACTACGACGTTCCTCATTCCCACCATTCCAACTCTCTGCCTGAGGGCAATACAGTAAGAATTTGGTTTCTGCGGCCCTCCTTAACTCCTTTTGCCACTTTTCCAACTCAGGCCGGTTGAATGCCACTGCTCTACCTGTCCATTCCAGGGTTGAGGTCAGCTCCTCATGTTCAACTCCCTCCTTAGGACATGTCGAGACCAGTGGGGTTACAAAGCTGCTTTCGACATCAGCCAGAGTCCTGCTGGTTGATCCCGACCTGGCTTCAGCTGGTTTCTCTATTTCAGGCATCTTCTCCTGAGTCTTCACCATCGTCTGGAGGCCTCCAGAATGGCATAGGGCAAGGGTGTCCAACCTGTGGGCCATGGCTCACTGCTGGCCTGTGGCTTGCTGGCTACCAGGCTGCAAAACAAGCTGGCCAGTGTGCACACGTGTGCATGTACTCGCCCCACTCGCACTTGCTGAGTGCTAGCTGCTGCTATGCAAATAGGGCACCGCATGACAAAAATGGGGTGCTGTGTGGCAAAAACAGGGCACCATACAGTGAAAACAGGGTGCCGTGTGGCAAAAACGGGGTGCCATGTGGCAAAAACAGAGCAGTGCTAGTGCCCACGTGACACTTGCTAGTACTGCCATTTTTGCCACGTGGCACCCCATTTTTGCCACATGGCACCCTGTTTTCACTGTACGGTGCCCTGTTTTTTCCACACAGACCCCATTTTTGCCATGCGATGTCCTATTTGCATAGCAGCGGCTAGCACCGCCCTGTTTGTGTCGTGCGTGCTCGCAGTCCTATTTGTGTGCACGCATGCGTGTAAAATGCTTCCCCTTCCCTTTTGCTCTGGTCTGCCAACTGAAAAAAGTTGGAGATCTCTGCCACTGGGGCTCAGGATCCCTCAATTAATTTAGGAAGTTTTGGAGAGTTAGCTTAGTGTCATATTCCGGCTGAAAAGCCCAACCAAGCAAAACACCAGAGACATGATGAACTCCAGTGCTAGCTTTATTAGGCATAATCAATCCGGCAAGATAGAATGAGAGCTAACTCTGAAACTATGGCAGGAAACTGATAATTAAAAGAGTAAAACTTTCCCTCCCCTCTCTGACAATTCAGGTCGCATTGTCCAATAGATCTTCCAGCAATAGCATTTAAAGCTATATCACAAATTTAGATATGAAAAAGAATAACTAACTCATTGTTTCAATAATGATGTTTAATATTCAAACATATTAATTAAAGTGGGAGAGTACATTTATATACATGTGAATCTCAAATGGTCTGGGAGATGTTAAACTCCAAATTATATCGTCTAGTCAGCATGGCCAATGTTGAAAGAAAGTGAATACCATAATCTAATAAGAGTTGGAAAACCTCATATTACTTACTCTCAGCTGAACTGTTTAAGAGGATTGACTAGGACGTAAGCAGTGCACAATACTTGCTTCCAATCCAAATAGTAAACTGTTTTGTAACTGATACTATGAAGTCTTAGATAACTCTTATCTGAGACTATGGTTGATCAGTTTACTATGCTAAGACTCAACAACAAACTATGATTTATTTATACCAATAATTTGGTATGTCCATCCAATATACCTATTATTAGACATGGCTTAGTAGTAGGCCAACCTAGCCAGGAGGATGAAATTGGATCATTAGTTTACTTAATTTAATATTATAAAAGCAACTTTGCAGGATTTCAGGAGTCGTTTTCATTTCTGCAAAGAAGCATGGCAGACTGACTCTGGAATCATCTGCATGAAAAACATATGGAAACATTTTGTTCATGTATTCATAACTGACTGCCCAGAGTCAATTGGACTGAGATGGAAAGCTAGAAAAATGAAATGAAATGAAGTGAAATAAATAAATAACACTAGAAACATAGACATTAAATAATCCTGTAGTGGGATAGCATTTTAAAAAATGTACAGTTAATCTACATAATTTGTTTCCATGGGATGTGCTGATGACTTCCAGTTTAGACTGCTTTAGACAAGGATGACAAGGAAGGGCCAGTCTTGAAGCCTGAACATTGATCATTGTCAATAGTATGGACAGAAGTTTTCAGTCAATGGAGTGGTCTCTATTGGACCACAATTTATAAAACTGCATCTTTGTGGGTAATATATTAGCATGTTACACAAAACAGTGATGTACTTCTAGTGCTACTTTTTCTATGATATATAAATGGCAATATGTTCCTGTTGGTTAATAACATTCGGTCCTAGGGTAGTATGACTTTACATATTTGCTCTAACCATTCACGCTAATCTTGCTTAACAACATTCCTCTGAAAGGAATGAAAGTGTACTAAGAAATGAAAGTATACTAAGCATTGCTTGCATTTTTGCTATTGCAAAATATTATACAAGATACTAGTAGAAAGGTTTTAAAACCGAATTGCTAATGTTATGATTTTTCAGATAATATATATAAATCTTCAGAATTACTTCAATATCAGTATACATAAAATTGCAAGTGCATGTTTGTAAAAATGCATTTGGAAACCATCAAATATACTAAAATCACATTTTTTTCTTGTGTTTCTTTATGAGTGGTTTCGTGCAAATACAGGATTGTTAGAATTTATTACAGAAAATGTATCAACACAGAGCTTAAAATATGAATTCCCAGAAAAATAAAAAGCAATTAAAAATAGTTCATTGTCAGAAAATGTAATTTCTTATGTGCATTGTAGATTGTAAATATTTACTGTCTTTTTCCAAGAGCCAGTTCACAATTCAAATCATTGAATTCGCTCTAGCAGATTGGGCTACAGATCCCATCAGCCAAAGAGTGTCGGCTGGTGGGAATTGGAAGACAGACCTTTTCTAGAGTTGCCGCTGCTCTGTGCAATATCCTCCCCTCCGAGGTAAGAATCGCCCCAGCCCTGGTAGTGTTTCATAAGGCTTTAAAAGCCTGGCTATGTTCCCGAACCTCTGGTGCTGAATGTATCATAGGCCCCATTTCCTGGCTTTATTTTAATTGGCCAATTGTATATTTTTTGGGATTTTTGTTTTTGTTTTAAAATATTTTTATTGTTTTAACTGTAGTAGTTTTTTGAGTTGTAAATTGCCCAGTATCATCGAATGAGATGGGCAATTATGGAAATCGATTACATACATACCTACATACCGGTACATACCTACTTATCATAGTACCAGGCTGTTTTCCTAATTCCTGAATGATAAGCCATTCTTCAGAACAAATAATTCATCACTCTCTCTTGCCAGATATCCCTTGATCAAGACTTTTGATCACTTTCATAATTTCTGAATTCCAACTCGTTGCCTTGATGATGTAATAATAACAGATACTGGTTAAGATCTCAGAACCCTAGATAATCTTTTCTTAATCAGGTGCTCTTCTGGCTTGCAAATAATAATCTCAGGCACTAATTGTTCCAATTGGGAATTCTGCAACTGAAATCTAAAGCAGTATTTCCATTTTGTAGCTGAAATCTAAAGCCGTATTTCCAATAAGGAATTAAAAGAAAAATAAAAGAATTTGAGGCTAAGTATTTCTCTTTTTCAAGATATATCTGGAGGCTCTAATAACCCCTAAAATTTGCCCATATTAAACATGCTTCTAAAAATCTTCAATTGTATTATAAGCCAGCTAATGGACATCCATAGTTTCAACCAACTGTATAATATTTTAATTCAGCAGATGGAGATTTACATTATTAAAATATACATAAAATATTTCAAATATTCACTGGAGACACTGGAGAAAATGCGAGTAAACTATTTTCCCCCTTCAGTTTAATAGTCAATCTTCAATTATTAACAAGGGTATTATGATTTTTAAATGGTGTTTTTAAAGAAAACACTCACAGTTACTTCGTTTCAAAGTACAAGGTCTTTAATTAACCGCCTTCACGGAACTCTGGACTTTCTCGTCTGCAAATAAAAATAATAATCCTGAATAACAATCCAACTTCCTTAATAGTTCGGGTAAGAATGAGCGTTTAAGGAACACTTTTTAAAAAGGGTGTGTCTATTTGGTGTTTTGCTTTATTATTCAAACGGCTATAGTGACTTATCCCAAAGCTTCCTCGGGGCTTCGTGATCTCTGGGTGGGTTCGTCATAACAGGCTACAGATCTTGCCTAAGAGAGCCGATGGCACAATTCCGAGAAATCCGCAACGAACAGATTCTATTTCTATTCAATACATCAGAAACGTTAAAGTCGGAATGCCCAGATAGGCGGAGTCATTGCAGGCCTTTTACGCATATCGAATCTGGCTATGTCACGTGCGGAGAAGAGGCGGGCACTGGAGTGCGGAAGTGACTCGTGTAGGCCTGTCTGTGAGGCGTAATGGCGGCTGTGGGGTGGTGCAGATAAAATCTCCGACGTCTTCCTCGATAGGAGGCCTCTCCGGTGTCTTTCTTACCTGTGTTGATCGGGAGGTAAGTTTTAGAGGCCATGGTGCTATATGGGCTGCATTGATCGCGTGTCGTAATACGGCTAGCGCTCCCATCGCAGTTGAGAGAAGCAGGGTGGGAAGGCGTGAATGTAAATACTCGGCCTGTAGAGGCGAAGCTTATGTATTGAGACGTGAGCATACAGTACGCATGTATGTAGCCTAGAGGAGAGAGGTCGTGAGGATGGAGGAAACCGGATCACAAATTAAATTTGGGGTAAAGGTGCGGGTGATAAAAACAAAACGATTTCAGGTTAATCTGGACTGGTGAGGAGTTATGTAAACTGCGAGGGTTTTTTTTGAAACGGAACGCTGACTTGGAGAGGTTAAACTGGCGAAAGGTCATGTACTGTAGAAAGCAAGGGATTTGCGGATTAATCAACACGAGTTGAGATCGCGTGGAGTGGCAAAAGGACAGTGGGTTTCCCCAGTTGTGCCCTTTGCTTGGCATCACGCAACGCGTTACATTCCGTTCCTGAGAGCTAAGATGGTTTGCATTTCGGCTGCATTGGAGAGAATCTGCTAAATCGGATTACCCAGCCCATCTTGTTTAATCATAGCATGGTTTATTTGTTTCGGCATTGAGTTTACTTGGGAGCAGGAGAAAGGGCAAAGTGCATTCTTCCCATTTGTTTGTAGTAAGCAATAACAAAACTAGTGCAGAGTGATAATATCTTGTCTGAAATTCAGCTTCACCTTTCAAACCTGCTAATTGCATATAATACCTAAAGACATAGGTTTATTCTTCACCTCAGCCTGTTTTGGCAAGCAGCTGGTAGCGAAATCTACAGAAACCTTCAGTTGTAAACAATAGTTAAAAGGTAATAATTGAAAACAAGAATCATGTGATTTGTAAATGTTTCTTGCATGGAAATTATCAATTATTTGTCATTGGAATTAGTTTTATTATACAGTTCTCGCAGTTATTAATAGTAATAAATTAAAAAATATATCAAGTTTGTTAATTTTCAGTGAGATTGGAATTTTTCTCTTCAGTATTGCAGTTTCCAGTGGAAAACAAAAGATGTTATATTAGTATATATATTTCTTCTTCTGTTGTTGTTAAACAACAACAACATATACATTTCATAAATAATTCAAAGTTACTGGAGTGATTGCAATCTATGAGAGACAATTATTTATGGATATACAGTGTATAAAAAGTAATTTGCATTGCTGGTCATGCTGCATTTTTTGAAAACCATGGCTGTAATAAACCATAAATCTTAGTATACAGGTAGAGTTGTAATTTATGTGCAATAGTTATATAGATAAGCACTTGCTAATCACCAAGGCTTGGTAAGTACAGCCTATTAAAGAATACAACCTATTAAGCATATTTACCAAGGAGTATGCTGTTGAATTCATCTTTATTACTCTTCTTGTTATTTTAGTTTATTATTTTTGTTTATTATTTAGTTTTTTCCTTTTTTCCCTGATGGATATAGTTTCCAACAAAATGTTGATTGCAATCCTTTATTATTTTCTAAAATTGCTTTGAGATTTCTGAACACCAAAGGCATTCTTATAAATTAAAATGTTAAAGGCATTTTCTGCTTAATTTTTTATGCATAAAGAATATAATAAAAGTTCCATAAGACAGAGTTTGGTGAATATCAAAGAGTACTCCATAGACGCCTCATTGACTACTTCAGTTATACTGTACATATTGTAATGGATTTTCTGAATATGGATGAATAGTTACAAATTCTGTTGCTGAACAATAGGCCAAAATATATAGTGCTAGAAACTTTTTATCTCCTAATCAAATTGATGATAGTGATTTTAATATGGAAAAAATTGGAAAATCTATAACATAGAAAAAACAGCTGCTTGATTATGGCTTTTATAATGGAAAGTATTGATGAATAATTATTCAGTTATTGTTGAATAAATACAAGACAGCTAGTCATAGAGTTTAGAGAATCTGGATAAAAGAAGTAGTTAGAAATAAATTTTAAACTAACAACACAATAACAACTAACACAATATAGTTTTAGAAATAGCATTTCTCAATATCAAGTGTTGAGATCCTATGAACTCAAGCCATTTATAGTTCATGTTGCAATTCTAACTCTTATCTGGAAATAACCTCTTAATGTACTAATGTATTTCTGAGTAAATTATAAGATTACATTGCTAAATCTCTAAACCAGCATTTCAGATTAGGCCTGGAAAAAGAAACATAGCCCTTATTTGAAGAATATAGTTATTTCAATCCATTACAGTTTCCAATTTAATTTGCAACTTTTGAATGGTTGCCAAAGTCATCTTTAGGCAGAATGCCAACATAACTCTCTAAAGAATACAAATACAGTATGTTTCCTGCTGAAGTCTATTGCTAGCCTCTTGTCTTCAGACTTGTTCCAGTTGAAAGGTAATAGAAGATCTTGCAAAATTAATTACGTTGCAGAATTTCTGTTAGGTGCTTGCATTAGAAAGCTATATGAGGAGAAGAAAGCCGTTGAAGTATATGAGAACATAAAAACAAAAATAGATATTTTTTGTGTTAAATATTTTAAAATGTTATAATGCCAGGGTGGATTTGATTTAAATCATGATTTAAATCACTAGTACAAAGGCTTGATTTAAATCAACTCGATTTCATGCTGAATAAACCAAATTATTAATGTATCTTAAATAGAAAACTATATTTAGATAGATTTTTACTCCAAAAGCACATTATTAAATATAAATTTGATAAAAATAAAAAAAAATCCAATTTAAATTAAAAAAATCCAATTTAAATTAAAAAAAATCTGATTTTTTTATTTTTTTTAAAAAATCATCAGTTATTATCCACCCTGTATAATATAAGCCACTTTATAAGGAAAGAGTCTTTTGATAAAAGAAAAGTAAGAAACCTACCTGGTTTGTTTTTCCTTTCATTAAGCTTTAATGGTATTTTGGAACTCTTTATTAAACAGAATTGGAATATAAGTTTTCATTACAACCTGCTTTTTTAGAATATGTGAATTATTGTTTTCACTTGATATACAATAGAAAATAAAATAATTATAATTAATGGACCAGAATACAAAGTCAATGGCTTAATGCAGAAATATAATCTAAGTAGTCAGTCATAATAGCAATATTCATTAAGAGAACAACATTGGTGAGGTATTTTGATATTTTAACTTTTATATTATGTTCTTAAAATTATTTCTAAGAATACTGCCATGAGTTATTTGCAAAAATAATAAAAGTGAGTAGAAAACAAAGTTAAAAGATTAGCAACAATATATCTTAATTAAATTCAGTATTGTATTTTTATCACATCAATCTTATTGAGACACTGGCTTATTTAACCTGTATAAAAAGTGGAGTGTCATTATAAACAGATAATGCCTTAGTATCACATTGGAAAATATACTGCCAAGCAAGTTCTCAATTTAGCTGATTTTCTTTCAGGAACACTGGCACTTGATGTGCTGCATGGGTCTAATTCTAGGAACTATAATACCAAGAATAAGTAGATTAAGACTAGATTTTGAGTACTTTTCAGTGCAGCAGAAAAGAAACTGTTGCTGCTGGATAAGATTAGAAAGCAAGGCATTTTAGTGTGAAAGACAAAAGAATGATTTACCCAGAAGCTGGATATGTAGAATACAAAGTATGGAGGAAAAACAGCAATGAGGTTTTCTCTTGGAAACATATATTTGAGTGGTTGCATTGGGTATGGATGAATTAGATATGTGGCAATAGAAATGTGCATTCATGCTCATATTATTATAGGGTTTACAGCAATTGCGTGAATTGTGGATATATAAAGATCTGGATTTAATTTGGATTCCTAAATGCTCAGTCCAGGGGAAAACACAGCTTGTTTAAGGAAGAACTGGCATATGCTATGACTGTCCTGCCCATGTGTACCTTGTCTCTTTTGCTGCACAGATCTAAAGTTTAATAGTACTAGTTTATAGTATTTCTTAGATGTAAAGTACTGTTTAATATGGCTATTGCATAGTTGTAGAAAATGGATTTGATTTAGTTCATATGTGGCATATATAAATGAGCCGAGGTGACGCAGCAGTTAGAGTGCAGTACTGCAGGCCACTTTAGCTGACTGTGTTTAGCAGGTCAGCGGTTCAAATTTCACCGGCTCAAGGTTGACTCAGCCTTCCATCCTTCCGGGGTAGGTAAAATGAGGATCCAGATTGTTGGGGGCAATGTAAATACATTGCTTACTGGTGTACACCGCTTAGAGAGTGCTTGCACTTAAAGCGGTATATAAGTCTCATAAACAAACAAACAAACAAACAAACCAAAAGCCTGGTCCTGAGAACAATTACAATATGTTTTATATATATATGTTTCCAGCGAAATTGGTACTGTGCAAAGAAATGTTTAAATTCATCAGATGAATAACAAAGTGTTTAGAAGAAAAATGGCAGCCAACTCCAATCATTTAATGTAAATTTATATAATTGTATATAGAACCTGATTGTTGGTAATTATATATTGGGGGAAAATGTCTTGGGTGCTAGAAGGGACTTAGGCTTGGGAGCTGAAGAAACATTGTAAGTTATGAATAGGTTGATGGATATGTAGATATATGTTTCAGTGCCAACAGTTTAAAAGTACAAACTGGTTGCAGAGCTGAACAATTGCAGATGAGGACAAAGTAGTAAATATTATGCAGTGTGTTAATGTGTTGTTGGTAATGTGAAAAGTTGATCCTGCAATTCTCCTGTGGTTTCTATGATTGCACTGTACCCTAGGATGGTTTGGTATGCTCTGGAGAAAAAAAGAACACTACAGAATTTTCCAAAATGTACTTCTGGAAATAATGCGCAAATAATTTTATTGGAAGTTATTAATGTCTCTTGAATAGCTGAGATACTTGTCTCTTGAATAGCTGAGATACTAGTAACTCCAATGCTTCAGAAATGCAGGCAAGGATATTCTTACCATGAAAGTAATTTTTTTAGAAATAAGGTAGAAGGTTTTCTGACAACATCTTTTATATAGCTCAATCAAGTAAAAGTCTTTAATTCATTAATTGTAACTACTTTAGATGCCATACATGATATGTTCTGCATAACTGAAGTTGTGATAAGTATGTAATGTTCATTATTTATTTCACTCAATTTATGTTCCAGTCAAAAGACTCTGGCAATAATATGTAAAATGTGTATAAAATGAAAAAAATATTAAAACTGTGTCCCAGAAAACTAATTTCATAATAATGTTCTTCCATTGTTGTATCTTTTCCCTACCACTGGTATTCAGTACATGTTGTCTCTGAACACAGTTCTCATAATAACATTCATAACTACTATCTTTTGATAAAGCTAGATTCCATAAATTTTTCATTTCCTCTTAAGTCTATTTAAATTACACAACCACATATTCTGACTTCCAGTTATGTCAATTATTTAATTGGTTCTTTTGAACATTTTACAATTTGAATTTTTATTGTCTTGATTAAAAAGGGACCATTTTATAATCGTAACAAACTCATTGCCAAGTTCAATAACAGCAACTGAGATTCTTGACTTTATTTTACTGTTTACTTCAGATTATTGTTTAACAAATGTCTAGTGATAATATTAAATGTCATATATAACTTGGGTCAGGGATTACATCAAGCTTCATGTGGTATAATGGGCAGAGGTATAATTAATTTTGGGAGGTAAGTTTAGCAATTTTAAGATTCTCCAAGGCTTAAGCCACTCAGTCCCAAATGCAGAATAATGGCTAACATTTTTCATACTGAAACCTGGGGCGGCTAGACTTATTTTTATCAGAAAAATATTGCTCACAAGCCACACATGTAACATCCTACCCTAGATTTAGCAAGTATTTAACAATGAGGGTTACTGACAGGGCAAGCCATTAGAATATAAAATAAGAGCAGCCTCCACTCTCTACTAGCACTGATGATATTACCTAGTTGAAGTATTGAAATGTCTAGCAAGAAAACAACCAAACTCACAAAGTATTAAGGAACCCTTATTTCAATCCTAAACTACAAATATTCTCTCGGTAACAAACATGTTCTTCTTTTTATGAAAAAGATGTAAAAGTAATGGGATTTTACAAAGAACAGACATCACTAGATAAAATACTTTTGAAAACAGATGAAAATCTGATTAAAAAACTTTATGAATTCCTGCTAAATTGGAAGATGGAAGAAGAACACATGAAAGAAACAATGATAGTGTGGGCAAAGAATTTTGGTTATTCTATAGATTTAGAACAGTGGTTCTCAATCTTCCTAATGCTGCGACCCTTTAATACAGTTCCTCATGTTGTGGTGACCCCCAACCCCCCATCCAGCTGGCTGGGGGGGGTATCAAAAACTTGACCAAAAAAAGAGGAAAAAATGAGAAAGTATAGGTAGTCCTCAACTTATAACAATTCGCTTAGTGACTGTTAGAAGTTACAACAGCACTGGAAAAGCGAATTAATGATCATTTTTCACACTTATGATTGTTGCAGCATCCTCAGGGTCACGTGATCAATGGCCAGGGGGCATGGCCAGCGATCACAGGTTGCAGAGTGCCTGTGGGGGGGAATCTGTGGATCTCTGGGATGGATGGAACTGGGGTGGGTGCCTGCCTTCCTTCCCTCCCCTTGTCCCTTCCTTCTTTTCTTCCTTTCCTTCACCTTAGTCTCTTCCTCCTTCCCACCCTCTCCCTTCCTTCCTTCCTTCCTTCCTTCCTTCCTTCCTTCCTTCCTTCCTTCCTTCCTTCCTTCCTTCCTTCCTTCCTTTCCTTCACCTCCTTCTTAGTCTCTTCCTCCTTCCCACCCTCCCCCATTGTCCCTTCCTTCCTTCCTACCTACCTTCCTTCCTTCCTTTCTTCTTTCCTTCCCCTCCCTTAGTCTCTTCCTCCTTCTCTCCCTCTCTCCCATTGTCCCTTCCTTCCTTCCTTTTCTTCACCTCCTTCTTAGTCTCTTCCTCCTTCCCTCCTTCTCTCTCATTGTCCCTTCCTTCCTTTCTTTCCTTCACCTTAGTCTCTTCCTCCTTCCCACCCTCTCCCATTGTCCCTTCCTCCCTCCCTCCCTCCCTCCCTCCCTTCCTTCTTTCCTTCCTTCACCTCCTTAGTCTCTTCCTCCTTCCCACCCTCTCCCATTGTCTCTTCCTTCCTTCTTTCCTTTCCTTCCCCTCCCTTAGTCTCTTCCTCCTTCTCTCCCTCTCCCATTGTCCCTTCCTTCCTTCTTTCCTTTCCTTCCCCTCCCTCTTAGTCTCTTCCTCCTTCCCTCCCTCTCTCCCCTTGTCCCTTCCTCCCTTCCCTCCCTTCCATTGTTCCTTTCTTCTTTCCCTCTCTCATTGTTCCTTACTTCCATCCCTCTTCGTTCCTTCCTTCCTCCCCCCCGTGCCCAGGAAGGGACAAGGGGAGAGGGATAGGCTGCCAGCATGGCTGCGGGCTTTGCTGCCGGCAAACCTGCCTTTGCACAGGCAGAGACAGGAGAGCTCCACCCAGCTCACTTGTTCAGCTTCGCCGAAAGACGTGCTGCTTGCTAAGTTAGCAGAAGCTCCAGGATCAGCACCGGGCTACAGCTGATTTGCGCTTCTGCTAAATTAGCAAGTGGCTTGTTTTCTATCAAAGCTCGAGCAAGTTTGCTGGGCAGGAGCCAAGGAGAGCAGCTACAGCTGCAGAAGCACGGATCAGCTGTAGAGGCTCGCCCCAATCCTGGACAAGAGGGAAGGAAGGAAGGACGGAAGGGACAAGGGGGAGAGGGAGAGAAGGAAGAACAAAGAGGGAGGTGAAGGAAAGGAAGGAAGGAAGGGACAATGGGAGAGGGAGGGAAGGAGGAAGAGACCAAGAGGGAGGGAAGGAAAGGAAGTTCTAGCCAGGAGAGGCTTGCCAGCCCGGCTGCCGAGAAACAGAAGAGTGCAAAACCAAGGAGAAGAAGATGGCAGTTTCCTCCCAAAGGGGGCTCCTTTTCTCCACCCCTTCCCTGGATTTGTGGGGAATTTATCATCACCAACGCTGACAGGTGCTGCTTCGAGCCTGATGCGAGCTTTCTAGCCCCCTTTGCTTCTCCCCCCTTGCTTTCGTGAGGATTGTGGCACCCTTGGGAAGCCGATCAAGCTTAGGAGAGGAGGAGGAGTCCCTTCCTCCTTCCCTACCTCTCTCCCTGTCAAGTCCTTGCGGGCTCAACATGAACGGGCAGAGGAGGAGATGAGGATGGGCGGGGTGGCAAAGGAGACCTGCAGCCGTCGCCAGACCTCCCGGCTGACAAGCGCAAGTTTGGGGGTCGCCAGCTGACGGGCGGAAGAGTTGGGTGCTGCGTGGCCTTCCCTTGGCTGACCTGCATGCACGAGAAGAAATCAATCTGGTTGCTGCACAATGAGTCTCTGGGGAGGGCGGGGCCTTGCTCTGCGCCTGCGCTCTTCATGCGCCCCCTGCAGGGCACATTTGGTAGCGCTCGTGCAGACTGCCGCCAAGCAGCATATTTTCCAGAAACAAGTGAGGTGGAGCAGACCATCGGAAATATGTGTTTTCCAATGGTCTTAGGCGACCCCTTTGAAAGGCTCGTGCGACCCCCAAAAGAGTCGTGACCCACAGGTTGAGAACCGCTGATTTAGAAGATTGGCAAAAACTATGGGACCGAAATATTAAATTTACTAAAGCAGCCGCATATAAGGAAAACTTACATAAAATGTTTTAGAGATGGCACATGACACCAATCAGATTAGAGAAAATGTTTAAAAATGTATCAAATATGTGTTGGAAATGTAAATAACAACCAGGCACTTATTACCATCTCTGGTGGATATGTCCTAATGTCGAAAAATTTTGGTTTAAGATCCATATGTGGCTAGAAGAGATGATTAAAATACAGATAGAATTTAAACCAGAACTCTGTTTGTTAGGAATATTAGGTTTGAATTATGGAAAAGAGAATGAGTATTTAATATTGCATGTGCTGACAGCCGCAAGAATAATATTTGCCCAATTTTGGAAGAATGAAAATTTACTATCTGACCAGGCTATAATAACAAAAATATTCAAATGTGCAGAAATGGATAGACTGACTTTAGAAATGAAAGAGAAAGAAGACACAATTTACTTTAAAACATAGGGAAAATTTTATTATTGGTTAGAAACACGGTACAGTGAAAAAAGGTTATGAAATTTAAAGAGATAATTGATAATTTGTATTTATATTCCATGATTATTTGTATGAACTTGTTCTTATTTCTTCTTCTTCATCTTTGTATATTAGTGATCTTAAATAATATGGTAAATTATAATTAATATGTAGTATATTATTATTTTAAAGTGATTATAATTAATTAATATTAAGCATTATTAAGTAGTGAAATGAATGAGATTTATTGACTAATTTGTTAATTATGTGATTATATGGAAAGTTGTTTAATAATAGAGTAATTATTAAGATTTAATATGTAAACCCAGACTGTTAGACTTGCTGAAGCGATGTTATTTTGTGAGATTAATCTCACTTTTGTGTTATCCCTTTTCCCTGGTCTAACCTTTTTGTTTGTTTCCCGTTGTCTTACCCTTTTTGACCCTATCCCCTTATTACCTTTATAAAACTCAATAAAAATATTTATAAAAAACAAACAAACAAACATGTTCTTTCAAAAACTTTTAGGGAATTCATTTAATCAAAGGCATGAAATATTAGATGGGATCACAAATATTGTGCATGTATTTCCATGCAAAGGGAATAAAAAGATAAAAAATGGGATTGAAAATGAATTTTGAAACAGTTCTTATACAGTTTTTGAAAAATTGAAAAATGCGGTCATGAAACTATTAGAATTCACGAATGAAAGTGACTATATGTCTCCCCCGAATTAGAATTGCATTTTTGTGCTAATATTTTAATTGTTGGAGAACTCAATCATAGAGGACTATAATTTAATTTTATTTAACTTTAATAAAGTTTAATTACATAACTTTAATAAAGTTTAATTTAATTAAATAATAGTTTTCCTTTTGAAAGATTTTTTTTGGTCAGATTTCCAATGTTTCAGAAATGCAGGTAAGGAGAAAGACTTCCTCAAGTCAAATTCAGCTGATGGTTATGGTGAATGGGATCCATATACTTTTATGGCAATGAATTACATTTGTTATTTTCTGGATTTTTTTTTTTTTTACTTGTCATCTGATTTAGAACTCTCAGATTTCCTGGTAGTCTCCAGTGCAAATACTAACCAGACCTATTTTGAGATCAGTCAAAATTGATAATTTAATATAGTAGTTGGCTTATAGTTGTTTGCTCTACATTTTTATATGTGTGGTATTTGATAGATTTTATTTAAACTTTATATGCCTCTGCTCATATTCTATATTGCCAGGGAACTCAGGAGTAAAGGGTTTTGAAATGTGATACAACAGGAGCCACACCTTATAGTCTCTTTCATGTACAACGTATGTAGAGCTTTAATTTAGGACAAATAAAATTGAAGTGCAAATTCAGAAGCAGGAAGAAATAAGAAGGTTTATGCAGAGCCAAGATAGGATTTCTTAAAAGAAGAATTGATCATAAAGAATTAGGATAGAGAGATCTGTATGGATTCAGTTTTTCTTATGTTCTGATGCTTGGCATAGTATGTGTCACTTTGAGTTCATTGTTTTCAGAGGTTGTTTCCTTTATTACTGCATCTCTTGTAGCAATACTGATGACTAAGAAAGAGTATTTTCTTTGTGTACTCTGTATATACTGCAGAAACAATTTGGTGTAGTGGTCAAGTGTTGGCCTTGAAAAGAAGAGGCCATGAGCTGTATGCCTGTTTTAGGCGTATGGAATCTGGCTGAGTAACCTTGCCCAGTCATTCTCTATCAGCCCATCTCACTGGATTGTTGTTTGGGGAAAGGATTGCTTGTTTGTTGTTAAGCAGGGTTATTAGGAATGTTTACCACCTGAGATTTTATATATAGGTAGGATAAATATATAATAACATTAAATATGTTGGCATGCTGTGCATAAAATGCCAACAAATTAGCAAATATTATATAAAATCAGATATTCTATTTTTGATCTCCTGCCTGGATTTTAAAATTGAAACTAGTAGAATACTGTAAATATTTTAAATCATTTAATCTATATGTTGTCATTCAAATGTTATTGCATCAGCTAAAAGTTCCATTTTTTTACAGAGCAATGATGTCATCTTTTCAAGAGGCTTCATCTTCAAACAGTACCCTCCAGACTTCAAATTTTGCACATGTTATTTTTCAAAATGTAGCAAAAAGCTATCTTCCTAGTGTGTACCTTGAATGCCATTACACTCTGACTCCCTATATACACCCTCACCAAAAAGACTGGGTTGGTATTTTTAAGGTAAGCAGCCTCTGGAATATTTTAATATATAGTGCCTGTTTTTAAAAGAATGGGTAATGGTCAAATGAAAATGTAAAATGCCTTTTATTTTAAAATATTGATGCTGAAAGAGTAATCTTATTGGTTAATTTTTTGTCATTTTGAGGCCATGCTTCATTACATTTCATTCATTACTGGATAATTTACATATCAACTGTCCCATTAATTTAATCCACATAATGCAAATCCTAGCATAAGATTCTAAGATGATTTTATAAAACAGACTTCTCTAGATTTCCGGTTAAGTGTTGCAGCGTGATGGACGCAGGAAGACAGGGATCCTTCTTCCATGTTTGATTTCACCCTGCTGGGGACCCTAAAAAGGGTCTAAAGCCGCTCCAGAAAGACGATGAAGGAGAGGACCCGTCAATTGCCGAAGGGCAGTGGCGCTTCCATTGGATCCGAGGAAGCCCTCCAAACTGGGGGGGAAAGACTGGCTACATTCGTATGGCCAATCAGAAGCTGCTGACAGCCGACTTCCGGTTTGCCAACGTGGCTGCTGCGGCTGCTTGGAAGGTGACTTCATCTTCCATGTCCATTTTTCCTTCGCTGAAGGACCCTGGAAAGTGTCGAAAGGAGCAACAAATAAGGAGGGGACTCCCGCCTGATCACGGGAGGGCAGCAGTCTTCCCGCTCAATCTGGGGCAGCCCTCCAAACTGGTGGAGAAAAGACCGGCCATAGCAATATGGCTTGTCATTAGGCTGCAGACAGCCGAAGTGAAACCTATTATCAAGCACTCTGAAAGCAACCCAGATGAAACTGGGTGAGATTTTATTTTCTCTTTACCTCAAGTACCTTCTTTTCCTGTAAAGTCTGCAAAGAAAGAGGGAAGAGAAATTCTACCCCATCCTCTAAGAATAGTGTCGTCTGACTACCCAGGGGAATCAAAGTATTAAAAAGAACAACTTTAATTTAATTGGATTTATATGTTTTTGAAACTTGGGGACTTAAAAGTTTCCTATTTCTATTGGAGACTTTTGTTTTTATTTACAAAAAAGAAATAATTGAGACTTAAAAAACTCTAAATAATTTGGAATTTAAAAAACTCTAAACAGCATCAGTGAGATCTAGTGGTGAAGCTTGGTATTGCAATTTGTTATTTCCTAAAAAGAGACTTGGCTCAAAGCGCAGACCTAGATAAGATGTTTCTGACTGTGGAACCATTTGTGAGAAGATTCAACTGTAAGAGAACAGCTGGGCAGCAAAATTGGCCCACTTGAAGTGTGACTGTAAACTTTTACTGACTTTTGCTTAACAAATAACTTTTACTAGAAAGACTATTTACAAACAAGTGAAAGATGGATGAGGACCAGGAAAAAAAGCCTTTCTAGTTGAAAGCAATACATGAAAGCATTCTTGCAGCTTGTGATAAAATAAGACCTAAAATCAAAGATCAAGATGCCAGCTTAGATGCACAAAACCAAATTTTGACTACAACTAAAGAATCAACAATGCAGAAGATAACAAGAAGAAGCGGGACAACCAAATATGAAGACCCAATTGACCACCAAATACACCTGATGGAAAACCCAGAGAAGGAAATGACAACATTGAAAATGGAAATGACTTTCTATACCAACCAGTAGAATTTTGAGAAAAAAGTGGAACAGATCGAATTGAAGACAAATAGATTAGAGCAAATATGGGGAACTGGAATAACAGGAGACAATTTAACAGATACAAATGGACTAGTTCTCCCAGAAAACTGGCAATCAGATAGTCTCCTTTAATTCAAATAACACATTAAGAGTAGAGGGAGATCTATTTGATGATTTAAAGACGCTGATATGGAAGCCTAAATGGCAAAAGAAGAAAGCTAGAATAAGGTTGAAAAAACTGGGATTTTGACTCATTAGAGAGGATTTTATATTGCCAATTAGAGGGTTAAAGTCTGGAAATTATAAATATTAAAGGTTAAACTGGAATATTGATAAGAAATTAAAAATTGAGTAAAATTAATAACAGGATATTGATTGTTTATGAAGATTGAAGGTAATTAAGATATGTATAAGCTAAAAATCTATTGATAAATGTAATAATGATATTCTTATTGAGTTGATATAATTAGAAATGTACTAACCTGAATATGAGACAGTGAATATTAAGGGAAAAAGAGAAGAAATATTTGATGTTGTAACCGGAGATTTACACTAAGATTTTGTTATTGAACTATTATAACCCAGTCACCATGTTGCTTTTTAAATATTTAAATGTAAAATTGGAAAATTAATGCAATATTACAAAAAAAAGAAGCTGCTGACAACCGAAGATAAGCATTAATTAGCAATTTTTGAGCAATGTGGATGGAACTGGGTAAGACTTATCCTCTTTTTATGATCTTAATACTATTTTCCTGGAAAAAAGAATGCCCAAAGCAAAGAATCCTCCCTGATGAGAGAGGGAAGGAAAGTTTTTGCCCTGCTCCCTCAGGAAAAGAAAAGCAGTGAATTAATTGCTTTGGAGAAAAATAGAGAAAACTACAAGATCAATTTGGAATTAATATATAGCTTTGAAATTTGGGGACTAAAAGTACCTTTGAGACTTTTTTTAGAAAAGATATTTGAAAGTCTGTAAAATAGGCTTGGATTTGGAAAGCTGGAAGATGGTGTCAACAACATCTAGGGGCAAATCACTGCACTACAATTTATTATGCTTAAAAGAAACTTGGCTTGAAGCCCGGACTTAGATAAGACTCTTTTACTTTTGCAGACTGCAGCTGGGAAAAGGGGGAAAAAAACTCTTGAGCTGCTTATCTGTGTTGGGTACCGTATTGGACTATAAAGACTACATACAAAAACAAAATGGGTATTCCATACTTAGCCTCAATGGTAAAAAACCATCTTTAACACTTGTCTCTGAAGCTCCCAGCTTGATATACCAACAAGAAAATGTTAATGAATCTCTGAAAGAAATTCTATGTTGAAATCAGTCCAAGAGACAATTGTTTTATTTCATGATGAGACTAAAAATAATGCAAATGAGATCAAAGAACAATTTTCTAACCTAAACTTACAAATCCAGACAATGACTACAAAGAAGGAACTAGTAACCCAGAAAACAGAAGGAAAATTAGAAGAAACAGATCCAAAGATGGAGGACCTAAAGAAAGGAATTAACAGACAGATACAGTCAAATGAAAAATTAGAAGATGCAGTGATAAACACCGGAAATGGAAAAGATATCTTACTTGTCAAGATCTTAGAAAACATTTGAGGATAAGGAAGAAGAGCTGATCGAATGGATGATAAAGCTGTTAGGAGAAATGCTAAATATTGACAAAGAAGAAATGAAAAGAAAAACTAAAGGAGAAGGATGGAGGCTGTTTAATGAATATAAATGGGTTGAGTGTTCTTCCAAAAATACTTCAATCAAATTCTCTTCCCCATTCCAAACAATATATTCAGAAACGGAGGAAGAATTACTTGATTACTGATGGACCCAGACAACATGTTTATTAAGTACTCATAATTGTAAAATTAGAAAATTAATAAAATATTTATATAAAAAACTGACCTCTTTCTCTCTCCTGTTAACACACACATACACTATGTTTCTTGAGTCATTAGACAATAAGATTGTCATTAGACAATAAGATTAATTCTTTAACTTTTTTCATGAAAGAAAAGGATTTTATTTGCCTATATATCATTAAATGCTTTACTTTATTATAATATAAACTACTATTACACTTTATTGCCTCATCCAGCATCATCTTTATAGCTGAAACATTTCTAAGAATATATTTTTCAAAAGTAATAAACCTTAGAAACATAAAGGGAAAAGCCTTTTGTCCTAAAACCTTGTATCCAAGCACATTAGAATGAAATTCCATACAATGGTAATATTGTCCCAAATTACTTTTAAAATTACTATTAGAATTTTTGCTTTTTAATAAAACGAAACAAAACCTTATACATGATTTTAGTAAATATTGTACATATGTTCTAGGAACGTCCTGATACCTTAATAGAATTCTAGTTTGCAGTCAACTAGAATAAGATACAATGACTACATTTTATTAATTTCATAAATTATTTTCAATGTTATAACCACATTAAAGTTTTTTATATATTCTCCAAGAAAAATAGTTTTAAGCTAGCGAGTAGTGGAAGTGCAAGATGGCTGCTGATATTAACTTCTGTTGTGTTTGAAGAGTAGCCTTTGCTTGGTAGCAGCTTACTGTGTGCTGAAATTAATTATTTTGACTTCTATTTTCTTTTCTGCCTTATATGTTTACTTGATGCATAGTTATTTATTAAACTATGTGGAAAGTTATAGCTATCTATTAATCCATGGTTCTGTTATAATGTATTACCTTTTTAATGTTTTCCTTAGGTTGGCTGGAGTACTGCTCGAGATTATTACACATTTCTTTGGTCACCTATGCCTGAAAATTATGTGGAAGGTTCAACAGTTAATTGTGTATTATCTTTTCAAGGTAAATATTTAGAAGCAAATGGGCAATATGTCTATTTACTATTTCAAAAATACTGTGATATTTTTAATTACAAATAATTGAAACATACATTGTTTCTTAGGCTTACACTAAAATTACTTAGGGTTATATAACAGTTTTAATTAGGTGCTCTGAATAACTAGTTGAGAATGTAAAATTGGAATTGCACAACAATTGATCATATTCAAACTAGGACTAAATATGCGGGCATGCAATATTCTTTACCATTTATTGAAGCAGTTAAAAAGGACTGCTTTGGAATAGAAGTTTTTTTTTAAAGATTAGGATGAATAAGCAAAGCTCCTTAAATTAATTTCCACTGATAGAATATATTCATATTTTGTATGAATCCTCTGGAGTAGAATTTTGGTTTGTAAATGATCCTGTAATACACGTATTCTGTATTCTTCTTTTCCTTAGGCTATTACCTTCCAAATGATGATGGAGAATTTTACCAGTTCTGTTATGTGACACATAAGGGAGAGATACGTGGAGCGAGCACCCCTTTTCAATTTCGAACATCGTCTCCAGTTGAAGAACTGTTAACAATGGAGGATGAAGGAAATTCTGATATGTTGGTAGTGACTACAAAGGCTGGACTTCTTGAGGTGTGAATTAACATTCTTTTAGAACATAGTTTACTATAATATACTAGTATCTCATATTAGAGAGTTATGAAGAAAGTAGGACATTATATCAAATGTAATTGAATCCAAACTGGTTTCAAGCCAGAATGGGCTATCTTGAATGAAGAAGCATTTGTAAGATGTGATTAAAACTTAACTAGCAAAATGTGTGCGTGATTGATGCCATGCAACATTGCAATATCTGTATCTGCAGAAACAACTTTGCTCCTTACTACATTTTTACATTTTTTTTAATAAAGTACTAGTGTTCAGCTATCAATTATAAAATTTAGTTCATAAGCATCTGTAGATTTGAATATGATGGATTATGAACTATTTCCTTGTTTTAGTCTACCTTACTAGTTTGTTGAGAGAAAAATTTGTAGATTTTATTTGCAAAATCTGTACATTTTTGAAGCAAACCCTTTTTGTTTTTAGTTCAAAATTGAAAAAATTCTGAAAGAAAAAGAAGAACTATTAAAGGTAACTGCATCACTTGAAAAAGAAACTGTGCAACTCAGAGATCAAGTTGAAAGACTAGAAAAAGAACTTGTATATGAGAAAGAAAGATGTGATCAACTGGAAGCAGAGCAAAAGGTTTGTTCTATAATTGATAAAAACATTTTTAAAAAGATTCAAGTTGAGTTATCTTCGTGTCAAATCATATTAAGGCTATCTTGTTCGGAATAATCACTTAAAACATCAAAGATATAAAAAAATAAATGTAACTTAAAAATTTTGTAGTTGGCAATTTATTTTTAGTAAGTTTGTAAGTAAAACATATTATCTGTCTTTCATACAAAAAAGTATATGTATATACTGAAGCAGTTTTTATCAGGTTTTGTTAAATGAAAATCCTACACTTGTTTTTAAAATCTGCAGCTTGCAAGTTATACTGTATATCAAACATTTTATCCTAAAGAAAAAAATATAGTAAAATTGGGATTCTAATTCAGAACTAATACATCTCTTCCATGAATGGCTAGTAAAGATACAGGCAGATGGGAGTATACTGATGATAATTCTGGCAGATGGTCTTCTCTGACATTTTTGGTTGCTAGTTATCTCTCTTTTTTTTTTTTTTGACAGAAGTTACAAAGTCTGGTAAAGAGCTGCTGATTGTTAGCAGAAGCATTTAATTAAAATGTGCTGATAAGAAAGTCTTTGTGAGAAGAATGGTTCAAAATGGGCTGGTGGAAAAGGATGATTAGATGAATGGCCCTTGTATTACAATACTGAGAAAGAGGAGTCCTCTCATTTTCCCAAGATTGCATCACCCCCTATTTTTTTCCTGCTGTTCGCAGAACTTTTTATTATATCTTAGTTCTCTTATGACTGTATTGTTAACAAATTAGTTCTCAAGGTTTTTCACTATAGTATTAACCTGTAGACTAAATATGCTAATGACATGCTGTGTTACAAAGACACACCAATAGTGCAAATCTAGAATTTTCCTGTTCATATTAAATATCATTATAGTAAATGGTATAACTCAGTGATATGAGATAACTTTGTATCTCTAGTGATTATTTAATTTCACTTAATAAAAATCACTTAAATACCATACATCTATTCAATAGAGATTTTGTTTCCTAAAGATAAGGTAATTGTTAATGTAGATTTGGCAAAATGAATTAAATGAATGTAAACATGCACACTTTTAAAAATCAGTTTTATAACTTTTTTAAAGGACAGTTTTAAAACTGCAGAACCCCTTAAAGCTGAAAATGAAAAACTCAAGAAAAAATATGAAGAAGCTACTTCCAAAGTTACTCAGCTTGAAGAAGACATCATGATTGTTACTCAGAAAGCTATTACCAAGGAAACAGAATTAGATAGGTATGCAACAAATAACAAAATTATTGTTAAAATTTAATTGTCAGCTGCCCAGAGTTGTTTTGAGATAGAAGATAGGTGGCATATAAATTTAATAAATAAAATTAAAATTAAAATTGTTTTTTTCCATGTAGCTTGAAAGACAAACTCAAGAAAGTAGTCTTGGAAAAGGAACAGTTTGAATGCCAGTTAAAAACAGAAAAGGATGAAAAGGAACTTTACAAGGTAAATTTTCAGCTATTAAGTATTTGTAGCAATTTAACAGTGGAGATAATTCCATTACTGAAGGTACCTTACTCAAGTTTTCAATGTTCATGAACTACCTCCATAATAAATCAGTATGAGTGCCTCCTGACCTAAAGCAATGATTTAACTCTGGTTTAGCGTTAAATAAAAAAATGTGTCTGAATTCAGTCATCAAATTTAAGTCCATGTACCAAATAATAATAATAATGAGTACAGCTTTGTAATATCAACAAGACTTGGAAACTACTCCTTCTCCACCTTACCAAGATAGAGAAAGCCAAATATACTGCCCAGGGCTAGATCCTTACAAAATTGCATTGAAACTGTGCCAGGTATTATGACTTTTCTGCCCAGACAAGCTAATATCTAGCTAGAAATACATCCTCATACATGTTTAAAGCCCTTCAGATTTGTTCCTTATCAAATATGCACCCAAATAAGTTTATTTTGCTTCAGCCTTCTATCTCATCCAGGCTTCCTTGGGATGGGCCTGTTTAGAATAAACATCAGGATTAGAAATATGAATTGATTATGTCATTACAGATACATTTGAAGAATACAGAAGTTGAAAACTCTAAATTGTCATCTGAAATTCAGACACTTAAGAATTTGGATGGAAACAAAGAAAACCTTATAGCATATTATAAAGAAGAGATTGGCAGATTACAACTGTGTGTGACTGAAAAAGAAAAATTGAAAAAAGCTTACCTGCTTACTTCATCAAATAAGGTACTGATAACAATTAAAAAGCATCTTTATTTTTAACTCTTTGATATGTTTGTTTTCAGAATATTTCAAATCAAATTACCTGCATGAGAATTGCTTCAATAAACATAGTTATTTCTTAAATAAGGACAAATTCATTGTTAAGACCAGCAGAGGGATTATTAAAGCAGGAATTACTTTATTTCTCAGTTATAATAATATCAAACGAAAAATAATCTGTACCTGTAGATTTGTGGCATACTTTCCCCAACAAATATTTATGTGTATTTTTTTTCAATATCCTTTTAGAATTTTTTGGTATATGACTTGGTAACAGTGATACATAAATTCTTCCAAGCTGAAGAATATATTTGCCACAATGACTCTTGGGCTCCCAGGATATAAAACCAAAGCTCAGTACACAAAAATCTTTTAATTTTTTTCTCTGTTGCTCTTAAAACAAGCATAGTAACATAGACCTTGCTTACCAGTTGTTTATTCAGTAAGTGTTCAGATTTAACAATGGTACTAAAAAAAAGGCTCAAAATCCAGTCTCAAAATTGTAGCCATTGCAGCATCGCCAGAGTCAGGTAATTGCAATTCGGGACCTTGGCAACCAACATGCATAGTTATGACAGTTGTAGCATCCTGTGGTCATATGATTGCCATTTCTGACTTTCACAGCCAGCTTCCGACTTGAAAAGTCAGTGGGGAAGCTGGCAGGAGGTTACAAGGTATGGTCACCTGATGTCACTCTTAACCTGCCATAATTTGCTTAACAATCATTGCTGGAACTAGCATCATAAGTCAGTATGGTCACAGGTAAGGACTACCTGTAAAGCAAGACACACATTTAATTTCATTTCAAAAATATACTCCTTTTTATAGTTGCTCTTGCCTTCCTCTTTCCTATAACTAATAACTGCCACCATAAAGTAATAAATTAGTGCATGAGTGGAAGCAACTAGCCAGGCATTTTCAAAAGAAACTTCTTCTATTAGGAAAGTGCAGATAATCCTTGCTTAGTAATGGTATTTGGAATTGGAAACTCAATTACTAAGCAACGCGGTTGTGAAGCATGGCTTCACATGGCTGCACCAACATTTGAGGTAGTTCCAGCTGTTTTTTTTATAACGATATCTTATTATTTTTTTATAATCACAGATCCTTAATATTTTATCAGCAACATGCCTGGGTTCCAATATTTAGCTTATTAATATATGTTAAACTCCTTTATCTTTACCTCGTTTTTCTAGCCATTGATAGAATGTATCCTATGTTCTAAAGCAGTGTTTCTCAACCTTGACAATTTTAAGGCATGTGGACTTCAACTCCCAGAATTCCACAGCCAGCATTGCTGGCTGTAGAATTCTGGGAGTTGAAGTCCACATGCCTTAAAATTGTCAAGGTTGAGAAACACTGTTCTAAAGTATTCTGAATCTTCTTTCTCCTTCATTTTCAATTTAAGTCTGTCCATTTCTGCACAGTCCAAAATTTTCCTGATCATCTCTTCCTTTGCTGGTAATTCTTCATCTTCTCCAGTACAGGAGATGGAGAATCCACCAATGGGTTTTCTCTGTCTGCCTGCTCTTGAGACCAAGTAGCCAAACTTGACATGCCCCCTCTTGCCAGGAGACGCAGTCTTAATTTGGTCTCAGCTCTTGAAGACGTATCAGGTTTGGCTCTCAACAGATAGCAGGTCAGAAATCCATTGGTGAATTCTCCTTTTTTCTTTAAATTGACTGAATATTAATTGAAATCCTCCCTTAATTTGTAAATCCTAATTTGGAATCCTCCTTCAAATTTTTCCCTTAGCACTGGGATCAGTGCTACCTTAAAATTACTGATTAGGGAGTGGGAGGTGGGGGGGAGGCTCCTGCAGCTTTCCTTTCCTGATTTTCCCCAGGGCTCTGGGGAAAATTCTTCTGGCAGGCTTGCCTTGGATATCCCTCTTCCCCCCGTTTTTTTCACACAACCGAGCAGAATCTCGTGCTACAGGCTTGAGATTTTTTTATTTTGAATTCGGGGCCTCTGGATCATCTCCGGCAGCCGGGAACACCCGGAGACACCATTTTGGTTGCCGTCAGAGGCAACAAAGTCAAACTAGACGTTTTTCTTGCCTGCCGTTCGGAGGCTGCCTTGTTGATTTAATTTTCAGTGCAGTGCTTAGCGCTGCCACAGCGTCCAGCACCAGCAATCTTCTCTCCAAAGCCTACAGTGCCGTTCCCAATGGAGAGCAGGTTGCGGCCGCCATTTTGAAAAGAGCAGTTTCCCTTTTTTCTTGCACTCGTTTGGGGGCCTTCTCCTGATTTTTGGGATAGGCCTCGCGTGCTTTGGGGGCCAGGGTCCTTCAGCCCCACCGCAGTCCGTTAATTTAATAGCGTTTTTCACAGACCCACCGTGGCCGCCATTTTGAACCATGCCACGCAGTCATTTAACTAGGGCACATTGGAGCCCTGCCCCAGTGATTGCCTGCAGGCCTCATCACTTTACCACAGTGAGGGTTTTGTTGGCAGATTAGGCCAAATTCTTAGAGGACAGAGCCTCAAACCACCACAAATCAATTCTTGCAATTTAACACATTGACCAGCCGCCATTTTGAACCTGATCCTTTCTTGCCAGGCCTTGTCTCAGGCCCTCTGCACCCTTTATTGGCAGTTGTGCCTTTTCTGGTGCACCTTGACTGGCCACCTAAGGCCTCCGGGCGGAGCCCAGAGCGGGTCCCCAACCGTGCCTTCGGCATCTGACTCAATTGTCGTGACCAACGCCCAGATAGATTCTTTTCTGGTCAGGTGGTCAGGGGAGCAGTCTTGTTACTTGTTCCAATTTCGCTTCTGCCAACTGCTTGCCTGCCAGAGCTTCATCTCAGTTTTCCTGAGACTGCTCAACCAGGATGGAGGACTCAACGATGCCTCAAAACATGAGTACTGCCTCTCCATCCTCCAGTTATGGCTACCACAAATCCTCTAACCAGGAGGCGGCAGGCAAATCCAAATCTAAGGCTAAACCACTCTCAAGAAGCCTTCCAAGTGGGGGGAAAAACAAGCCAGCTGTAGGCACTAAGCTCTGGAGAAGGAGTTCTCCAGAGCGCACAGGCAGGCCGGATTAGAGACGGATCAAATGGTGGTCCCTGAATTTGACCTTCCCTTAGGTCCTTCAACTTCGGCTTAAGGCCTGAGGTCCCTCACAGGGATGCCTGTCACGCTCAGCTCTCCTCCCGCATTGGTTCAACACACAACAACAGCTCCAGATTCAGCCCCAGAGGCCACTTTCATTCCTACGGCTGCAGGACTCAGGGGACTGGACATCGGAGACATTTTCTCCGACGGCCGCCTTGAGGCCTTACTATCCAAGGTCGTGGACCGAGCTCTAGCAGAACGGTCCTTCCATCCACCTGGTCAGGGGGCTTCCACATCAGCCATGCCACCTTATGTTCCTCCTACGGGGCTCCCTATACTTCAGCCCACGTTTCCCGCGCACTCCTCCATGAGTGGCTACTCTTCCCCGGAAGGTGAGGAGCAGCTAGACTTTAATCTGTCAGAGGAAGAGGAACTTCCCCCTGAGCCCTCCCCTTTGGGAGGCCTGTTCAATCCAGCCCTGTTTCTTACCCTGCTTTGCAAGGCCATATCAATGGCAAACATAGGGTCTGATCAGTTCCCTCAGCCACAGGAAACATCAGATTCCAGCCCAAATCTGATATATTTTGAAACGGTAGCAGCCCAACATCATGTTCCGTGTCCCTCTATTTTCCTTAAAGGGATCAAGAAACAATGGGCCTCCCTTTCCTCCTTCCCTTCCTTAAGCGGGACTGACAAAAAGATATTTAGCACCTCCACAGACCTCAATGATGCACTGGAGGTCCCCAAGGTAGATGAAGCCTGGACCCCTCTGGTATCCCAGACTGCGGTCGCTGGGGACATGTTGGAGGCACTCAAAGCGGATGACAGGAAATGGGACCAAACTTTCTGGAAGACCCATCAATCAGCAGCATGGGCAATTGAAACAGCCACTTGTGCGTCCTTTTTTGTCCAGACTATCCTTTTATGGCTTTGTCAGCTTCAGGCCAGAGTCCTTGCTGAGGACATTCGGACCCACCAGGACCTAAGCAAAATGATGGCAGCTACTGAGTATGCTGCGGATGCAACGCTTCAGTCGGCCAACTTTGCCTCTAGGTCTCTAGCATCCAACATCACAGCCAGAAAGATGCTATGGCTGAAACACTGGCAGGCTAACGCCAAAGCCAAATGGCGTCTAGCGACTGCTCCCTATCTGGGCCATAATTTATTTGGGGAGGCCCTGGCTCCGTACCTTGTGTAAAACAAGGACAAGCGGAAGGTCATGGCTCACTTGAACAAAAGGTCCGACAAACGTCCTGCTCCCTATTTTCATAGGCAGTCCTTTCGGCTGGCAGCAGGTCCAACAGTTACTCAGTCCTCCCGCTCATACACTCCCAGACAGGACAGACTGTATGACCGTCCTTATAACAGACCAGGCTTTTGGTCCAGGCAGCAGAGTCAGTCTAAGCGGCCATTTTGAGGGGCAGGACGCCCCTACAGGAAGTTCAAGTGACTCTCACACTGCACTTCCCATCGGGGGAAGGCTGGCCCACTTCTTCCATCAGTGGGAACTCACTTCCACAGACACCTGGGTCTTACAAACCATCCAGTTTGGTCTGTCCCTGGAGTTTCTAGCCAAGCCCCCGGACCGATTGATTGCCTGTCCCGTTTCCAGGGATCCACTCAAACGGGGACTCATGCAGGAGGCCATTCAACATCTTCTGGAGATTCAGGCCATAGAATCGGTACCGCCGGACCACAGGGGAGGGGGATTCTATTCCATCCTCTTTGTGGTTCCCAAGGCCTCAGGGGGTGGAGAGCGATTCTGGACCTCAAAGGTCTAAACTATTACTTCACTTACAAAAAGTTCAAGATGCAATCACTCCAGTCCATCCTGGGGGGCATCAGACAGGGAGACTTCCTGGTGTCAATAGACCTCATGGAAGCGTATCTTCACATCCCTATCCATCCAGCTCACCGGCAGTTCCTCAGGATCTGTTACAGGGGCAGTAATTTCCAGTACAAGGCCCTTCCTTTCGGCCTCCCCTAGGCTCCCAGGGTGTTCACCAAGATCCTGGCTAATAGCCGCCCACTTGAGGAAGGTACCAATACGAGTCCAGTGTTACTTGGACGACATCCTGATTCAAACGTCCTCCTTCCAGGCAGCTCAGGCGGACCTGGAACACACCATTCAGGTCCTCCAACAACATGGCTTCTCGGACAATTTTCAAAAAAGCCAGACGGTTCCCTCATACAGGCTTCTGCACTTGGGAGCCGTCATAGACACCACAAACTGTATGGTCTATCTCTCCCAAGAGCAATTAGACAGCATCAGGGATCTGGCTCGTTGGGTATACAGGGACCGTACCATTCCACTGGTCTTGCTCTCCCAGCTCCTGGGAAAGATGGTTTCCTGCATAGCCATAGTTCCCTGGGCCAGACTCCACTTGCGGGACCTCCAATGGTTCCTCCTACCATTTCAGCGGGTTAATGCCAGTGCATCCAACCGTCAGGTCAGGATCCCGGTTCACATCCTCAGATCCCTGCGCTGGTGGTTCTCATAAGTGGTGACCAAGGGATCACCCTTCAAGGAACCGGACCGCATCATCATCACGACAGATGCCAGTCTGTTCGATTGGGGAGCCCATCTACAGTCTCAGTTTGCGCAGGGCCATCGGTCCCGCGCAGACTTGAGGCACAGCATCAATTGGCTGTTGCTCAGGGCCATCCATTTAGCTCTTCGCCAGTTCAGATACTGGATCAGGGGACGTCACGTTCTGATCCTCACGGACAATGTGGCATCCAAAGCACACATCAATCGTCAGGGGGGCACCCAGTCCAGGTCTCTTATGTCCGAGGCACGACTCCTGGGTTCCTGGGCAGAGTCCAGTCTGGCCTCCCTCAGGGCCGAACACATCTCGGGGGCCGAGAACCAACAGGCAGACTTTTTGAGTCGCTCTACGGTGGACCCCTCAGAGTGGGGGTTGCATCCGGATCTGTTCTCTGAGATCTCCCACAGATTCGGCCATCCGATTCTCGACCTGTTTGCGTCGTCAACCAATGCCCAACTCCCCAGGTACTACTACCGCTATTTCCTTCCAGGGGCGGAGGGGACGGATGCCTTGCGGACCCCGTGGCCACAAGATCTCCTCTATGCCTTCCCTCCCCTCCCACTCATACCGGCAACCATCCGCAAACTACTCCAGGAGCAGGAGGAAGTGATCCTCGTGTCACCGTACTGGCCACAGAGGCCGTGGTTTGCCGACTTGGTGAACCTTTCCCGGACTCCCCAGTGGAAGATTCCTCCACATCGCGTGTCCCTACACCAGGGGTCCCTCCAATACCCGGATCCTCAATGGTTACAGTTGGCTGTTTGGAGCTTGAGTGCAGCATCATGACACAAGAATTATTTTCCCCCACGCAATTGCCATGATTCAGACCTCTCGTCGCCCAGCGACCAATCGCATTTATCATTCTATTTGAAAGAATTTTTGCCATTGGTGTAGAAGGCAACAGCTGGATGTATATAAATTAACCATCCCTCAGATTGTTGATTATCTTCTGGACGGTCTGGACAGAGGCCTGGCCCCTGCGACTATTTGCAGACAGGTGGTAGCCCTCTCAACATTGCTCACTTGTGCGGATTCAGTTCCCTTAGCTCACCATCCTAGGATTTGCGCCTTTATCAAGGATGCGTGCAATACGAGGGCTCCCGTGGTACACAGGTACCCCTCTTGGGAATTGCCTCGCGTGCTTCACGCTCTTAACAAAACCACACTTTGAGCCCATAGCTACTATTCCAATGCGGAACTTGTCTCTCAAGGTTGCGTTCTTAATCGCCATCACGTCAGCCAGACGTATCTCTGAGCTGGCAGCTCTTTCAGTCAGGAATGACCTTTGTATTTTTCACAATGATCGAGTGGTCCTTCGGCTGGACCCCGCTTTCATGCCCAAGGTCAACTCATTATTCCATACGGCACAGGAAGTCATTTTGCCAAATTTTTGTCCCAATTCTTCCCATGACTTGGAGGGGCAGTGGCACACACTGGACGTCTGCAGGGCACTGCGGCATTACATGAAGCGCACGGAGCCTTTTCATAAATCTGAGGCCTTATTTATTTCCTTCCGTCCAGCTTCTGTGGGACAGAAGGTTTCCGCTGGCACTATTGGCATGTGGATCAGGGCTGCATCGCGGAGGCGTACCAGTCCTCTTTCCTGCCGGCTCCAAGTCATCTTACTGCCCATTCCACTCGCAGTGCTGCAGCCTCTGCAGCATGGGCCACTCAGGCGTCCATCGAGGAGATTTGCAGGGCTGCAACATAGTCCTCGCCCTCCCCGTTTGTTCACCACTACAGAATTGACCACTTCACTTCTGCGGACGCCTCCTTTGGTCGGAGGGTCCTTCAGCAGGTGGTCTCCAGGGATGTAGATCCGGCCTTATCTGTTTCCCATCCATCGGGACAGTGAGGCTTTGGTATGTCCCATTGATGGATTCTCCATCTCCTGTACTGGAGAAGAGGCATTGTTTTACCTGAATGCCTTTTCTCAGTACGGAGATGGAGAATCCACACCCACCCTTTAGGTCAGTTAGGCCGTTATTAGGGAATTGAGAGCCAACGCCTAGTCCTTGCATCAGCCACTTTCACCCTTGTCAAGACTGGATCTCCTAGCAAGAGGGGGCGTGTCAAGTTTGGCTACTTGGTCTCAAGAGCAGGCAGACAGAGTAAACCCATTGGTGGATTCTCCATCTCCATAATGAGAAAAGGCGTTCAGGTAAGACAACGCCCCTTTCCAATGTTGAGCAAATATAGTTCTCACTGCCGTTAATACATGTAACATTAAATATACACATTCTTTCTCATAATTTCTTGCAATTATACCTAACAGAAATAATTCTGACTTAAAATCTATGTGTTTTTTTGTCATTTTCTCTAACCATATATGTATTCTTGACCAAAATCTTTTAGCCTTAGGACATGTCCACAAAGATGATAATTTGTGCCAGGTTTTGTCTACATTTCTCAACAATTGCTAGACATATTTTTAAACATTTTTTGCTAACCTCACAGGTGGTAAGTGCCATCTGTAAAACATTTTATATAAGTTTTCTTTGTAAACCACCGCCTTTGTTATTTTAGAATTTCTTCCCCAAAGTCTTTTCCAGTTTTCTAGCTCTCTTATGCCCAAAGTTTTTTGCCCATGTTATCATTATTTCTTTAACTTGTTCCTCTTCCTTCTTTAAACTTAGCATGTACTTATACAGTTTCTTAATCAATTTTTCTTTCCAGCTGTTTTTGATCTCTCATAACTGCTGATCATATGGTTATTATTTGCAACCTTCTGCTGGTTACTTGATTGAGTTTACTTGTCAGTAGCAAACAGCAAAGGTTACAAATGATCACATGAGGGTGCTACAACATTGTAATTGTAAACTATTTGCCAAATATCCAAATTGTGATGATGTAATTTGGGGATGCTGCAACGGATGCATTTATAAAGACCAGTTATATATCCCCCTAGTCTCAAAATTGTGGCCATTGCAGTATCACTAGATCAGTGGTTCTCAATCTGTGGGTCGGGACCCCATTTGGGGTCAAACGACCATTTCACGGGGGTCACCAAACAACGCAGTCCGCCATTTTTTCCCCTTTTCCTTAGCTGTGCTGCTCTCTTTTATTCTATTGGCTTTTGAAAGCCAATAGAATAGACTCTCTTGAATAGAGTCTAATTCTGTTGGCTTTCAAAAGCCAATAGGAATTGTCCAGGCTGTCTCTGCCCTGCTGAGCCCGCCAAAAGTCCCATTCTGCAAACGGTGCTGCACCAGTTGAGTAGTCCTCGACTTACGACCGGTTGAGTAGTCCTCGACTTACGACTGGTTGGGGGTCGCGGCATTAAAAAGGTTGAGAACCACTGCACTAGATCAACTTTTAATAGTCATTAAACAAGGTGATTGCTTAATAATTGCTCATTAAACAAGGTAAGTTTTTTTGAATGTTGTAAGTTTAGCATGTTTAATTATTAGTATTATTATTAAAACTTGTTTTCTGCCTAACTCCCAACAATTCTGGACGGCTCAAAACCAAGAAATTACTATATTAGTGCTGCTGTTTTTATTCCTACTGTCTAGCTAGGGATAAATGTGAAGTAATTATGCTAGCTTTTTTTTTCTCTTAAGATGTCCAGTATTTTTTCTTGGCTTGTAGAATGTGGTTTTCCCATTTCAGTCTTCAGTTTCTGAGAAGCTCACTTGTTATAAGTAGAAATGTTCCACGGAGTCTCCTCCTTCTTTGGTGATTTGCTGAAAAATTAGCCCTAGAACACTTCAATTTGTCTTAGATCAGCATTGCTTTGGGAACTTAAAACTCCTCAATCTTTCTCACGATCATCGTTGCTGTTTTTTAAAATCAAAAAAATATCTTCAGTCGCCAGTATTGTCTAGATCTATCTTTGATTGCTAGTCCTTAGATCTCTAGTGCTCTCTTCTT
This sequence comes from Crotalus tigris, assembly GCF_016545835.1. Taxonomy (NCBI): domain Eukaryota; kingdom Metazoa; phylum Chordata; class Lepidosauria; order Squamata; family Viperidae; genus Crotalus; species Crotalus tigris. The sequence continues at coordinate 2,968,510 of NW_024096625.1, read as the reverse complement.
TTTTTTATTAGAGGTCTTTCCATTTTGAAATCATTGTGATTGCTACTTCAGCAGTAATTGCCCTTTCTCTTAGGAACAAACACAACACCATTCAGAAAGTTATATTATCTATTTTATTCTCAGAATACAGCTGACAATTAAAAAGAGTTTTCTGTTGGGTGTTTGAGTATATACATGATAGATTGCCACAAGCCATGGGCAACAACCGACAGCTATAATCTCCAACAATTAGACATTTTAATATATTACTAATATTTATGCCTTGGAAATAAAGTTTTTTTTTTGTTTAAGGATAACAGAAATACAGTAAGAGTAATATATAAATTTACTTATTATTTTTCTAGGAAGAATCAAGTTTTTTAAAAGAGCAGCTTCGGAAAGCTGAGGATCAAATTCAGGCAAGCAGGCAGGAAGTTCTGTTAATGTCAAAAGAACTAAGTGATGTAGTAAATGTGCGTGATAAAACAATGGCAGATCTTCATAGTGCTCGACTTGAAAATGAAAAATTCAAGAAACAGTTGAATGATGCAGTGGCTGAACTTAAAAAAATCTCTCCTGCAAACAGTGAACAGGTACAAAATGATGTTTTGTTCTTACATTTAATTATAAAGCTCAATTAATTATATATAATTAATTATAAAATGTCAGTTAGCATAAAATTATTTGGATAACTTTCAGTGGAGATTAGGTTTCTATTCCATTTAAGCATTTACCTTAACAACCTATAGGCTTCATAGTATAGTAAAGTTTATTTAGATTAAATTTGAGCTTTAAATGCTTTCCATATATTTAAAAGCTGAAGAAGCGGCAGCGCCAAAGAGGCTGGTCGGAGAGCTGGAGCTGCAGTGTTGCTGGGGCTCTGCTGAGGCCCCAGGATTGACACATATGTCTCCAGCTGATAGGGGCTTCCAGAGTCTTGAAGGTGGCCAGCAGCTGCACAATCTTTGTGGGGAGAGTCATCTGGAGCTGCGGGGCTTGGTGGGGACTCGAGCCAGTTCCCGCAGCTCCAGCTGATGAGCACTGCATGAAAAGGCCAGTAGTGAACTCATGGAGGAGGAGAGGATATAAAAGGAGGAGTTTTGGTGGGAAGGAGGAGGAGTGAGGGGGGAGAGAAGACGATAGGGAGGAGAGATATTGGTGGGGCAAGCCTAAGGGAGAGAAAAGGATAGGATAGGAGAGACTTCTGTGAGGCAACCCTGAGGGAGAGAAAGGGATAGGAGAGGCTTCTGTGGGGCAAGCCTGAGGGAGAAAAGGGGACAGCAACTGGACCTTTGAGAGCAACCTTAATGCTGATGCGGCACTCAGTGAAATTGAGTTTGACATCTTTGGTATATAATTATTGGTAAGACTTCCATTGTGTTAGTATAAACTGGATTAATTCATTTTATGTTTCAGCATATTTGAAGTTAATTTATTGTAATCTAACATTTGCCTTGATATGGGGTAGATTTTCTTCAGAAATTGGCTTAAATTTCTAAAGAAGAGAATACAGGATAATTATCTTACTCTTAGTCCACATCAATTATCTTACTCCACATCAAAATAAATAGCATTGTAGCAGCAAACCATTTAGCTGAAGCCAGTAACTTTTTCTTTATTATTTCTTTGTCAATCCCCAATAAACATTGCACTGGTAGGAATAAACTGTTTTGTTATTTTGACCAGAGTTTTACATAATCAGCTCATATGATAATTTTGTTTATTATTTGTGGAATATCTTATTGATTTCCCCCCAAAAGCTTTTCCCATTGTAATACAGTAATTCTTTGATACTTTGCATCCATATTATCATATATATTTTTTATTTTATTCCAACTCTATGCCATATTTTGATATGTCATTCATTATGCTATTTATTTGTCCAGATTTGTCCTTGGTTTTGTATAATTGTTTCAAATTCTATCTTTCTTAAGGTCTTATTTTCTTTCTTGAAATCACTTTTTAATTTTTTAGCAATTTATAAGTACATTCTTCTTGTATCTTTACTCTATTTCCTGAATCCGGATGCAATATGTTGACTTCAGTGAAAAAAACCCCTGTTTTTAAGAATACATATGTTCTTGTTTGGGGATAGGGAACATCAAATGTTGCAGAGAGAGAACTACGTAGAGAAGTTGAAGATTTAAAGCTCCGTCTACAGATGGCTGCTGATCATTACAAGGAAAAATTTAAAGAGTGCCAGAAGCTGCAAAAACAAGTCAATAAATTCGTTAACCAGAATGTAAGTTATTTTTTTATACGATTTATTGTTTTAGATGAAGCAAAATATGTATCTTTGGAAAAGCAAAAGTTCACACAGTTACTTGGAGTTGAATAACCTAAAGGTTTCATGAACATTTTATTATAGGCCACTCAAATTTATTTGGAACTAAGGCACAGTAGACGAGAGTCATACAGTGAGGGGAAAAATTATTTGATCCCCTGCTGATTTTGTACGTTAGCCCACTGACAAGGAACTGATCAGTTTACAATTTTAATGGTAGGTTTATTTTAATACTGAGAGACAGAATAATAACAAAAAAATCCAGAAAAACACATTTCAAAAAAATTATAAATTGATTTGCATTTTGATGATTGAAATTTATAATAATAGTAGTAGTAATAGTAGTAGTAGTAAAGTTGGAAGGGACCTTGGGGTCATCTAGTCCAACCCCCTGCTCAGGCAGGAAACCCAATACCATTTCGGACAAATGGCTGCCCAGTCTCTTCTTAAAAACCTCCAGTGTTGGAGCATTCACCGCTTCTGGAGGCAGGTTTTTTCCACTAATTAATTGTTCTAACTGTCAGGACAGTTCTAGGTTGCTTCTCTCCTTGCTTAGTTTCCACCCGTTGCTTCTTGTCCTGCCTTCAGGCGCCTTGGAAAATAGCTCGACACCCTCTTCTTTGTGGCAGCCCCTGAGATATTGGAACACTGCTATCATGTCCCCCCTCGTCCTTCTCTTCATGAAACTAGACATACCCAATTCAAGCAACCGTTCCTTATATGCTTTAGCCTCCAGTCTCCTAATCATCTTTGTTGCTCTTCTCTGTACTCTTTCTAGAGTCTCAACATCTTTTTTACATCGCGGTGACCAAAACTGGATGCAGTATTCCAAGTGTGGCCTTAACAAGTCATTGTAAAGTGGTATTAACATTTCACGTGATCTTGATTCTATCCCTCTGTTAATGCAGCCTAGCACTGTGTTGGCCTTTTTGGCAGCTGCAGCACACTGCTGGCTCATATTTAAGTGATTGTCTACTAGGACTCCGAGGTCCCTCTCACAGTTACTACTATTGAGCATGGTGCCACCTATGCTGTACTTGTGCATTTGGTTTTTCTTGCATAAATGTAGAACCTTGCTTTTTTCACCATTGAATTTCATTTTGTTAGTTAGTGCCCAGTGTTCAAGTCTGTCCAGATCCTTCTGTATCTTAAGCCTGTCTTCTGGAGTGTTGGCTATTCCTGCCAGCTTGGTGTCGCCTGCAAATTTGATGAGTTCTCCATCTATCCCCTTGTCCAAATCGTTGATATAGATGTTGAAGAGCACTGGGCCCAGAACAGAGCCCTGGGGCACCCCACTACACACTTCCCTCCATGTAGATGCGGTTCATTGAGGACCACACGCTGAGTACGGCCGGTCAGCCAGCTACGGATCCATCTGGTGGTGGTGCTTTCTACCCCAAAATTTTCTATCTTGTCAAGTAGTAGGTTGTGATCTACTTTATCAAATGTCTTATTGAAGTCCAACTAAATTATGTCCACAGCATTCCTCTGATTTTGTCACTTGGTCAAAGAATGCAATAAGATTTGTCTGGCATGATCTATTTTTGACAAACCCATGTTGGCTTTTATTAATGACTTTGTTTGCCTCTAGGTGTTCTTTGATTTGTTGTTTGATTATCTTTTCCAGGATCTTCCCAGGTATTGAGGTCAGGCTGATAGGTCTGTAATTTCCTGGGTCCATTTTTTCTCCTTTTTTTTAGATGGGAACTACACCAGGATCTTTGAAAAATATAGTTCAGTGGTTCTGAGATCACATCTGCCAGTTCCTTGAGAACCTTGGGGTGTAATCCATCTGGTCCTGGTGATTTGAACTCGTCTAGGCTGGACAGGTGCTCACTTACCATTTTCTTGGCTATCTTAACTTGTGTTTCTATTCTGTTTTTTATGGCACTATTTTTGATAGGTTGGTGTGCTTTTTCCCTTTGTGTAAAGGCAGATGCAAAAAACAAGTTAAATAGTTCTGCTTTCTTCCTGTTGCTTGCCACCTTCTTGCCACTTTCACCCAGTAATGGACCAATTATTTCCTTCACTTTTTTCTTGTTTTTTACATGTTAAAGAAGCTTTTTTTTAATTTTTGACTTTGGTCGCAAGCCTTAGTTCATTTTGAGCCTTGGCTTTCCTCACTTCATCTTTGGAGGCTTGGGTTATTTGCTGATATTCTGACTTAGTTATGTGCTCCTCTTTCCACTTTCTATACTTGTCCTTTTTATCTTTCAATTTGTCAGAGAGTTCTTTATGCAGCCATGCTGGTTTCTTTTGAGAGCTGTTATTTTTCCTCTTTGTTGGTATTGTGCTAGACTGGGCTTTTATTATCTCATTTTTCAAAATTTCCCAAGCTTCTTGAGTTGTTTTCCCCTTGAGGATTCCCATCCATGGAATTCTTCCCAAGACCTCTCTAAGTTTATTGAAATTAGTTCTCTTGAAGTCCAAGACTCTAGTTTGATTGTGTTCTATTGCTTGTGCTTCCATAACGTTGCATTCCAATATTGCATGATCACTTCTTCCCAGGGTTCCTATGGCTTCAACACCTTCTATCATTTCATCTCTGTTAGTGAGAATTAGATCCAAAATGGCTAATCCCCTAGTTCCCTTCTCTACTTTTTGGGAGACAAAGTTGTCTGCTAGGTTTGCCAGGAACCTGTTTGATTTTCCACTTGTTGCAGAGTTTGTCTCCCAGTTGATGTCAGGGTAGTTAAAGTCCCCCATTACTATTGTGATGTGCTTCCTACATACTTTAGTTAGCAGACTAGCAAAAAGTTCATCTATTTCCTCTGTTTGGTTGCGTGGCCTGTAGTATACACCTATGGCAATGTCATTTCCCCCCCTTTTATATTGACCCAAATGCATTCAAGACAGTTTTTATCATTGTTGTGCTCTATTTCTGTAGAGATGTAGTTATTTCTTATATAGAGAGCAACTCCACCTCTTCTTTTATTTGGTCTGTTTCTTTTAAATAATTTAAATCCTGCTAGCTGTGTGTTCCATGTGTGGGTTTCATCCCACCATGTTTCTGTAATTCCTCATTAACCTGAATTTTTAGTTCACCCTGTTTTCTGTTCATACTCTGTGCATTGGTGTATAGACATTTGAGTCCTTTATGACCAGCTCTGTGTTTACTTTCTACATAACCTCTGTGGTGCCTGAGTTCCCCTATTGTCTTACCATCTATTTGGTTAGTGCACTTTGTGTGGCACTCGCTATTAGAGGCTTGATTTTGCTTGACAGCAAGGTTGGTATTCTTACATGCACTGATAGCCCTATTATTTTTAGATTGCTGGGGACAGGGTTGTTCTGTATCAATTAACTCACTGTCCCCACTGTTTAGTTTAAATTTTCCTCCAGAAAATCTGTGAATTTATAGCTAAGTAACTCAGTCCCTTTCTTTGATGGATGCAAACCATCTCTTTTGTACATCTTTTCATTGGACCAGCTACAGACATCGTGACTAATATATACAAAGCCTTCCCCTTTACACCACTCCTTTAGCCACATATTGAATTGTGCTATGCGCTGGCCTTTTCCATTTTGCTCCTTATACACTGGTAAAACCTCTGAGAAAGTAAGCCTACAGCCTATTCTGCTAAGTTCCTTCCCCAAGCTCTGGAAATCGTTCTGCAGAGAGAGTACATCTTTTTGGGGCAGATCGTTAGTGCCAAGATGTATAATAGCCTTCACATCACAGTCCTTGCTGCCATTCTTGATTATTTTAGAAATACGCTTCTTGTCCCTACTGGCAGTAGCACCTGGAAGACACCTGACCTCTTTCAAAGCCTCTGTGTCCTTTCCTAAATTTACATCCCTTATAATTGAATCACCTACCAGAAGGTAGCTTCTCTTTTTGGATGCTTTTCTGTTCTTGCATGACTGATGTGTAATACTTGATTCACACTTCTCCCTGTCGAAATCTAGTTCTTCATCTCGGACCACAATCCCCTGCTTATTTGATTTATCTTCAGAAATACCTTTACCTGTCTCCTTAATGTCCCTATTAAGATCAGCAAGGGCACTGTAACTGTTGTGCAGGGACACAGCAAAAGCTTTGCATTTATGGTTCACAGCTCTCACCCTGCCAGATCCCACGGTTGTCCACACTGCCCTTCTCCTGCAAGATCTTTGTGGTAGAGGGGGCTGATAGCCTGGAGGCTTACTAGAGTAGAGGAGCTGAACTGGGCACCTAATTTCTGCCTGAAGAGCAGAGATTACAGACCCTAGATAAATAATCTGTCCTTGTAGGCTAGTGATTTGTTTACAGATAGGACAGTTTCCAAGTTTGAAAAGGGTACTGCGGAAGACAGATGCAAAGCAAGTGTTGCACTGAACTAAGCCAGACATTCTTAGATTACAGGGAATCTCAGATGCACTTGCCCTGAATGTATTGCTGCTGTTTTTGATTTTTAGTTATATAAATATACAATTCGCGCCATTAGGTGCAAGGACCGCTACTTTGAAATGGAGTTTAAGTACAGTATAAATACAATATAAATACAATGGAGATCCAATCAGGGCCTATCTACTATCCTGGTGGAATGTCCCAAGACTTACAGCTCTTCCATCAGCTGAATGCAGTATAGCATGTCCCGGCAGCTCTGGTGGTGATTGAAAAAATTTTTTTGATCTCTTTATCAATCAGCAAGATTTCTGGCTCCCAGATGTCTTTTCTGCAAAGTAACGAGCTGAGAGTAGGAGCATTCTCTTTAAAGATACCTGTATGAAAAACACCTGCCACAGAAGCAATCAATCAGATTCCAAACTCTCCACCATGGCCAAGACCAAAGAGCTGTCCAAGGATGTCAGGGACAAGATTGTAGATCTACACAAGGCTGGGATGGGCTACACGCAGCTTGGTGAGAAGGTGACAACACTTGGTGCAATTATTCAAAATGAAAGAAACACAAAATAATTGTCAGTCTTCCTCGGTCTGGGATTCCATGCAAGTTCTCACCTCGTATAATTTCAGTGATCATGAGAACAGTGAAGAATCAGGCCAGAACTACACGGGAGGATTTTGTCAATGATCTCAAGACAGCTATGACCATATCACCAAGAAAACAATTAGTAACACACTACACTGTGAAGGACTGAAATCCAGCAGCGCCACAAGATCCCCCTGCTCAAGAAAACACATGTACAGGCCTTTCTGAAGTTTGCCAGTGAACATCTGAATGATTCAGAGGAGAACTGGGGGAAAGTGTTATGGTCAGATGAGACCAAAATTGAGCTCTTTGGCATCAACTCAACTCACCGTGTTTGGAGGAGGAGGAATGCTGCCTATGACAGAACACCATCCCACTGTCAACCATGGAGTTGAGATGTGTGCAAACATGGTGGCCAACTACAAGAAATGTCTGAATTCTGTGATTGCCAACAAGGGTTTTGCCACCAAGTATTAAGTCATGTTTTGCGAAGAGGTCAAAATACTTATTTCACTCATTAAAATGCAAATCAATTTATAACTTTTTTGAAATGTGTTTCTCTGGATTTTTTTATTGTTATTCTGTCTCTCACTGTTAAAATAAACCTACCATTAAAATTGTAGACTGATCATTTCCTTGTCAGTGCGCAAACGTACAAAATCAGCAGGGGAATCAAATAATTTTTCCCTCACTGTACTTATGTATAATATATGCAAAAGTTGCTCCATTTATATTTGCAACTTCTTGTTAATCCTTATCCAGAATGCTAAAAGATGTCTATTATAGTTTATCATTTATCTGAATGTTTTCTGAACTCTTGAATAGCATCCTTATTGAAGTGTCGGATGATACTGAAAAAGTGCAGTTGCCTTTAGAAAAGTGTAATATATTATTTACAAAGGAAGAAGAAAAATATACATTAGTATATTAGTAATTACTATATTAGTAATTATGTATAGAGAAGGTAATAGATAATTTTGTAATCTGTTCATTATGATTTGTTAGAATAAATTCTCATCAACTAAGGAAAAGTAAATATGATAGAATTGATTGATCTCTGTCTTCCCATAGCAGAGTGAAAGACTCAATTATTATGAGAAAACAGCACATATATTCTCCATTACAACAGGAATTTCCTCCTTCTTTGACTTCTTTTTATGTAGGCTAAATTCCTTATCCTAATTCTCCTATATAAATAGTTTTAACTGTAACATCTGCAGTAAAACTGTTGTTTTTCTGCTTTTTTTCTGTTACACTAGTTTTTATTGATCATTTCATCGGAATCTATGTACCTGAAAGAACAAATCGATGGATATACAATATACTGTAAATGTATATAGCTAGAAATGTAACATTCTGAATGATGAATGATTCTTAAGACTACCAAATTAATTTTGCTAGGCTAAATTTTGTATGCATTTTGTGATGCATTAAGATGGCCTATTTTATTAAATATCCAACATTTGATTTGGTATATTTTGATTCATTAATTTGATGCATATTATTTTTCCTGGTTTCATTTAGCATCCCCTTTAATCATTTACCAACACACCCTCTGAGAAATAGATTTAGAATTACTGCAAAATAAGAAGGAACATTATTTTAAGCATGTGAGTGCTTGAGTGCTTGATAAATTAGCTAAAGGATTATATTTGGACAAAAGAATTGTCACTGGCTAAGGGACGGAAATTAGGCTAAGTTTGGTTCCTAGCATAAATTACCTCAAAGCAAACAAATTTGCTTAACAACTACTATTAAAAAAGTTATAAAATCAGCTCCAGTCATGTGTGACCCATTTTATAATTATTACAACTTAGTACTGAAATTGTGGGCTAAATTACAATTGTATACCATCTGTATTCCATTTTTTAAAATGAAGTATTTAAAGTTGCATCCATCTCCCTATTAGCATCCATATCCCTTGATCTTCTACAGAGAATTCACTACAATCTTTTGCATCCCAGATGTTGTTAGATGGGCTAGATTATGCTGACCCCTCAAGTTATACAGTATTTTATTAAGATTTCCCTTTTTGCCGAGGAATTTAGATAAAATTTTCTTTCTTAAGACAAAGTTTGATTTTGCTTAATTGATTTTGTATTTTACGGATTATTTTTATTACATTTGTTTGAAGAATTTGCCTAGAAATATTTTAAATAAAATCTTTTTCATAAAGAAAACTTCAGGGGATCAACCGAATTTGACAGATGGCTCAAAAAATGAAACCTCTACAGTCGAGGCTGGTGATAAAACATTACCTGCATCTCCAGGTATCAGTTCCTTCTGTGATCCCTTAGAAAAATAAAGCTGAAATCTAAAAATCCCCCAAACCATATAGAGCATGTATTTCTCTTCCACTGGCAACTCTTTGAAAACTTAAAATCAGAATGTTCTCAGGGCTAATATTGGCATAAGATGCAGATCTAAATAAATTAATTACAATACTTTTTTAGCATGGAAATAGCTTTGTCAAATGGGTGTAGCACTGTCTTCCAGTTGATTCATCATGAAACAGCCTAGGAATTTCATGTTTTGTCTTATTTTTGAAAATGCAAAAACTTCCTCTGTGTAACAACTCTATTGATTCCAGAGGATGAGGGGAATAATTAAACTATCCCTGATCTGTGATTTAGTTAAACATGAATATTAAAAAAAATATGTATTTCTAATCCATGATATTTTCTGTCCTGATATTGAAATGATGCATAGCAATTGTAGATTTTAATTATATAGCTATATTACCGTATATTTCGGCGTATAAGACGACTTTCTAAACACTTAAAATCTTCGCAAAAGTCGGGGGTCGTCTTATACGCCGGAAAGATATTTACTCAGCAAGTTTTCTCTCCCCCCCCCCTCTCTCACTCAAAAAGAGTCCTAGGGTTATTATTAAAACCAGCCGATCAACTAAAGATATCTCTTTCCAGCCTCTATACTGGGAGTACGATAGGCATTATCTGGCTGTCGTGACAGTAAGATTTCCTGGAGGTTTAATCCCCATTCTATAATGCTACATTGCAAACCGTCTCTTCTCTTCTTCCCTCCCTTTTGCATCCCAATTCCTTGCCCACCCCTCCAGAACTGCGGATTGGTAGTGGCCATCCCCTGATTAATTCATTCAAAGGAAGTAGAAAGGGATGGCCCATGTAATGGGGAAGGGGGGAAAAGAGTTGTAGGGTGGTTTTTTTTATATAATGAAAACAAACCTAAGCATCTGCGTCCATTCGAGGCACTTCTCAGTGTTTCTTCATGCAGGCTTTTCAACGTTTACCTCTCACTGCCTGTGAAAGTAGCTTGGGGGAGGTGGAGCTTATGGGTCTGGAAGGGGAGGGGTGTCAGCTAAATTCCTCTCAGATTTACGAAGCAGGAATGGAGTGGGGACAGAAAACAGCTACACAATCCTTTCGCCTGTCGACTTCCACCAAGCTTATGCAAGCAGTTCCCCCCCCCCACCTAAATAAACTTGCATGGTGCATTTGTGGTGTTATTTATGACAGATCCTGGCTGGTCAATCTGGCTCCCATCTATAATACTGTAGTGCACTGAGTTTTAATAACAAATTAAAAGGAAAGCATTTACTCTCCCCCATTACCTGAAAAGGGGGCAACTTATCACATTTGTGGAAATGCAAGTTTTCAAAGGGTGAATGCCTTTCTTACTTGGTTTATTAACTGCTTCCTTTCCTTCTTCCCTAAACATTCTGGCTGTCTCCAATTTCATTCTTGGTAGTGTTGCTTTAAAAAACTGCTGAGAAGTCCTTTTGCAGGCAGGGCAATTTTCATCAAAGTGTGTGTGCGATTGACAAGGCAGAGCCTTTGACAAACAGGCAGGCTTTCTGCTCACTCAGCTTGGAGAGGCTGTGGAGGATTCGCAGGGTGGAAGACTGAGAGGAGGAGATCCCTGTGTGCAGCCTGCTTGCTCCAGCCAAAGCTTGCTACTGGGGAGGGGCAATGGAAGGGACCCATGGAGTCACACGCATGCCTACACATGCACGCACACACCCTGAGCTACTCATTTGGACTTACAGGTGGCCAATGAGAACTCAGAAACTGTGCTCCCTTTCCCCCTCCCTCATGGAAGAGGGGTAGTCTTATACGGCGAGTATAGCCCAAACTCTATATTTTAACTGGAAAAGTTGGGGGTCGTCTTATACGCCCAGTCGTCTTATACGCCGGAAAATACGGTATATCCATTAACCTATACCAGGGGAAGGCAACCTTGGTTCTTTTATGACTCATGGACTTCAACTCCCAGAATTCCTGAGCCAGCATAGTTGGCTCAGGAATTCTGGGAGTTGAAGTCCATGAGTCATAAAAGAGCCAAGGTTGCCTACCCCTGACCTATACCATCAACTTTAGTGTTTATAATTTCTGTTTCTTAGCATTTTTATAATAGAAGAATAAATAATTTTCCAGTAATGGTGAAAAGTATTCTGTAATGGATTGCCCCTCTTCCTTTTTCTGATGGACAGGATCCAGAACTTATATCCTCACATGCAAGGAGGTAATCACTTCCCAGTTCCAAATTGTACTTAGCTGTGGTTTGCAAGTCTTCATCTAAACTCCTCTGGTTGCCTTTTTCTCTGGTTCTTTTTTTTTAAAAGATTACCAAATCATTCGCTATAGTTGGGAAATGACGACAGTTCAGCCCTCTCTATCTGTGCTGCTACAAAACCAGATCTTAGGAACATGAGGTGAAATAGTGGTGGACTATTTCCATCTTCTTAGGAACTCTGGCTCCAATTATACCTGGTAGAATGCCGGCAGCACTCTTTCAGCCATGATTGAGTCCTCTGCTCTTTTGGAGAATCAAGAGAACTGGGCACCAGATAGGACAGAATCTAGCAAGTTTAGGGGGTTTTCCCGCCGTTGACTGTGATTGGTGCTATAGCATCAGTACTGGATTGTTCAGAACTCAGTACTGGATCTTCTGCCTCATTCTCTTTGAGATCTGTCTGCCAATGATCCTGGCATCTGTGCTGCAGATATCCAATCTTTATCCTTGAAGAATGATGACAAACGTAAACTGCTCATATTTTTTAAAAAACAAAAATTGGCAAGAATCGCCATTTTATTTTTCAGATCTGAACTGCTCTTTTTTTGTTTTTGGTAATGACTAAAAATGTTGTTGTCACAAAGAAGGCAAGTGAAAACACTGCCTATTATTTTCCGCCTCACAGTTCTCCTTTGCCAGTCTTACTTGGCAAAGTAAGGGGGAGGCCATCCATTTTAGTTATCTTTCCAGAAAAGAATGGGGAATAGAGTTGGGGAATTATCCTGTTTGCAGAATAAAGCTGCTTTGTAAGGTCAAGTGTTCTTATTCCCTGTTCCTTTTGATGGGAAAAGAGGTGATTATCTCTTACCAACTTCTGATTCAACCTGTTCTAATAATTTTCCAGTCAGGGCTGGGAGGAAGGGAAGAGGTCAGTCTTCCAAAAAATGCTGATATATCTTCAGCTTTAAATATGCTTTTGCAGACTTTACCAAAAATCAGTAAATATAAAATCTCTGGTACCCTTGAATATGTTGTCATCAGAATGTAAACAGATTTCATTTTAATTAGAACTGTTCATTCAAAATTATATTTTTCTTCAATATATGCAGTTAGCATCATTTCATCTGATACAGTTTTGGAGTTTTCAGAAAAGGAGCAAGATCATGAAAAGAATAAGGAAATTTCTAACAGAACAGTGAAATTTATGAAATGCAAGCCGATGCTGTCAGTAAGTAAAACAAAAGAAACTAGCAATAGAATAAAACAGAATTAGGGAGTCATCCTAGAAAAACTCAGTGTTTTTAGTATGTTTACTTCCACATTGGCTTGATGTATTTGAAAAGTTTCTGTAATTTAATATCTTTTTATAATTCATTTAAGTGTCAATGGGAAATGAGACCTGGGCTATAGATAGCAAAATATATTTAACTAGTTAGTTACAACATCTATTCTTTCAGCGAGGAAATAGTATCAAATACTATTCTAAAGATGATTTGCTTATAGTTTTCTTTGATTTTACTAGCACTTGATAATATTTCATAGCTGAGTACACTGCTTATTGAAATTACGGGTAATTGATTTCTATTTCTGGATATAGGGTGCACTTGATAGTTGCAAAACTTTATGGAGTGTATTTGCAGTGATCCAATACCCAAAATGAAAACTACTTGCCGGAAAAAGAATTGCAAATTCTTGTAAAAACTACTAAACACTTTGAAGTGTGTTTCATTGTTCTAATTCTTTAGCTAAAATGACAAATTATATATGAATAGGGAGTGAATGAGCAAATTAATTTTTGGATGCCCAGTTTAAAAAAAGCCTGGCCAAAATAATCTGTGGGGTTGTCAAACCTTGATGATTTATAATTTTTCTATAGGATGAGAAATTGAATTGTACAATGTATGCCGATGAACTGGCCAAATTGGAACTGAAATGGAAGGAGCAAGTGAAAATTAGTGAGAGCGTGAAGCAGCAACTAGCTGCGGTGAAAGACCAGTATTTAGTAAGCATAACCTTTACTTGAACAATTATTTTATATGTTTATACAATTTTCTAATTAAAATATTCATTTTGCAGATGGAAATTAGAGTTAGTGATTAACAGAAATGTGTACAGGTAGTCCTTGACTTACGACCGTTTGTTTAATGACTACTCTAAATTATGATGGTGCTGAAAAAAGTGAATTATGACTAATCCTTGAACTTCCGTCATCACTTAATGAAAATTTGGGTAATGTAGCCAGCATGTATTTATGATAGTTGCAGGTTCCTGGAATCACATGATTGCCATTTGCAACTTTCCCACTGGACTCCCAGCAAGCAAAGTCAATACGGGGAGCTGAATTCACTTAACCATGTGATTCACTTAACAACTGTGTTGCTTAACAATGGAAGTTCCAATTCTTATTGTGGTTATGAATTAAAGACTGCCTGAACTCACTTTATATAATCACTTTATAGAATGGTGGCTCAGTGGTTAGAATGCAGGACTGCAGGCTATTTCTGCTGACTCCCAGCTGCCAGCAGTTTGGCAGTTCGAGTCTCACTGGCTCAAGGTTGACTCAGTCTTCCATTCTTCCGAGGTTGGTAAAATGAGGATCCAGATTGTTGGGGGCAATATGCTGACTCTGTAAACCCCTTAGAGAGGGCTGTAAATCACTGTGAAGCGGCATATAAGTCTAAGGGCTATTTCTATTGCTATTATTGAGGCCAAATTTCTGTGATAGAAAATCAGTGAACATGTCATCTCTTTCGTTTATCTACTGTCTTCAGTGCTACAGAATGATTTATTTTTCTGGCTTGGGAACTAATATGACAGAGAGCTAGCTTTTCTGAACATGAGTTTCAGCACATCATTTATTACCAATGAAGACAATTGTTTTTATCAATATGCAGCCTAACTTGAAAAGTGCTCATTGTTTTTCACACCAGAAGTGACTGCAGAAGTTCTGTTTTGTAAGGAAAGAAAAGTAAGTATTGTAGGAGAGAACAGTCTTTAGTATAGCCCTAAAATTACATTGCTATGATTCTATTTTTGTCATATAAAAAATAGCTATATTAGCATCTGTGAATTTTTTGTTTTGCCCTCATCCCATTTCCTCATATTCTTCATGTCCTCATCCCAATGTGGTACTTCAAAGGCTAGTGTTACATATTACTTTATAAAAGATGCATATTAGCAAAATACATGCTAAATCAGCTTTTTATTTTTTACAAATGACAGCAAAGGCCAGCTTAAAGGTTACGGTCTGAAGTCTGATTTCCCATTTATGAACTGCAATTGTGTTGCTTTGCCTTAATACTTAAGAAAGTTTTGGAAATTGGCAGAACCCTTAAAAACTCAAGAAGTCAAAAATATGAAAGCCAAGTACAGTCAATATAAAGAACTGGTAGAACAAGTAAATAATGATGTGATATTTCCAACACCCACATGAAGAGCATATATTATATATTATGGCACTATTACAGGTTCTTTATAATAAGTATCTGACACTGAAAATATATCTGGAGAACTGTTTTACAGTCACTAACATTATTTATTTTAATTTGTGTTTTAAATAGATGCAGTTGGCTGAAAAAGACAGAGAGATAGATGAATTAACATCTCATCTAGAAGCCATCAGCAACGAGAAGGTACTGATTTAACATCAGTGAACTACTGATAATATATATTCTGTCATGTGGCACTTGGAACTGTTTCAGTACAAATATCTGCATTAGAGCCAAAATATGAATACTGTAGTAGTTAGAAAAAAAAATTACCTTGGGATGTAATTAAATATGCGTTTATTACATAGTACAGTGGAACCTCAGTAGTCGACTGCTTCAAAACTCGTCAAATTTGGTACTTGACACATTTTGATGTGAAAATGTTGTTCTGGTACTTATTGCTTATTTGGTACTCAGCACGGTGCAATAGGAAAAGGGATGGTCATGGAGAAAGGTCAGGAAGTCGGTCATGCTGGGAAAGTCACTGCAAAAGGAAGAGGGGACAGTCGCAGAGGGTGGACAGGAAGTCGCTGACATAGGGAAAGGGACAGACAGACCCTACCTGAGCAGGAAAAGGGTCATGTGGTAGGTCCTTTGGTACTTGTCGCTTTTAGTATTCATTGCATCTCCCAGAACCAATTAACAATGAGTACCTGGTATGACTGTATCATGGAAGCTTTAAATGGTGGGATACCTTGTTTATAAAGCTTACAAGAACACAGGGCAGGAGGTTTGTATGAATAACCAAAGGAACTTGGAAATGTGTATGTTAACTAGAGTATCCCAGCCATTATGATAATGATGAGGATTTTAGGGTAGCAACAGATTGTTTCTGTACAAAAAATTAAAATAATTTGCATAGTTTCCTGCCATATCATTACCATACCAACCATTAAGCAGCTCCTTCCCACAGCCTCAAGACATGTGAGTGTATCATTTCTGAATGGATTTGTATTTTTTCAGGGTGCAAGAATTAAAATATAAGATATGTTATAATATAACAGCTATGTTAGTTTTAGAAAATATTTTATTTTATCAAATTTAGAAATTGTTTCCAAATCATTTTAGATAAAACCAAAAGAATTTGTTTAAGTTTTAGTTCAGAAAGTTTTAAGGATTAAAACATTCAATATTAAACTACTGTGTCAGAAATTTTACATAAATTAAGTTTTATTACTTTTTAGTTATGTTATATTCTTTGGTATAACATAATTCAGATTATTTAAAGGACAGGAAAAAAACAAGAGATATCAAGCTAGACATTTATAGTACCTCATAGAGGCAAATATGAAGATTTTAAAAATATCTTTATCGATAATGGAAAAAGAGAATGCTAAATGATGCATCCTTAAAAGACTGATCTGTTCTTTGTATCATAGCATTATTTTTCAACCACTCTTTAGAAACCTGGAAGGAGACCAGAAAATCAAACAGAAAGGATCAAGGAAGGACAGATTTCTCAGCAGGCCCTACATTTTCTCAATCCAGATTTTAATTCAGAAGATAATGGGCAGATTCCTGCTATAGCACCTAGTGTACCACTTCTGCACTATGGAAATCCCTACACAAACCAGGAAACTAGAGGTTTGAGGATTCAGTTTTTGTCAATTAGTTGTACTAGGAAAATTCCATTGGTAGTATATCACTGTGTTCTCAAAGCAATTTAATTAATTTGTAATTAATAAAAGTGGCTATTTTAAAAAAAAATAACTAAAGATAAAGGTCTTTTGGAATAGGACTCTCAGAAAAGGCTTCATTGTATATAATCTAGTGTTCACTCCTAATTTATGATTTCAGATGGAGCAGATGATGCTTTTTATCCTGATGATATCCAAAGGCCACCCATGAGAACAGCCTCTTGGGACTTCGAAGATAATGTGGTATGCAGTCAGCCTGCTCGTAATTTTAGTCGCCCTGATGATTTAGAAGATCTTGAGGATAATAAAGTAAGTTTCTTATATTTAAGTTATGTCTCCCATCTCCCACCCACACTTATCTGAATATTTCTCTATCAGAGTTTTCAGTTTAAATGAGGTGGACATAATCTCCAGCTTTAGAGGTTCATGAATGTCAGTGGCATTTATTTATGAATGTGTAAATCAGTTGCATATTTATTCAAAGGTATCAAAATTGGTTTTATCTTTGCCAGTCAGCGCTGTTAATGACTATGCTCTTTCAATGATTAAAGTGATCAGAAACATAGCCAAAGCATTAATTTCCACACGCAGTTCCAAAATTGGAAATTTTTAAACTAGTTGGCCTGGGCTGCTTATGTTAAAAATTATTCTAACTGGAATACTGTACAGAAATATATATTTTGAATTCAAAAGGATGTAATGGTATTTGTATATCAAGAGAAGTGTTTTTGACAGAGTAACAGTTAATAAATGTTAAACATTTAACACATGTTCACCACATATGACCAAAATTCAGATCCGGATTTTATTTCAGTATTTCAGAATAAAGAAAATTAACACTAACACAAACATATTAATTTCTAGTGGGCACTTTAAATTTTATTATTTTTCACCATACACCATACACTAAAACAAACTTAAAATACATAAACATAAATCTTTTATTTTAATAGAACAGTACTAAACATTTTAAGCATTCTTTACATTTTATTTACATTTTATGTACATTAATAATTAGAACATATTAATTCCTAATGCCTATTTCACATGAAAACAGTTGCTAGGTCATATAAAATGTGATAATGCTGTAAAATAGATAATTATTATTTTGTAGTCTTTAAGAAACCCTTGAGTAAGAATTATTTTTAAGAAGTCCTTTACTGTGGCAAATATTTTTTTTTATTATTATTGAAAATTTTTTAAAAGTTTTACAAAAAACAAAAACAACAACAACAAAAAATAAAACAACCCTCCCCCAAACCCTCCCAAACCACCCCCCTCCATCCCCGAGCTTCCCAGAGCTGGATATAGGCTTAATTAAAATTTAAAAAATTCTAAAAAAAATTAATCAACTTATAAGGTAATTAACAATAAAATATATATAACAATAAAAACATAAACATTAAAAAAATACTTAGAAAAGAAAGAAAAAAAGAAATAAAGGAAAAGAAAAGAAAGAAAGAATACAATCTATAAAATTTCAAATTTAAATACAAGTTATGAAAAAGCTAAATGGTATTTTTTTATAGCCAATTTGTAATGTATGAAATTTATCCATTTTTCCCATACGGCAAAAAATTTCTCTTGTGATTGCTCCTTTAAAAAAGCCGAAATCTTTGCCATTTCCGCCAGATAAGAAACTTTAAAAAACCACTCTTGCAAGGTAGGCAAAGATTCCTTCTTCCAGTATTGCCCTACTAACAGCCTTGTGGCTGTAATCAAATTTAACATCAATATAACCTCCTTGGCATCACAATCAGTAACAATACCTAACAAAAACAATTGTGGAGTAAATTTTACCCTCTTTCTAAAAATTCTTTGAATATTCCACCATATCTTAATCCAAAAAGCTTTATATTTTTACACGACCACCAAATATGATAATAAGTGGCATCCAGGCAACCACATCTCCAACATTTAGGCTGTAAGTCAGGATACATAAGAGACATTTTTTTGTGGATCAAGGTGCCATCTATAAAACATTTTATAAAAATTCTCCCTTAAGTTCTGGGCTTGCATAAATTTAACATTTCTCACCCAGATAATTTCCCAGGTGTCCAATAGAACTGGTTCACCAAAATTTTGTGCCCATTTAATCATACAATCTTTAATTAATTCTGATTCTGAATCCAGTTCCACTAGCACCCCGTAAATTCTCTTTATATGGGTTCGCCTTTGATCTTTTACTTGTTTAAAGAGATTCTCATCTTCTCTAAGCAAGCCTAAATTGCTATCCATCTTCCATCTATCCACTATTTGTCTATATTGAAACCATGAATAGGTAATATTTTCATGTACTAAATCTTCCAAAGATTTTAACTGCCAATTTTGACCATCCCATTTAAGTAATTGTGTATAAGAGACCCTATCCATTTTAAACTGTGGCAAATATTGTGGTATTGTGACCTGTTGCTCTTTAGTCCAGTTTGCCACATTTAATTGCTATTAACCTTTGAGAAACTGATAAGTGTTCAGACAGCACAATTTTAGAATTGGTGCTCAGTACTAAAAATGAAGAAAATGTTATCTCTTCTTCTTGCCTTTTGCCCTCTGAGTCCATTACTGAGAATAATTATGGAAACTCCCAGAACTTTTGTGGTCTATTTAGCATCTTGAATGTGAATTTAATGTACCTATTTCACATTTTGAATATTTAATGTGACCGTTCTTGGCATAGACACTACTGTGTGGTGACAGGTCTGCTCTCTAGATGCCTGCTGCAGTTTAATTAGGAGGCTGTTCTTTCTAATCTACGTGCTTTACCCTTTTGCAAACCCAAGAGGAACAGAGCTTAAGTCTTGTGCTCATTTGCTGACACAGCTTAGTTTTTGTAATGAGACAGAAGGATCCTAATGTGCTCAAATGAGAGCTAACTTTGGGCAAGTGTATGTCTTCTCAGAAATGGTTCTTGTCTTATGTCAAATAGAAGTTTTAACATATTATAATGTGGGTTTTTGATTTGTCAATAGAAAAAGGAATTAACTGGCTGATTAAGTAATATTCCTTTAAAATAAGCAAAAAGCCTTCTTTATGTGTATAACACCTGGTAGAAGTGTTAAAAATATCAAATAAAGCTGTTCATTAATTTCCTTAATAGAAAAAAAGGAATGCTTTAGTATAATACTGACTTTTGTTATGTTGACCATGAAATAATTTTATTCCTAATCCTAATTGTATTTTTATGTGACATGCTTTGACCATGTGTTGCCAACTACTTAGTAATTTGAAGGGCATTTTCAAGCAGAGATAAATAATAAATTAGGTGAACCCATATACCTTTCTTACATGGACCTAAATATGGCTACAATTATAAACTTTTTAATAAAACAGAAGGAATGACCTGTTGTAATAGATGAATAGTTGATAGCATGTATAAATTTGCTGCCATAGAGTATCTTTTTTGTTAAATGAATGTTTGTAAAACAATAGCTTTTCAGATGCTGTTGAATTGTAATTTCCAATATTCATCACCATTTATGATGCTAGTTGGAGTTGTAGGGAGTTTTGATTTATTAGTTCATGAATACATTAGATCATCTTCATTATCTGAAAATCATACCATAAAATATTTCAGAATGATACCAATTTGAATGTGTCTAATCACTGACAATTGGAATGCAGCTTGGATATGTGTGCCCATTTGGTATTGCTGGATATATTTACATTCAGGATAAATTTCTGAAATGTGAAATTATTTGGAATAAACTGTAATCCCCAATAGTCACTGCTGGACTAGCCATGCTAATCAACTCTACTTCTGTCTGCTTGTGTGCCGTTAATGCTGCTAGCATGATTATCAGTGACAAAATTGAAGAGGGGAATTATCAGAATTAAATAGTTTGGGCAATAGCTCTCACTGAGGATGATGGCAAACTGTATCATTGCAAATTGCATTGATTTATAATAGTGGCATTCTCGAATTTTGCTGTTGGAAATAAACTTTATAAATAATTAACTTCTCCATATTTTTTTATTTCTTTCATATGTTCTTTTAGCAAAAGCCTTGTTTAATATAGCTGTTCATAAAATGAAGGCTTGCTTTGTATTATAATGAATTGCATTTTACTTTGAAGGGCTGTGCAGGATTGTAGTCTCTAGGCCAGTGGTTCTCAACCTGTGGGTCGGGACCCCATTTGGGGTCGAATGACCATTTCACGGGGGTCGCCAAACCACGCTGTCCGCCATTTTTTTCCCTTTTCCCTAGCTGTCCTACTCCCTCTTATTGGTGGCCACACCCACTTGGGGGTCACCACAACATGGGGAACTGTATTATGGGGTCACGGCATTAGAAAGGTTGAGAACCACTGCTCTAGGCATTTGTGTTAAATTCTATAATCAAATATTAAGTATTAGTCTTTCTATTGAAATGGTCTCTTGCAATGCAGGGTCTTCTCATCATTATTAAAAGAGAAGGGATGGTTTTGCGACTGACTCCCATAATAGCTTCCAGCAGCATTTAATGGTATTGCAAGAAAATGTACAGGTTACATCTTCAGCAGGTCCTTTAAGAGATTTTTGCTCTTCTGCATTTGCAAGTGACAGGGATGAGGCAAGGAAAAGTTTCAAGGCAACACAAATACATTTTGTGGCTCTTTGCCTCAGCAAAGAAAATAATATAGCTTCAACAATATGAATCAAGATAAATGCCATTTCACACACATATATCTAATGGGTATTTTTTGGCTTGTGAATATAAGTAGAAAACAATTTTGTGAGCAAAATACATTCAATAAAATGAAATACTTTCTTTGTAGGATGATGAAGCAAGTGCACCTTCAGTTCCAGATCCCTCAGATCTGCACTTACATGAACGTAGTGCAGGTTTTTGTTTTGATTCCAGGTAAGATACTAATGCCAAACCTGTGTTTTCAAATTAACATAAGACATTTCTTGCGAGCTCTCACTGTTATACTTTATGTGATAGTGTAATCATTCACTGTAGACAAAAATGAGTGAAATTTCACTGGAGGAGCTTAAAGCTCAGGTCTTGAATTCTAAGAGTTGAATTTTAATTTTTACAGTTTGAAAAATAAATGATTCCCTTGTCCAGTTGTTTTCAACTCTAAGAGCGATGCTCATCTCCCTTTCTTAGTTGAGAGAGCCAGCTTTAAGACATTTTCCATTGTTATATGGCCAGCATGACTACATGCCGAGACACACGGAACACTTTTGCCTTTCTACCAAAGTGGTACCTATTTATCTACTCACATTTGTAATCTCTCGAACTGCTATATGGGCAGGAACTGTGGCAAGTAATGAGAGCTCACCCCATTGCTCGGTGCTTGGATCTTGAACCTGGACGGGACTTTCCAGCTGTTAAGCTCAGCATCTTTAATTGCTGAGTCATCAGCCCCCCTCCTTTGAATATAATTTTCTGTATTGTCCCTACATCTCTGTTCTTAAAGTAATATCTATTTATTATTCTTTATAGAAAATAAATTTCACTTTAGTATTCCTCTATTGTTTTCATTTCATGCTTCCTCATTCTTATCATGCTCATAAATATAAGTGGCCTGAATAATATCAGTACTTTCAAAAAATTTAAATATAGCTTATATGAAGGCTTCAGTCTAATCAGTGATTGAAAACTATATTGTTTAAAGATGAGCGAAAGTTTGCAGCTTTCTATTTTGAGAGAATTCTCAGTTAAATAAACGATTAATTAATTAGACTTTAATTAACTTCCTAAACTTTCTTCATGGCAGGTAAAGGAATAGCATAATACTACCCTGAAAAGCTTTTAGATTACAACATCTATACCATATGACTGTTGATTAGGATGTCTGGTATATGAGAATACTTGAAGGATATTGGTTCATGACAAAATTTACTAGCCTTCCCTAACCTGCTTACTTTTCCAGATACTATTTCCCATGTTCTTAGTAATGCTCACCCTTCATGAGAAATATGGCAGTTGAAGTCTATCTGGAGGGCTCTGAGGTTAGGGAAGATTATGCTACAGAGACGATAAATACTAGGAACAGGTACTTTGATTAAATAGAAAACCCCTTTATGTCCAATTACATGAAAACACAGGTTAGCCACGGTGGTGCAGTATTGCAGGCTGATTCTGCCCAGAGCAGGAGTTCAACCCTGACCTGCTCAAGGTTAACTCGGCCTTCCATCCTTCTGAAGTCAGTAACATGAGGATCCAGATTGTTGAGGGCAATATGCTGACATTTGTAAACCACTGAGAGATTGCTGTAAAGCACTGTGGAGTGCTAAATAAGTCTTAAGTACTATTACTATTGCTGGTTATGTCCGTCCACTTAGATAATAGCAATAACAAAGATAATACCGTTGGAGATTAAATACTGGTCTCAGTGTCACTGTTATCTTCAATTCTTTCTCTTTTTATTCCAAGTTTTGTGCAAATCAAGAAATGTCCACTCTGTGAAGTGATGTTTCCTCCTAACTATGATCAAACCAAGTTTGAAGAGCATGTTGAAAGTCACTGGAAGGTGTGTCCAATGTGCTGTGAACAGTTTCCTCCTGATTATGACCAGCAAACTTTTGAAAACCATGTTCAAAAACACTTTGATCATAATGTTTTAAATTTCGATTAGATGGGGTATCATTATGCATTATAACAGGTGAAGGTTGATTAAGGTATGTCAGACAAGAGAATGCTTCATGAATGATGTAAGCTTAAAAAAATTAGTGACCAGCGTTGCAGTTGATTAGAATAAATCTTTGGCCTATTCCTCAATCTAGCATATAGCAAAATATGTTGTATCTGTCAGTATTTATTCCTTGACTAACAGTTCATAAACACATAGAAAATTTGCAAACTTGTCTCCAGAATTCAACCTGTGATGGGATAACAGTTTTCCTTTTGCTTGTTCTAACATATTAAAGCTCATTTCTTAATAAAATGATGTTTTTCAATAATTTTATGTATATCTTTCTGCAACATGGGTTTTTCATCTGTTGCAAAAATATAGTTGTGTTGTGATTAAATGTTTTGCAGAAAAGCCTTACAATACTATTCACCATTATCATTATTATCCCAGTTTTAAAATGTCCAATATATTACTAAAACTATGAAAATTACTGCATTTACAGCTATTAATAAATGTGTAATAAAATTATGACCTTTTTGTTATTTGGTAAATTTTTAATGTTTAAAGTCCTTCAATAGACATTCAAAGCTGTGTTCATACCATCAATATTTTTAGTATTCTATGTTTAGCATATTTCCCCCATACATTTGTTGAATGTATATATTTAAACCACTATATTTTTAAGAGTTGCAAAAATCTTAAATAATTTGATCTTTTTGGATAAAAACATTAACGTTTCATGTTTTATGATAGCCAAATTAAAGGAAAAGATAAATAGTGTTTGATTTTATTTAATCTCCTTATATTTTTCAAACCTGTATCAAATCTTGCTTGAGTCTACTAGGAAATGTTTTGTAAGCTATTGCAGATGAAAAAATTGCCACTATCACCCTTTAATAGAATAAAATTGCCTTTCACTTAATTGTATTTGGATATCTTTTCATAGTCAATTTTTTTACCAGATAATATCATAGATTTTGGTTATTCTTAAGTACTGACACATTTCTTCCCTACTAATAGTTTTTCTGAGAGGTTTTTTTTTTTTACATTATCTTCCATAATAATTATGAGTTATAGGGCTTCCATCTTTTTCTTCTGTCCCACTTTGGGGATTCAGGGTAGATAATTGTGAGAATATTCATATTTGTTGACTGATTTTGCTCTAATTGGCTATTATTGGAGATGTGCTTAGCCAGATTTAAGGTTTGGCATCAGCTGAGGCCCCAGCATAGAGGAAGTGGGGTGGCAGAGTCTCTTGGCTTTCACAGGCCTTGCTTTCCAAGTCTCTTGTTATAAGACTTTATTTCTTGGATCAGTTGAGAATGCTGGTACTGCATCAGCTTCCTTGCTTAAGTTGCTGGAGGCCATCTTGGGATTGTCGATAAAGCTCCCCAGACTTATAATTTTGGAGGACTTCAACTTGCCATCCCTGGGTGTGACTTCAGAAGAAGCAGAGGAGTTCATGGCTTCCACAGCAGCCACAAGCCTATCTCAGATAATCTTGGGACTGACTTAAGACAGTGGTCATTCACCAGATATGATTTTCTTGTTGGAACAATGGCAAAATGATCTGCTGGGGGAATGTAACACCATCCTTCTCATGGTTAGATTACACCCTGGTGTCCGTGAGATTCTCTTATGCCACCCTCTTTGTAGGGAAGCCTGATTCATCCTGGTGACTGATGGAACTGATTTGGTTCCACAAGTTTTACAGCTCCCAATGTTTTCTGTGGGAAATGGGTCCAAGTGACTCTTTGAGTGTTTATGGTTGCCGACCCCTGAATTAGATCCTTGACCCACCTAGTTGGTAAAAACCTCTAGGACTAGCACATGGATTCAAGCAGTGATAAATTTCTCATTGCAGGAGGGCATATTACCAGAATCTTTTAAGGAGGCCCTGGTTCGTACTCTCCTTAAAAAAACCATCACTTGATCCCATCTATCTGGACAGCTTTTGTCTAGTTTCCTAACTTCCCTTATTAGAGAAGGTGGTAGGAAATGTGGTTGCTTGGCAGCTTCATATGGTCTTGAATGAAACAGATTATCTGGACCCCTTCTGGTGAGGATTCGGGCCCAGTTATGACAGAAATGTCATTGGTTGCACTTGATCTCTGGCAACAGTAAGATAAAGGCAATGCAACCATCTTTGCTCTCTGTAATCTCATAGCAGACTTTGGTACCATCAACCATGGTATCTTTTTAAGTTAGCTCTAGTGTTTGGGGCTGGATGGCACAGTTTTGCACTGATTTGGCTTTTTCTTCCAAAGCCAGTCCCAATTAATGTTGCTAGAGAAGTCCAGCCCATGGCCACTTCTTTGTGCATGCTGCATAGCTCAGTACTCTCCCCATTTATTTTTAACATCTACCTGAAGTTGCTGGATGAGATCATTTGCCGGTTTAGGATCATCAATATGTTATATTTCCACGGTGATCCAAGTGATGCTATTACAATGCTGTGGGAGCCTGGATGGGAAGCAATCGGCTTTCACTGAACCCTGGCAAGATCAAATGGCTTTGAGTGCATGGAGTTTCAAGATACGGAATTTTAACATAGTTCTGAATGGAGTTGCACTACCATAGACAGACCCAATCTGCAACTTGGGAGTTCTCCTGGAGTCAAGACTCCTACTCAAAGAGTAGCTGGCAGTCATGACTAGGCAAGCCTTTGCACAATTTCAGTTTATACCCCAGTTGTGGCCTTTCCTTGGTGGGATTCAGCTGGTTTACACCACTTTGGCAGAACTGGTAGCTAATTTTTTGTTGCCCAGGCCCAGGACGGACTTCCAGAAGCAGCATCCACACACAGAACCAGTTGTTCACATATTTGAATCCCACCACTGCCTTTTCTGGAGTGGGAGTCTGCCTAGTCATTCAAGCCCAGGTCATCTTATGTCTGGACTACTGCAATACATTCTACATGGAGCTACTTTTGAAAAGCATTCAGAAGCTTCAACTGTTGCTGAGTGTGGTAACGTGCACAGTTCTTGGGCCCCTGGGGCAGCCCATATTACACCATTGCTCTATAAGCTGCACAAGCTGCCAGTTTGCTTCTGAGTGTAATTTAAAGTGTTGTTATTACCTTTAAAGCCTTGCATGGTATGGGTCCATGTTATTTGAGGAACCATCTCACCCCACTAGGATTGGCCCTTCCCATCTGCACCAAGAGGAAGCATGCTGCAGGTGTTGTCAGTCAAGGAATTATGGCTGTTGGTGTTCAGGAGAAGGGCACTCTTTGCTGTGGGCTTCTGTTTGGAACATTTTATTCCTTCATTTGAGATTGGTTCCTTTCTCTAAGGTTCTGAAGACCTGCCAAATGTCTTGGAGCCCCATCAGGGGAGCATTACACTGGTGGTGGTTAATGAATTAAGAGGTAAACTCACCTCCCCCTCCTGCACATCCATTTAACTATAATTCTATTTTACAATGCAATTGTAATTTTTATTGTTAGCAATATTTATCTTTTATGGTTTTAATGCTTTTAATGCTGTAAACTGCCCAGAGTCATTTTGAAGCAAAATTGACAGAGAAAGAAAAGAAAAGAAAAGAAAAAGAAAGAAAGAAAGAAAGAAAGAAAGAAAGAAAGAAAGAAACAAACCATAGATCACTCTGGTTTTAGTGGCAAGGAAATCTATTGCCTTTGAAAGGTTTTAAAATACACTTTACTATATAGTAATCATGAACAGACGGTGAATATATAATCTCTTAAAATATTACCTTGAAACTGTTTTTTCCAAGTTTTCCCAAAAAATTGTCTTCAGTTGAGAATGAACTCTTCTATTGATGAGAGCGGTATTCAATCTCAATCCAATAGAATCTTGTTATATTTATAAATTATAAACTCCCTATTTGCATAGTATATTTATTATGATAAAAATTCACATGTGTTATATTCTATTTATTTCCTACTCACCATTTTCTGAGTATTTTTTAAGTAAACTGAGAACACTTTATTGTGTGACTTGGTAATGTATAACATCTTTACAGTGCAAAGTAATCAAAGATAATGAAACAATATTCAATTTTCTTTTGGGTCAGAGGCAATTTATTAAATGATTTGATTAACATTTGTAAGCAGCTTTTATGGAAAGAAATTTCAATACATTTTATGGTGCTCAGTTCTAAAACAAACTTTGTGTGACTTCCAAACTTAATGACCCTTATCCCCAGCAAAATATAAGAAAATATAATTTAAAGCACATTTTCACAGACACAGTACAATACATTCACTATACACAGTATAACAAAATAGTTCCATTTCCGTCTGTTTAATACTGCCACAATGACTATGTAGATAGTAATGGATTGTAATAGTGGAAAGAATTGACATGCAACATTATTTAATGGTTAAGTTACTCAGTACTTTTCACTGAGAGAACAATTAAATGAAGTCAAAATATTAGATTGATATAAAGCTTTAAGTATAGCAACAGATTGTTATATTAGGATATCTGTTAACATCAAACTATTAGTGATGCTAGTACATTGACTTTTCTGAAGGTGGATGTAGGGTAACTTGTCTAAAAGAAGCTTATCTTCTTAAACCCTCATTATGAGAGATCTTAGTTGGAAAAAATCTTTTAGTGAAGAATCTTTGTCCACTCAGTGTTTATCAGTATTCTAATCTAAAAGAAAAGAGACTTGTATTTCCCATGTCATTTATATATAAATACAAAATACACAGAAAAGGATTATCTGAAAAACTTAACATAGTCTCATGCGGGAGACAAACTCCCAAGTTAGTATTAACTTAGCTTTTGCATACTAAAACTGTTAATCTTAACTATTTCTTTAAACAAGAGAATGCCGAAGGCAGGAGAGCATCAAATAAATGAAGCATTCAGGTATGGTTTAGACCTATGGAACTCTGTGTTAGAAGTCTTACCTTGGAATTACCTGCATCAAAAAAGTGCTTCATTTCAGTAAGGCTCATGATGTCTCACAGTTCATAAATGTAATGCTAACCTGTAGAATCCACACAAACAATTTTGTTTTTTTTTGTGGGTGTACACGCACACACACTATGTATGTATATATGTGTATATGTATGTATGTTTTTATATATATATATATATATATATATATATATATATATATATATATATATATATATATAATAAAATATAAAAATGAACACTAGGGTAATAAAAACTAAAGAAGTTTTTAATGGGTTAAAACTATAAAAGTTTTAAAAAGCGCCAAGCTTTCGCCGTCACCTGCCGGCATCCTCAGGGCTGGCGTGCCAGAGAATGAGAAGGTCTTTTTATAGGCGTGCCGAGGTTTGCACTCGGCTCCTTGATCTTGTTATGGGGCCTGATTGGTTCAGCCGTGTGTAGTTGGCCTGCGCTTTTTTTCTCTTCTTAGTTGTATTTTTATCCTCGTCCGTCTCCAGTTCTCCCAACCTCAGATTAGCTGAATGGCAATTCCAGTTATTTCGGTTGCTTTCATGTTCCGATCTCCCCTCAGGCTTGGGTGGTGGTGGACGTTCCAAGTTCCTTTCTCCGCCCCGTTCTGTCCGGTTGCTACTTTTAGAGTCCCATATATTTCCGGTCTCAATGCTTTCGGTTTTAATATGTTTATCATCCTGGTAATCCCGTAAATTGTTACGAGTCTGGTATAGCGTGGGGGGGTATTCCGCATGGTGGAGGGGTCGTCTCTTGTTCGTTGTCATGCCCAGCTGTCTCGCACGTGTCTTACTCCGAGTGCTCAATCCTGGGGGTGTGTGCATAGTCATCGGGGCGCGTCCCTCCTGGTTACCGTGTTCTTCCTTAGTTCTCCCCTTTTTTACCTTGTTGGAAGCGCTCGCGTATGTTCTATGGGAGTCCTCAGGATCGTCAGGTAGGGGGTATGACAGCTCGATCTCTCGCCCCCTGCCGCTCTCCGACTTTCCTTCCTCCTCTCCAACGGTATGTAGGGGTTCATCATCAACCACCTCCCATGGTTTGTCCTCATAGGAGCTGATCGTTCCAGCTACATGGGGAGGTTTTCTCCTCCTTTCCCGACCAGCTGCGATGTTTCTTTTGGTGTGTGGGCAGGCCATTGCGTTTGGTGATTCCTCCGCATTTCCACCTGCCGTATCTTCCCTCATCTCCTCTTTGTAGCCGGGGGTCCGGACCTTGGTTCTTGTCCCTCCCCTGATCTTCTGGGATTGCGGCAGTCCCGCGGGGATGGTCAAGGTGCCTCGCGTTTGCTTCCTTTCTTTCGAATTGCACCTGGTTCGTTGGGCGGTGCGGGTGCTACCCAGATTGTTATCAAGCCGTCGGGGGTGTTGCCGCCGATTATTGGCACTCCATGATCTTAAGGCTAAATAGGATGGGCATAGGTCAATGTGCCTATTAATAGACTTACTGTCTGAGAGCCATGCCTCTCTAAGAAGGCGGCCCCCTTTGGTGTTATCATTTGCCAATACACTGACGTCACTAAAGTTAAACTTATGGCCTAGATCCACCATATGGGCCCATATTTGGGAGTGACAGTCTCTCCTTCTCACTGCTAATTCGTGCTCATGGACCCTGGTCTTAATGCGTTTAGCAGTCTCCCCAGTATAATTACATTGGCAGTCCGTACAGTCAATCCTATAGACGGCTGCTGATCTTTCGGTGCTGGGGAGCGGGTCCTTAGGGCGCATTATGGCCGCTCGCAGTGTTTGGTTGGGTCTATGGGCCACCTGTATTTTGTGTGGTGCCAGGATCCTAGCTGTGGCTTCCGATACATTATGGATATAGGGGAGGGCAATACGTGTGGTGGCTTGAGGCACGGATTCTTGAGATGCAGGGTTACTCCGGAGTCCAGGTGGTCTCCTGAACTGATTAATGATTTTAACCGGGTAGCCGTTGCCTCTACATGTTCGGAAGAGGTGGTTTCTCTCTTCTTTTTTGGCTTTGACGGTGCTGCAGTGTGTCTCCACTCGTTTGAATAGCGTCCTGACACAACTGGCTTTATGGGCCATCGGGTGATTACTCCTAAAGTGGAGAATCCTCTCTGTACACGTTGGTTTTCGGTATACCCTGGTAGCTAGACATCCATCCACCTGGCGCTGCACTAGTACATCCAAAAATGCTAGACTGCCCTGATCTTCTTCCTCCATGGTGAATTGGATGTCCGGGTATACCGAATTCAGGATGCCCATAAATTCAGTTTTGTGTCTTTTCTTAATGACCGCAAACGTATCGTCCACATAGCGGGCCCAAAATTTTGGTTGGTATTGGGCCATCGCTATGTGTTCCAGCTGCTGGAGTACCATCTCTGCAACCACACTAGAGATCGGCGACCCCATAGGTGTTCCTTTAATTTGCTCATATATAACCCCCTGGAAGGTGAAGTAGGTGTTAAGACATATTTCCATGAGCTTTACCAAGTCCTCCGTTTGAAGGGAGTCCTGGTGTTGCCCATGGTCTCCTTGGTTAAGCCGGTCTCTTAGGACCTCAACCACAAGTTTCTGCGGGATGGACGTAAATAAAGAAACTACGTCAAAGGAGACCATGAGCTCATCCTCTTCTACCTTCAGGGTTTTTATTCTATTGAGGAATTCTTCTGCCGATCTTACGGTGGTGTCGCTGTTACTTGCCAAGTGGCCGATGCGAACGCTCAGCCACTTGGCAAGTTCAGAGATGGGGTACCCCTAAATGCTACGATGGGGCGGAGGGGGACATTGGGCTTATGTATCTTAGGTAAGCCATAGAATCTAGCGAGTGCTGAGTCACCAGGACGGATCCTTCTCAGCACTTCTTCTTCCCCCATCCTCCCCTTACGTTTGAGGTCATCAAGGAGCTTGTTAGTACGGTTTCTCAAAGTGGTGGAGGGATCTTTACTAACCACTCTATAGGCAGCACCGTCTTGGAGTAAATCCAATGCCTTTCTTACGTATGCCTCTTTGTCTAAAACGACAGTTGCCCTCCCCTTATCGGCTGGGAGGATGACAATGGTGTCATCTTTTCTAAGTTGGCTTAAAGCCACCCTTTCCTCTGCCGATAAAACTTGTTGGTGTCTGTGGCTCATAATTAGGCTCGTGACCTGTTGCCTGATTACATTCTTGGTTTCCTCTCCTATCCCAGTATGGTGTAGGGCGGGCTCTAATGCCGCCACAAAGTCCAGTGTATCCGCATCATTAAGGTTGTGTCCTGCATCTCGTTGCAGTAGGGATAACTGTGGCTGGCTTAACACCCTTGAAGATAGGTTGTGCACCACCCCAGGTAAATTGTTATTACAAGACTCACGTAATGAATTCAGCCTTTTAAGGAATGTTCTTGTCATGTGTTGAGTCGTCCGGGCCATGACTTGCCGAATATGCTGGTTTAGCATATTGAAATGCTGATGGTTTAATTCTGTATTACAGGAGTCTCGATAGCCTTGGATGTCTCTCTTTAAATTGCCTATTCTTCTGTGTTGGTCATTAATTAACGCATATAGTGTGCGTCGTTGGAATTGACGGGCGGCCTGCCAGCATTCCAAGGAGTCTACCGTTGGTTTTCTTCTTAACAAGTTTGGTGTTAGGTTCTCCTTGATACAGCGGTGGAGGAACGCCAGCTTGCAATAATTAGTTGAGATACGCCGTGCTGCCCTTTCCCAGGATTGAGCACTCGGAGTAAGACACATGCGAGACAGCTGGGCATGACAACGAACAAGAGACGACCCCTCCACCATGCGGAATACCCCCCCACGCTATACCAGACTCGTAACAATTTACGGGATTACCAGGATGATAAACATATTAAAACCGAAAGCATTGAGACCGGAAATATATGGGACTCTAAAAGTAGCAACCGGACAGAACGGGGCAGAGAAAGGAACTTGGAACGTCCACCACCACCCAAGCCTGAGGGGAGATCGGAACATGAAAGCAACCGAAATAACTGGAATTGCCATTCAGCTAATCTGAGGTTGGGAGAACTGGAGACGGACGAGGATAAAAATACAACTAAGAAGAGAAAAAAAGCGCAGGCCAACTACACACGGCTGAACCAATCAGGCCCCATAACAAGATCAAGGAGCCGAGTGCAAACCTCGGCACGCCTATAAAAAGACCTTCTCATTCTCTGGCACGCCAGCCCTGAGGATGCCGGCAGGTGACGGCGAAAGCTTGGCGCTTTTTAAAACTTTTATAGTTTTAACCCATTAAAAACTTCTTTAGTTTTTATTACCCTAGTGTTCATTTTTATATTTTATTATGAATATCCCTAGGGTTCACATTTTTAACCTTTTTAATCGTGAATATATATATATATATATATATATATATACATACACACATACACACACACACACACATTTACACATACACATATATAACATATTACATACATATTACATGTAGTCCTTGACTTATAACCATCCAGTGATCATTCAAAGTTATAATGGCACTGAAAAAATTTACTTATGACTGGTTTTCACACAACCGTTTCAACATCCCCATAGTCACATGATCAAAAGTTGGATACTTGGCAACTGGTATGCATTTGTGATGGTTGCAGTGTCCTGGGGTCATGTGATCACCTTTGGTGACCTGACAAGCAAAGTCAATGGGGAAGTCAGGTTCATTTAACAATCATGTTACTAATTTAATAACTGCAGTGACTGACTTAACTGTAGCAAGCCAGATTGTAAAACGGGGCAAACCTCACTTCAGTTCTCTTGCTTTGCAACAAAAAGTTTGGGCTAAATTGTGGTTGTAAGTTGAAGTCTTACCTGTACACACACATGCAAAATCCAAAGGTACAATGAAAAACTCCCTTAACATAAATACTGTACCTCTTAACAATATGCCTCTTTTTTATTTGCAACAATGATAGTTGCAAGAATTGGCAACATAAAACATTTAATTTTGTTGGCAACGAAGAACTACAAAGTGCTTTAG
This sequence comes from Crotalus tigris, assembly GCF_016545835.1. Lineage (NCBI taxonomy): Eukaryota > Metazoa > Chordata > Lepidosauria > Squamata > Viperidae > Crotalus > Crotalus tigris. Next base: position 2,935,302 of record NW_024096625.1, on the reverse strand, counting down.
GGACTCCATCTAAGATGAAGATTAATTTATCTCAGAAAATTTGCACTTCATTTCCAAGTATCTGCTAGTAATAGATAGCAGAGGCCAATAGCAGGATCAGGAAAAGATAGACCTCAGAAACTTGAGTGGATTGTTAACATTAAATACATAAGTTTTGTACAGATAGAAGTAGGAATTTTAATGATAGAGTGATCTACTAATTCACTGCAAAAATTTCAGCATTTCAGAAGACTAAAAGGATTTGCAAGATAATATAAAATACAGCAAGCACACCTTTTATGTATGTTATTTGAGTATGAAAATATTCTTCGAATATGTTAAATGTTCTCTTATTTATAATTCCAATACCTATAACCTTGCTATCCTACAGATATCTCTGTTACATAAGGCATATTAACCAGGTGGATAATAGGGAATAATTCTTTTGGTTTTTGCAAGCACATAGGAACTGATGTGTTGAATTTCTTCAAACACATTACAATCTTGGAAGTTATCCTAGTGCCATGTTTTCCTCCCCCGTCCTTATTTAATACTGTGGAACAGCTAAATATACAACGTTCCCTAATTCACCTTTGGGGGTGGGGGTGGGGACGGAAAAATACTTTAAAAAAATCTGTAGCTTTTAGCACCTTTATATTAAAGTAATGTATATGGGCATGATGATTACATGTGCAAATGTACAAAATCATTAACTCTACAAAGATACGTCATTCCAAAATTACAGGGGGAAAAAATGTAAAGCATGCATTTTAATTTCTTCTTTAAAGGGTTGCTCAATGCTTCCCAAGAGAAGGTGGCTGTCTTCAAAATCAGCAACTGCTGGTGAGGATTCCTTGGCACATTTTTGACCAGCATCTTATTGCTGCATCTTCCTGATAATCTCAGCAGACACTGGTGGGTGGAAGTTGATTGTGTGGTGCCGCAGACCCTGAGCTGTCTTGTAACTCTTTCCACAGCGGCATTTGAAGGGTTTCCGCACACGGATCTGTGTCCTGTGGCCATTCTTGGCATGATACTTTATACCATTCACATTCTATGACGGGATTGAAAACAAAGGCTTTTGTAGTGATGCTAGAAATATTGTCAGGCTGTTTAATTTTCAAAGCAAAGTATCTTAAGAAGCCATTTAAAGAATATATTTTACCAGGGATTTACTAAAAGTCTAATCACAGGACAGCTTGAAACAGGATGTCTTAGCTAGAGCTTTAACGGTTCACTTTTCTTCTAATCCTGATAGCTTCATTGTAAGCTTTTTATCCTATCTCTTGGGAAGACCAGAGTGACAGTTGCCTATAGCAGAACATATAATATCCTACCCATATAATCATGCAGAAACTGCATCAATCTTTATAAGATCCAAAACCCTTTCCCTTATTCTAACAGCCTTTCAGCATTTTGTGTATAACTTGGAATCACTTTTCAAGTGGTCCAGCCATTTGTAAGCCGCCTTGCAATAAAATACTTCCACCATCTCTAATAGGAATGTCTGACAAATCTGAAAAGTGTTAGATTGTAGAAAACAAATCTTAGGGCTTTTATACAGAATATATTCAGAGCACAGGACCTGATCACATATAAGAACATTGCTCTTCCGTATTTTCTGTCAGGCTGCACAATCAAACAAACTGGGAAGACTTTAGGTTTTGTTCATAAATTCATGGGGACCTGTGTGCCTTTTTCCTCATAGTGCTTACCTTCTAGAACTTATTCTTCCTGAGATATGTTTGTTTCCACTTTGGCCATGTTTAAAAAGGCCTCCAAAATTGATTTTGTTCTCAGATCTTAGGTTAGGCAAGTCCTAAGTAAATGATTGTTCTTTAATTGTTGTTTTTTTCAACATTTGTTTACTCTTTTTACTATATGATCCCCAGAGTTATTTTAGAATTGAGTACCGTATATGCCGGCGTACAAGGCGACCCGGCGTATAAGACGACCCCAGTCTTTGTCGCCAAGCCGCATTCCTAGAACGTCGTCTTATACGCCGGAAACTACCAGTATTTCCGGCGTATAAGACGACTCGGTGTATAAGACGACCCCCATCTTTGGCGCCGAGTTTAGCACTTGCAGAAGTCGTCTTATACGCCAGCATATACGGTAATCTTACAAATTTCTAAATAAATATAGATCATGATAAAATCTATAAAATTGCACAGCGTCTACTTTGGAAAGAACAGTTTTTCATATCATAAACAACACACTTACCTTATATCGCTTTTTACACCCAGGAACAGGACAGGCAAAAGGTTTCTCATCTCCTCCATTCATACACATAGAACTTAGAATAGCTTCAGAACTGATAGCACTTTCTGTGGTCCAGGACTCATCACTATCTGAATCTTCATAATCTACTTCTTCTTCATCATATTCACTACCTAAGAAGTTATAAAGCAAGAATACAGATAAACTAAAACATACTCTGGTAACTGAAAAGGCAAAGGATCTGTAAGCTAAGCTCTAATAATAAATGTCAAAAAGAACAGTAAAAATGGAATGAAAATTAAATAAGGTAACCAAACTAAAACAACCAGCCTTAGAATTGACAGTGAAGATACTAAAGTGTAAATGGCTTCTATCTTTTAGGATCAACTATCAACAGTAAAGAAACAAAACAATCAAAAATATATTGTAGACTAGCCTTTGGTAAAGCAGCAGGCTTTGGAAAAGGTATCCAAATGCAGTGATATATCTATATCTGTGAAGATCAGAACAATGCAAGCAATGACATTCTCTTAAAGTAAAAGTTGGACTTTGCAGATGCTGGATAGAAAAAGTATTGACATTTTTGAAATTTTCAAGTGGATCATCAAACAAATCAACCCAAGTTCTTATTCAAGGCACAAATGAGTAGGTCCAAATCATCACCCTTGGGATCTCTTCTGTTCTATCCTGTATGCTGACATCAAGCTATGTATTCAATAGACATACAAAGCAGACAAAAAGCACTAATGAAGTGGAAGCAGAACTATGTTTCTGTGAAACCATTAATTTAAACGTCTGGTTTAAAGACCCATCTTCCATCTTTCTGCAAAATGATTCTTATCTTTTCTTGCAAATATTATTATTAACAATCTAAAAACAGTACTATTTCATGTATGTTTCTTTTAACAGGGTTCACCTGTTATTCTAAATCAAATTGGGTATGTAACAAAGGTTGCGAAACTAATGACAGCTAACACTTGACCTCCAGAAACTAATCACACATGCAAACCTTCCTTATTTCCACCATCTCTCTAATAACTATAGCTGACAAATCTGCCAACCAAGAATTCAGATTCTGAATTTATAATTACCACTGGCAGACCACGGAGTTGTTACATGTTTGGATTTCAACAACTTACATTGAGATCTCTTTTAAAAACAATCCTGTGAAGTAGATTTGGCTAAGAATATAACTCCTTGTAATCCAATAGTATGAAGTGAAGACTGGTCAAAGTGAAATGTGAACTTGGGTTTCCCTGGTGAAGCCTATTAATTGGCAATTGAAGTCAGATGAACTAAGAGGCAAATTGGTTTCTTTAAAATGTTTTAGACTTCATGCCTATAAATCCCAATCAGTATGTCCATACCGGGTCTTCTGTGCATGCTTTTGCCAGTGAAGACTTTATCAGTCAAAAAGTCATATTTCGAAATGCATCCTAGGAATATATTTAGGACCAAGTTACAAAAGATAATGTAGAGGAAGGCATGCCATCACTAGCAAAATTCTGTTTGTCAGGATACTTTCAGTCCGGAATATTTTGTAATGCTCATTACTTAGAATCTTGTCAGATACAGTATATTCTAAGACATTCATTAAGCTTTAACAATATTCACAGCTATTATTTCAAAAGATTAAACTGTTAAATTAGTCATATCTCTTTAGGATTTGTGTACATAAAGGCATCTAAGGAATTAATAGTTTTCTTCCTGTTTACACAAGCATGGAAAGTTGAGCTTTGTTAGCCATATTTCATTATTCACAATATTCTTTCATTTAAGCAATGGATTTTTTTTTTACATAACCATCTGATCTTTATCAAATCTTTATTTGTTATAGACCAGCATAAATATCCCAGCTGAATAGGAATAAAGTGGGATAACTAAAGTTACAAGCTTCTCCAACTCAAGCTTAATGTTTACAAAAGTCAGGAAAACTATGTTTACCAAAACAGCCTTCCAGACTTGTGTAGGAATTCTAGTAACCCCAACATCTAAAGGGCTGGAAAACAAAGTTGGGGAAAGCTGAGTTACATATTCATCTGCTCTGTGGCTGAGGTCCATTGACAGATTTCCAGGTTGCATAAAGCTTTTGTGGGGCTCTTTTTTCTTTCTTTCTTTGGTGAAGTGTTTTAATTGAATATTTTTATTAAATACATTGCAGATATTTTCAGCAATGGCAGGCAATAGATTATTGTTGTTAGGCATGTTGAAATCAGCTGGTTAATTTTACTTGCTGAAGAAAAAGTGCATGTTTGTGGCATGCCAAAAGAGAATGTTTTTGCCAAGATATATATGTTTGGCCTTTACTTTTTTTGTTTTGCTTTGCTTTCTTTACAATAATTGAAGAGGAACAAAATTAACATCAAACTATCAAGTCAGACTCAACATTCTCTAAAATATCAACCAATGTGATTGATATTTTATATGGTTTAATAATAACAAACTGCTCCTAGTCTTACAATGTGCATTCTCTATAGACTTTCAAGCAGGGTTTTACTTTGTACTATTAGTAATCACAATCATTTTTTCAAAAATACTGGACCACAACTAATTATGTTTTAAAGGAATTTCATTGCATAAAAATCATATGAAACTGATTATTTTTTATTAACTCTTTATTATCAATTATCATTGCTGCTAATTTCAAAAATGTCTAAGCATTTCTCAATCCAGTTGGGTGGAGCAAAATCAAATGCTTTTTTATAATCAATCAATTTGTTTGTCTTTTCTCTGAATTCTTCAAAATCAGTTTGTCAATCATTAATTGGTCTTTGCTTCCTCTTGAATTTTTTTCAGCACCCTTTCTGTTCTATTGGCAGCAAATCCTTGTTTTCCAGATATCCATACATTTCATTTGCAATAATGCCTGTAAGTGATTTGTATGTTGTCAGCAGGCAAGTTATTGGCCTGTAATTTTCAGATTCATTTCCCTTTTCTTCAGCTGTTAGTCATTTTTTGCTTTCTGGTGTTTCCAGGACTTGTTTCATCTGATTTCCCAATCTTGCATGCAAACCTGTTAGTGATTTCAACCAGAATCCATGCAGCTCAGTATTCCAGTTGACTTTCTTTGCTTGTTTTTGCACCATTTCTGTTGTTATGTGAACATCTTCCATTCTAGCAATGTTTACAGTGTTTTCAACCTGCTTGATTCATTTTGTATTCCTACTGAGCTTCTTGTTGTTTTCTCCAAGTTCTTCCAAAATTTCAAGGTATTTTCTTTATTAGGTTTTTCACTTGTGGTGTACCATGTCCACTTTCAAAGATCTTATAGAAATGATGCTGAGTCCTTTGAAATTGTGAATTTTGTTGAAATTGCATTATTTGGTTATCATATCGCTTTATTTTCTCTGCAATAGCTCTTCAACTACAACTGCAATTTCTGTGTTTTCCAGGTTATATCTTGCTGTCAGACTAATTCTGTTTTTTTATTCTCCAGGTTTCCTTGCCTCAAATTCTTCAAATTACTTAAATCCAATCGAATTTTCTTTATTTTTAAATCTAGGTGGATTTTCTATTTTGGTTTTCCCTTTTTAATTGCTTTATTCTTTCCAATTTTCAAGCCCAATTCCTCTGTAGTAACATAAAGTGCTGCATATATTAGCTAGTTTGTTTGAAATAATGTTTCTGTTGGAATAATCTGGACAGATGAATTCACATTCTTCAGTAATTTAGTCAAACTTCTCTTACTAACTTGATTCAGTTTTGACAATTGAATTCTTTCCATGTTTTTCATCTGAGTCTTAATCTTTTCAACTAATTCGGCTCTGGCTGTTGGTTCTTCAAGGTCTAATCCAGCTCTTGCTTCTCTGATTTCTTTCCTTTTCTCCACTACTTGTTGCTCCACTTTTAAATTATCTCTATTATTAGCTACACATGGCCCTTGATCTTGCCCTGCTCTGCTTGCAATCTCTTGTAATGTTGCATTATAAAGCATTTGTATTTCAAAATAATACGCCTCTGGTATGATTTCCATATCCAGGTGATTTTTTTCCCAAATCTTGAACACATGCTTTTGAAATCCACATTTTATTGGCTCAGGTCGACAATAAGCTTCCATAACTGAGCATGACAAAGTTTCCTTTTCTAGATTTTTTTGCTTTTTTCATTAATTTTCCAGTTGCCTGTCAACTCCATGTCTTAGTTGCCTAGGTGAGAGAGCTGAGCCCTATAGCATATTTTTTACTGAATGCTCAGGAGCTATAGTATTCAATGTGGGTCTTGTTGATCTGGGTGATACTCAATAATGAGTATTTTTATTGTTGTTGTTCTTGTTCTTATTATTATTATGATTTAATCTTCAATTCGATTCATAGTCTGGGACTGGTAAAACTTAACAGTTTAAATCCTAACCAAGGATCTAAGAGCTGTTAAGGTAGAGTCTACGTTCAAAAACAGTCCCAAATAGAGTGGTTTTTGCAAAGTCGGGAGATTCAGGTCTAATAATTTCCATTCAGGTTCATGTTCAAAATTTCCATGTATCTAGACAGTTCTTTGGGTATTGCTCCAAGAACTACTATTACTATTAGTACAATCATTGATTTCTTCATCCATAATTGTTCAACTTCAATTTCTAAATCACAATATTTTGTTATTTTTTTCTAGCTGTTTTTTTCTTAAAATACATCAGCTATATTGCAATATCAATGAACCAGACTTTTTTCTTTTCCACAATAGTGATGTCAGGCATGTTGTGGGCCAGTTGTCTGCCTGTTTGGATCCAAAAGTTCCATAGGTTCTTGACTTGCTCTTTTTCAAGAATTTTATCAATTTAGTGTTTCCAGTAATTTTTGCTGTATTTGAACTCAAACCTCTGGCAAAGCTTCCAGTGTATGATTTTGGTAACTCAGTCATGACATTGTAGATAATCAGTCTGTGAGATTTTGCTGCAGCCACTGATAAGGTGATTCACTGTTTCATCTTTCTTGTTGCATGAGTGACATTTGCTGTTGTTACTGACATGTAGAATTTTTGCTTTCATGGAATTGGTCTACAAGGCTTGTTCTTAGGCAGCCAAAATGAAGCCTTCAGTTTCTTTCTTCTTTCCTGATCTCAACCAGCTCCATGTTAGATTTATATTATGTTTCCTTCAATGTCCTTCAGGTATTGACTATGTATCGACTTTTTTTTTTCAGTTAGAAACTCAATGCTCAATTGTTTCCTTTTGATATTCTGCTTTCAATCTTGTTGTTTTCAAGAGATTTCCCTTGTTCACCTCCTTCAGCAGAGGCTCTTTGCTTTTTTGTGTAGTCATTTTCTCTTCCACAGTTTGTTTCACCTGAGATCTTAGTGAGTATAATTGATCAATATCACTTTTTGGGTGCAGAGCATGGTGCATTGTCATTAGTTTTTGTGTCTTTCAACCCAGTTATCAAGTTCTTGCTGAGTACAATCAATTATTCCAGCTGAGCATCATCCTTACCAAGGACCTGGGACAGACAGATCTGGATTTGAGGTGTTGCAGATATTGCTGCAGGATCGAAGCTGTCCCCAGTAAAGTCATCTTTTGCAATTGACTGATGGCAAATTTGTTAATGCCAATCATGTTCAAGTGGTGTTCCAGTTGTTTTGGGATTATATCCAAGGTGCCTATTATGATTGATACTACCCTTGCTTGTCCTTGCCACAGTCATTCTATTTCTATTTGTAGGTCTTTGTATTTTGTTATCTTCTCCAGTTCTTTCTTTTCTCTTTTGCTGTCTCCTGGCACTGCCACATCCACTATCCAGACTTTTTTTTAATCTTTCTTATCAACAATTGTTAAATCCAGATTGTTATGTGGCAGGTGCCTGTCTATTTGAATTCTAAAGTCCTAAAGCAATTTAACTTCTTCCATTTTCTATGACTTTCTCATTTTATGGTCCCACCCGTTCTTGCTTGCAGGCAAATGATATTTCTTGCAGATCTTCCAATGCACAATTGTTGCTACATGATCATGCCACTAGATTATAGTCAATCCAGATTGTAGTCAATCTGGGAGATCTTCTTTCAGCAGTTTATCAAGTGGTCCACTATTTCTTCAGCTTCTTTGCATAGGGAGCACTTACTGCCTGTTGCTGTCTTCTCAATTCTGGCTTTGTATGCATTTGTCCTTAAGACTTGTTGCAGCCAGAATTAATCTTTCTTTCTTCAACTTTTCTGCTTTATCCATTGCCAGGTCTTATTATTATCTACTTTCCCTGCTATTTTTTTTAATATATTGGCTATGTAGTGCTTTATCTTCCCATTCCTCCATTCTGTTCTTCATTTGGTTTTTCTTGTAGGCCAGTTTGGTCTCTCCAGTAGTCAGTAAACCTTCCTGATACACTAACTTCAGTGCATATTCTTTACTGTCCTTCAGATAGTCTTCCAAAGAATTTTCTTCTTCAACCATCTGATGTACTTGCAACATTCCATTCCCACCTTAATAGGTAGAGTCTGACAATGTCACTGCAAGATGAAGGGCATGATTCATTGTCATTATTTTTCTGGTCTTCTTATTCATTTCTTTTAGTTCTGCTTGAGTCCAGTCCACTATTTCAGCTGTGTATCTAATGACTAGAATTGCCCAGGTATTGATTGCCTTGATGATATTTCCTCCACTGAGTTTGGACTTTAGGATCCTCTTCACTCTGTTGATGTTTTCACCTCTAATCTTTTTCTCGACTTCAGTGTATTTGATGTTGTCAGCTTAAGGACCCCCAGGTATTTGTAGTAATCATCTTCATTCAGATTCTTAATGTTATTTTTGTGGGGTATCTTGATTCCTTCAGTTTTCATTATTTTCTCTTCTTTGATAGTGACAGTGATAGTGGCACATTTGTCCAATCCAAACTCCATTGCAATATCTTGGCTTTATATATGGACAGTGTTGAGCAGTGATTCTATTTCAGATTCTATTTCCATACAGCTTCAGATCATCCATGTAAAGGAAGTGGGATAGTCTGACAGATATTTTAATGTTTGATAGCAGTGGCCTGAGTTATTGTTGACAGAGCACAATGACAAATAGTGGTGGTAATCAATTTCCTTGAAATATTCCTCTCTTGATATAACTTCTCCCAGTCTCTCACCATTGATATACAACTGCATCTTCCATTGTGCCATTGATCTTTGCACAAAGCTTCTGATATTTCTACTGACTCCTATTATTTCTAGGCACTTGATTATCAAGTCATGTGGCAGAGAGTTGAATGCCTTTTTGTAGTCAATCCATGCTAATTCAGGTTAGTTTTTCTTCTCTTGCAGTTTTTCAAAATCATTTTGTCAATTAGAAGTTGATCTTTTATTCCTCTGCTATTGGGGCAGTTTCATTTCTGCTCGGTTGGAAAGAGATTGTTTTCAACTAGATGATGGTAAGCAATAATTGGCATGTAGTTGCCTGGTGCTGCCCCTTTTGCTGGATATGCTGTTCTAGATGCTCAGTTATTCTTTGTTTCAATTCTTTTATTTTTTTAGTTAGAGGACTTTGTTTTTTCTGAGGATGAGATACTTGGTTTCCAAATGAAAACAGTTCTATATCTCTGCTGGATTCTTCTATTGCTAACTCCCCCTGGTTTGCCTCTACATTCTCAGTTACTTCTCGTAAGGCTTTGATTTCTTTGCCCTGGTAAACCTTTTCAGTTCATCCAATTCTATTTCTATGAATACTTTATTTCGTATTATACATCGATATTGATCTGCTAGCCTCTGTTCTGTTGTTTCTGATTCTAGATGTTGTTCTTTCCAGAATTGATGCATTCATTTCAGATATTCTCTTTGTGTTGAACCTGATCTGTAATAACAGATCATTATTTCTTTGTTTTCAAACACTGTGTATTTGCGATGGGTAAACCACCTTTTCTTCCATTTGTTCTCAGCTGCTGGCTCTGGTTGCTCAGTCCTGAATCCTGTAGCCCATTTTCTACCACATATCCAGTAACTGCAACATCTAGCATGGACCTTGTTAACCTGGGTGACATCTTAGGTGGTACGATTTTCTGAAATTTATGTCTCACCATATTTTGGGGGGAGAGACACTCTTTGTGACTCCTCTGATGAGACTGTCCAGTATGATTGAACCTCTAGCATACCTCTCATCTTCCATAGAGCACACAAGCCCCACAACCACGTTCTGGTAGTGCCTCACTGGGGGTTGATGATGATTTCACTTTTATTCTTGTGTATTTATATTGTATAAAGGTAGTTCTTGCTTAATAACAGTAATTGGGACCAGAATTTCTGTTGCTAAATGATGTGGTTGTAAAGTATGACATTTGTGACTGTGCTGCTGAGTAACAGCAGTTATGGTCATTTCTGATTACCATCATTAAGCAAATCACCACTGGTTATTAAGAGAGAATCTCAGATGATTGCAACTTTTAATTTCTTGCTGGGTTCCCCATTGACTTTGCTTGAGGGAATCCAGGAGGGAAGATTGCAAATTGTGATCATGTGACTGCAGGACACTGTAACAGTTGGAAATCTGGGCCAATTGCTGAGTGCCTGAATCACAAACACATGATTGTGAGGGCTCTAGGATGGCCAGAACTTGGAGGACCAGTCATAAGTGCCATTAATTTAGCATCACTGGAAGTTCAAACAGTCCCTGAATGAGTGGACATTAAGTGAGAACCACTTGCATTTGATTTATATGAAAGAATGAACACACATGTGCATTTGTTTGTGCATGCACACACATACACACAAACTCATCAGTCAATTGATATATGTACAATTACATTCACTGTTTAGGTTTAATGTTTTGGCTTTACAGCTATTGTAAAGTTATTTGACAAATCTTCCAGTGTTAAGGTACTAAACTAAGACTGGGAAGCGTGAGTTTCAAAGTCACCCTCTCTTTTCAGGCTGACTGACTTCATGGCAACATTTTCTTCTGGGAAAAAAGAGGAAGCACAAGAAAAGCAACATTCTGATCCAAGCTTTGCCCTCTTCTTGCTTACATTATGTACATATCAAAATGGGAAAAGCTTAAGTCTGACAGAATTTTCTAACAAAAGTGGCAAGTACTTATAGATGCTGCTGCTTACAGACCTAATTCAGAAGGATAAAACAAAAGGAGATCCCTATATAAGCTACTTTGAGAGTTTGTAGCAATGACAGTATGGGGGTTTTCCAAAGGGGAGGGGATTAAAAAAATAAATATGGCAGATACAATCATAAGAATGAAGACTTGCCTTTTACATGCATCATGATGCATATTAAAAAGGGGTGTGGGGAGGGCTTCGATCACATGGATGTAGCAGCCATTTTAACATTTTTACCTTCTAGAGATACTGCTGGGCAGTATATAAATGATATAAATGGCCTATCTTCACCCATATAGGGTAATCTGTTTCACCATGATATTTTTAACACTTTAAAATCTTATCACTGAGGAATGCATTAAAACGCTAACACCTATTTCAAAGTGTTATCAATCTAAAATGGACAAAAATTATGTAAACATGTCATTGCACTGGCAAATTAATAAAACATACAGAACTAGAAGTACTATATTGATGTTAGTGTTCTGAAAATGTGAATACTAAACCACTCAGTGATTAAATGCTCCTATTACTATTGCACAAACTACATCCACACCTTGTTGCTTGACTTGTGTGAGATAAATCATTTATTGAAAATAGTCCAAAACTGCTGCTACACGGGGGGGAAAAAAAGGAAAACAAGAATAAATAAAGCAAACAGATGTATAAGTATAATAATTCTACAGTGTAGTACTGGTGGTCAGCAAAATCACATTCAACATGGGAGGCATTCTGGCAACATGCAGGAATTTTCACAGGGCGATTCAGGTTAATTCCTCTAATCCATGAAGCTCCAGAGATCTTTGAAACACACTGAAAGATGAAAAGCAGCATTTATGAATGCAATTTAGACAAGAATTTTACTCTTTAACAACATTACTCCTGGTGGGGGTTACTGTGAAAATTCCCATGCAACTAATTACCAAGTCACTGAGGCTTGCAATGTTATAAAAGTTTTGGTTTCAAGAAGCAGCTCCTGGAAGCCGAAGTGTCTTGGCGACGTTTCGACGAAGTCCCATTCGTCATCTTCAGGCTGGTGTTTTCAGCTTCGTGCTTTGAGCAGCAATGTGTGGTCTTAGCTGTTTCTTCCTTTTAATCCCCACTGGCAGTTAAAAGGAAGAAACAGCTAAGACCACACATTGCTGCTTGAAGCACGAAGCTGAAAACACCAGCCTGAAGATGACGAATGGGACTTCGTCGAAACGTCGCCAAGACACTTCCAATTTTACGTGGGAGAAAACCCGAACAACCAAAGACCTACATATACATATATATATATATATATATATATATATATATATATACGATTAAAAAGGTTAAAAATATGAACCCTGGGGATATTCATAATGAAAATATAAAATGAACACCAGGGTAATAAAAACTATAAAAGTTTTTAATAAATTAAAACTATAAAAGTTTTAAAAAGCGCCAAGCTTTCGCCGTCACCTGCCGGCATCTTCAGGGCTGGCGCGCCAGAGAATGAGAAGGTCTTTTATAGGCGTGTCGAGGTCTGCGCCCGGCTCCTCGATCTTGTTATTGGGCCTAATTGGTTCAGCCGTGTGCAATTAACCTGTGCTTCTTTTCTCTTTTTGGTTGCATTTTTATCCTCATCCGTCTCCAATTCTCCCAACTCCGGATTAGCTAGATGGCAATTGCAGTTATTTCGGTTGCCTTTATATTCTAACCTCCCCTTAGGCTCAGGTGGTAGTGCACATTCCACATTCCTTTCTCCACCATATCTTGTCCAGTTGTTACTTTTAGGATCATATTCATTTCCGGTCTCAATACTTTCGTTTTTAATGTGTCCGTCATCCTGATGATCTCGTAAGTTGCTACGGGTCCGGTGCAGCGTGGGGGGGTGTTCCGCAAGGTGGAGGGATCGTCTCTTATTAGTTGTCATGCCCAGCTGTCCTGCGCGTGTCCTACTCCGGGTGCCCGGTCCAGGGGGTGTGTGCGCAGCAATCAAGCCGCGTCCCTCTTGGTTGCAGCGCTCTTCTTCAGTTCTCCCCTTTTTTACATTATTAAGAGCATTCGCTTGTATTCCATGGGAGTCCTCAGGACCATCAGGTATGGGGTGTGACGGCTCGATCTTCCGTACCCTGCCGCTCTCCGATCTTCCCTCCTCCTCTATAGCGGTGTGCGAAGGTTCTTCGTCAACCACCCCCCGTGGTTTATCCTTATTAGAGCTAATCGCTCCGGCTGCATGAGGGGTTCTTCTCCTCCTTTCCGGGTCAGCCGTGATGTTTCTTTTGATATGTGGGCGGGCCGTTGCGTTTGGCGATTCATCCGCACTTCCACCTGCCGTATCTTCTCTCGTCTCCTCTTTGCTGCCAGGGGGCCGGATCCTGGTTCTTATCACCCCCCTAATCCTCTGGGATTGCAGTAGTCTCACGGGGGTGGTCGAAGTATCTCGCGGTTGCTTTCCTTCATCCAAATTGCACATGGTTTGTTGGATGGTTCGGGTGCTGCCCAAGTTGTTATTGGGCCATCGGGGGTGTTGCCGCTGATTATTGGCACTCCATGATCTTAAGGCCAAATAGGACGGACATAGGTCAATATGCCTATTAATGGATTTGCTGTCCGAGAGCCATGCCTCTCTAAGAAGGCGGCCCCCTGTGGTACTATCATTTGCCAATACACTGACGCCACTAAAATTAAACCTGTGGCCCAGATCCACCGTGTGGGCCCATATTTGGGAGTGACAATCTCTCCTTCTCACTGCCAGTTCGTGCTCATGGACCCTGGTCTTAATGCGTTTAGCAGTCTCCCCAATATAATTGCATTGGCAGTCCATGCAGTCAATCCTATAGACGGCTGCCGATCTTTCAATGCTGGGGAGCGGGTCCTTAGGGCGCATTATTGCCGCCCGCAGTGTTTGGTTGGGTCTATGGGCCACCTGTATTTTATATGGTGCCAGGATCCTAGCTGTGGCTTCTGATACATTGTGGATATAGGGGAGGGCACTGCGTGTGGTGGCTTGAGGCATGGATTCTTGGGATACGGGGTTACCCCGGAGTCCAGGTGGTTTCCTGAACTGATTAATAAGTTTAACCGGGTAGCCGTTACGTCTACATATTTGGAAGAGGTGGTTTCTCTCTTCCTTTTTAGCTCTGACGGTGCTGCAATGTGTCTCCACTCGTTTGAATAGCGTCCTGACACAACTGGCTTTATGGGCCATCGGGTGATTGCTCCCAAAGTGGAGAATCCTGTCAGTACATGTTGGTTTTCGGTATACCCTGGTGGCTAGACCTCCATCCACCTGGCGCTGCACAAATACATCCAAAAATGCCAAATTGCCCTGATCTTCCTCCTCCATGGTGAATTGGATGTCCGGGTATACCGAATTCAGGACGTCCATAAAGTCAGTTTTGTGTCGTTTCTTAATGACCGCAAACGTATCGTCCACATAGCGGGCCCAAAATTTTGGTCGATACTGGGCCATCGCTATGTGTTCTAGCTGTTGGAGTACCATCTCTGCAACCACACTGGAGATCGGCGACCCCATAGGTGTTCCTTTGATTTGCTCATATATAACACCCTGAAAGGTGAAATAGGTGTTAAGGCATATTTCCATCAGTTTTATCAGGTCCTCCGTTTGAAGGGAGTCCTGATGCTGCCCATGGTCTCCTTGATTAAGCCGGTCTCTTAGGACTGCAACCGCAAGTTCTTGCGGGATGGAAGTGAATAGAGAAATTACATCAAAGGAGACCATGAGTTCATCCTCTTCTACCTTCAGGGTTTTAATTCTGTTGAGGAATTCTTCTGCCGATCTTACGGTGGTGTCGCTGTTACTTGCCAAGTGGCCAATGCGTAGCTAATCCGGAGTTGGGAGAATTGGAGACGGATGAGGATAAAAATGCAACCAAAAAGAGAAAAGAAGCACAGGTTAATTGCACACGGCTGAACCAATTAGGCCCGATAACAAGATCGAGGAGCTGGGCGCAGACCTCGACATGCCTATAAAAGACCTTCTCATTCTCTGGCGCGCCAGCCCTGAGGATGCCGGCAGGTGACGGCGAAAGCTTGGCGCTTTTTAAAACTTTTATAGTTTTAATTTATTAAAAACTTTTATAGTTATTACCCTGGTGTTCATTTTATATTTTCATTATGAATATCCCCAGGGTTCATATTTTTAACCTTTTTAATCGCATATATAGTAGAGCAGTTTTGCTCAGAGCCAGAAAATGGGAAAGGACAGCACGGCGTGTCTCAACTAACTATTGTAAGCTGGCGTTCCTTCATCGCTGCATCAAGGAGAACTTAAACTGAACTCGTTAAGAAGAAAACCAACAGTGGACTCCTTGGAATGCTGGCAAGCCGTCCGTCAATTCCAACGACGCACATTATATGCGTTAATTAATGACCAACACAGAAGAATAGGCAACCTAAAGAGGTATATCCAAAGCTATCGAGACTCTTGCAGTATAGAACTAAACCACCAACATTTTAGGATGCTTAACCAACATATCCGGCAAGTCATGGCCCGGGTGACTCAGCATATGACAAGAACGTTCCTGAAAAGGCTGAATTTATTACGTGAGTCTCGTAACAATAATTTACCGGGGGTGGTGCATAATCTATCCTCAAGGGTGTTAAGCCAGCCGCAATTATCCGTGTTGCAACAAGATACAGGACACAACCTTAATGATGCGGACACACTGGATTTTGTGGCAGCATTAGAGCCCGCTCTACATCACACTGGGACAGGAGAAGAAGCCAAGAATGTAATCAGGCAACAGGTCACGAGCCTAATCATGAGCCACAGACGCCAACAAATGTTATCGGCAGAGGAAAGGGTGGCTCTAAGCCAACTTAGAAAAGATGACACCATTGTCATCCTCCCAGCCGATAAGGGGAGGGCAACTGTTGTTTTAGACAAAGAGGCATATGTAAGAAAGGCATTGGATTTACTCCAAGACGGTGCTGCCTATAGAGTGGTTAGTAAAGATCCCTCCACTACGTTGAGAAACCGTACTAACAAGCTCCTAGATGACCTAAAACGTAAGGGGAGGATGGGGGAAGAAGCGCTAAGAAAGATCCGCCCTGGTGACTCAGCACTCGCCAGATTTTATGGCTTACCTAAGATACATAAGCCTAATGTCCCCCTCCGCCCCATTGTAGCATTTAGGGGCACCCCCATCTCTGAACTTGCCAAGTGGCTGAGCGTACGCATTGGCCACTTGGCAAGTAACAGCGACAGCACCGTAAGATCGGCAGAAGAATTCCTCAACAGAATTAAAACCCTGAAGGTAGAAGAGGATGAGCTCATGGTCTCCTTTGATGTAATTTCTCTATTCACTTCCATCCCGCAAGGACTTGCGGTTGCGGTCCTAAGAGACCGGCTTAATCAAGGAGACCATGGGCAGCATCAGGACTCCCTTCAAACGGAGGACCTGATAAAACTGATGGAAATATGCCTTAACACCTATTTCACCTTTCAGGGTGTTATATATGAGCAAATCAAAGGAACACCTATGGGGTCGCCGATCTCCAGTGTGGTTGCAGAGATGGTACTCCAACAGCTAGAACACATAGCGATGGCCCAGTATCGACCAAAATTTTGGGCCCGCTATGTGGACGATACGTTTGCGGTCATTAAGAAACGACACAAAACTGACTTTATGGACGTCCTGAATTCGGTATACCCGGACATCCAATTCACCATGGAGGAGGAAGATCAGGGCAATTTGGCATTTTTGGATGTATTTGTGCAGCGCCAGGTGGATGGAGGTCTAGCCACCAGGGTATACCGAAAACCAACATGTACTGACAGGATTCTCCACTTTGGGAGCAATCACCCGATGGCCCATAAAGCCAGTTGTGTCAGGACGCTATTCAAACGAGTGGAGACACATTGCAGCACCGTCAGAGCTAAAAAGGAAGAGAGAAACCACCTCTTCCAAATATGTAGACGTAACGGCTACCCGGTTAAACTTATTAATCAGTTCAGGAAACCACCTGGACTCCGGGGTAACCCCGTATCCCAAGAATCCATGCCTCAAGCCACCACACGCAGTGCCCTCCCCTATATCCACAATGTATCAGAAGCCACAGCTAGGATCCTGGCACCATATAAAATACAGGTGGCCCATAGACCCAACCAAACACTGCGGGCGGCAATAATGCGCCCTAAGGACCCGCTCCCCAGCATCGAAAGATCGGCAGCCGTCTATCGGATTGACTGTATGGACTGCCAATGCAATTATATTGGGGAGACTGCTAAACGCATTAAGACCAGGGTCCATGAGCACGAACGGGCAGTGAGAAGGAGAGATTGTCACTCCCAAATATGGGCCCACACGGTGGATCTGGGCCACAGGTTTAATTTTAGCGGCGTCAGTGTATTGGCAAATGATAGTACCAAAGGGGGCCGCCTTCTTAGAGAGGCATGGCTCTTGGACAGCAAATCCATTAATAGGCATATTGACCTATGTCTGTCCTATTTGGCCTTAAGATCATGGAGTGCCAATAATCAGCGGCAACACCCCCGATGGCCCAATAACAACTTGGGCAGCACCCGAACCATCCAACAAACCATGTGCAATTTGGATGAAGGAAAGCAACCGCGAGATACTTCGACCACCCCCGTGAGACTACTGCAATCCCAGAGGATTAGGGGGGTGATAAGAACCAGGATCCGGCCCCCTGGCAGCAAAGAGGAGACGAGAGAAGATACGGCAGGTGGAAGTGCGGATGAATCGCCAAACGCAACGGCCCGCCCACATATCAAAAGAAACATCACGGCTGACCCGGAAAGGAGGAGAAGAACCCCTCATGCAGCCGGAGCGATTAGCTCTAATAAGGATAAACCACGGGGGGTGGTTGACGAAGAACCTTCGCACACCGCTATAGAGGAGGAGGGAAGATCGGAGAGCGGCAGGGTACGGAAGATCGAGCCGTCACACACCATACCTGATGGTCCTGAGGACTCCCATGGAATACAAGCGAATGCTCTTAATAATGTAAAAAAGGGGAGAACTGAAGAAGAGCGCTGCAACCAAGAGGGACGCGGCTTGATTGCTGCGCACACACCCCCTGGACCGGGCACCCGGAGTAGGACACGCGCAGGACAGCTGGGCATGACAACTAATAAGAGACGATCCCTCCACCTTGCGGAACACCCCCCCACGCTGCACCGGACCCGTAGCAACTTACGAGATCATCAGGATGACGGACATATTAAAAACGAAAGTATTGAGACCGGAAATGAATATGATCCTAAAAGTAACAACTGGACAAGATATGGTGGAGAAAGGAATGTAGAATGTGCACTACCACCTGAGCCTAAGGGGAGGTTAGAATATAAAGGCAACCGAAATAACTGCAATTGCCATCTAGCTAATCCGGAGTTGGGAGAATTGGAGACGGATGAGGATAAAAATGCAACCAAAAAGAGAAAAGAAGCACAGGTTAATTGCACACGGCTGAACCAATTAGGCCCGATAACAAGATCGAGGAGCCGGGCGCAGACCTCGACACGCCTATAAAAGACCTTCTCATTCTCTGGCGCGCCAGCCCTGAGGATGCCGGCAGGTGACGGCGAAAGCTAGGCGCTTTTTAAAACTTTTATAGTTTTAATTTATTAAAAACTTTTATAGTTTTTATTACCCTGGTGTTCATTTTATATTTTCATTATATATATATATATATATATATATATATATATATATATATATATATATATATATATATATATATATATATATATATATATATATACCAGCCTCAGAGACAGATAAAATTGTATTCATGCACTCGTAACTGTTTGATGTTGCTGGACTTCTTTCAATTTTCTTTCTACAAAGGAAGTTGTTAGTCAGCCAATGAAGAGCCCAGTTATCAGACAAAAGGAAGTCAAAATCAGAGTTGCAAGAAGTCCACACAGCCTATTTTGTATAAACATGTTGTCCATCAATATCTGGCAGATCATAAAGTACACGTGATTACAAACAAAAAAGCGACCTTCATTTTCTGTTCTTTAAGTGAGGTGTATGTGAGACATGACCTCTCTCTCTCTCTCTCTCTCTTACTCACACTCACTCACACACACACACACACACACACCTCTGAGAGAGAATGAGTGGACCAAAATCACCCAGCTGGTTTTGTGCCTAAGACTCTAGAACTCACTGTATCCTGGTTTCTATCTGAAAGCCTTAACCTCTACCCAAAATTGGCTTTTACTTTATAGTATGTTTCCTGTATAATTTTAAAGTATGTTAGTTTAAGGCTGAAATCATAGAGGCAATCTTCCTCCTTTTAATCTTATTAAATATTTCATTCATTCAGGTTTGTGACAAACCTCATGGCATGGTCTGCTTACAAAGGTACACATATATTCATATCCCCAATCATAACATTTTTGGTATCACCACAGACATAAAAATCAGGAAGATATGATACTTTTTTTGCCATGTCCTGCTTAGTACTGAGCCACTTGCTAAGCATTCCATTTATTGTTCTACATGCTTTACTTCCATCATTTCTGCTCTTACTGTATTCAGCAATCAAGCTTCATTTCTTATATTTGTGTAAAACATTCTATAATTCAAGCCTAAGCATTTTTTCTAAGTGACCAAATCTACAATAAATGTTCTTTCTCAAATTCATACATTTCTCAAGATCTATTGGAAAGCAAACATGTGTTTTGTTCATTCCTCATATGGTATAATACTTTATTGTACTTCCTCTCATACTTTTTCCTAAGAATTATGACAAATTCTTTTCTGTGCATGCTTAGAGACTAATTCTGAGCAGTATCTAAATTCTCTTTTTGGTCTTTTGTTTGAACAGAGACTTGCAAGTAGTTTGGGAACTAAAAATTATGTAAGTATTATGAATAAACAGTATGTCAAAATATTAAATATAATAGTATATGAGTTAAAATACTGGCCCACAGTATTTGCTTTAGAGAATTTCCTTTTATATCATAAAATAAGAATATCTCATTCAACCCATCTATAGTTTCAGCATGAATCGGGGGGGAAAACCGCAACTCCAAGCAAACTTGCAATTTTAAATAACTACTTAATGGGAACTCATGCTACTTCTTTCTTATTATTGATATAGATTATTCTGAAGAATATCCAATTTGGTGAGTTAAATTAACATATTTGTTTTCATGAGCAGTTAAACAATGTTCTGAAAATCCAGGTGATTTTTGAATTTTTAGGCATTGGTTTTGCAAATAAAATATATTAATAGTATATTTTGAATATTTATTATAACTGGAGTGGAAACAATATGAAGGAGTTGGAAAAACAAATTGAAATTTTTGATCTTAAAGATTAGAATGTTCTCAGAAATCAAACCATAGATTCTATCTTCACAATTCTTGCAATTTTTCCAGATAAAGAACTAAGAATGAACTTGACCAAAGAGTTTGGTTCTTTTTTCACAACATCTACATTTGTCATCTAAAATATTGGAGATCGAGATATGATTAAAACATTCTGTTGAGAAATGTTCAGCTGGTACCCACTTTGCTCTTAACCATTTTCATTTTTTTTATAGACGAATTGTCCTGTAAAAATGTTTCAGGGCTTCTTTTCATGTATCATTGCTTTTCTTTTATTTGTGCTTTAACTTTCAGGTTAATCTAAAAAAAAAAATATCTTCCAGGTACAGTACTGTAGTTTCATTCCTTAAACTGCTTTGAAAGCATTCATATTGATCAGATATGTATGAAATAGCCATGAAGAAAACAATCTGTGTTTATTTTTTTAAAATGCTTTCTGATGGGCTCATGCTTGAATCAGTTACTTTTATGTGGAATTCGTCATTTAATACTTCCTAGGTCAGAAACAGCACTGTAGAGATCTCCACAATTTAAAAAGGAGTCATCTCAAAATGTGACTGGCATCTCCCTTCGAGTTAAATGATTCATGAGGTGTTTTAGATATATCTGGCCAGACTTGATATTCCATTTCTGCTATTAGGGTGGGCTTCTGCCATTTACACTTTACCACACAAGTGGGCAAGGTGGATTTGAAAACAAAGATCTACATATATTGTGAAACATGGTAAGAGTGCCTTGAAATCTTTTTCTTTTAAATACAAGAAGTACAAGTTGTTAAAATATATTGATTTCTGAACGCACCGGTTATGCGTACCTTATGAAATAAGTAAATGGGAGAAAGTGACTCAACACTATTTAAAAAAAAACACTGAAAATCTTCAAACATCTTCAAAGAAAAACAAGAAAGTCCAGTTGCCTCATGAAAAAGCATATTTGGGACAGCTATGACCTGGTTGACTGAGAATCTCCATAGACATTAAACATTGAAAAGTGTATTAGATATAGAATATAGAAATTCAGAATATACAGAAGGTAACATTAAATTTTTGGTTAAGGATTTTTGAACAGGATCTCTAAACTCAATCCAAATTCTCCCTAAAAGCTGTGCAACTTTGTTGGAATATAGACCAAGCCAATTACATTCTAGAACCAGATTTCCCAAAATAAATGCATTTTGAAAAAACATCCTGGAAATCATTTCTGGCATGTTACCTGAAGCTGAGCTTAAGATGGGACAATAATGTACTTATAGCAGTAATTGTCTAGTTGTTTCTATATATATCATTAAATCTGTGAAAACAAATTTTTGCCCCTCTATTGTTGAATTACATGATGATATCTTTTGAGTATTTTTTTCCAGCTTCCTTTAATGTAATTTATAAACATGTGATTTTGAACACTACTGATTAATCTGTTGCCTGGTTTACCTGGTAAACGCTATTGACCAAGTTTTAACAATAATCCTGGCATATAGACTACTGACAGTATTATCTTTGCTTATTCTTTGCAATCTTGTTTCATTAAAAAAGATAAACCTCCTATGCTATATCACTAATTAATGTGTTAGATATTCATTCAGAAAACTAATTAATAATAGGGTTCTCATTGGAACAGGAATATTTGGAAACTATCAGACAGGCAAGAAGAAGAGATCAAGTGATTTTAGTCTTGACTCATTGCACATTCACTCATTCACCCCCACCCCCCACACACACCTAAATTCTTACCAGTTTTCAAGGGAGGGTGACTATCTATAATTCTTGTATTATAGATAGAATACAATAAAATAATAAACTTGAACCTTTCATGTGTGGATCTATTTGCTTGCACCTGACATTAGTCTCCCAGACTCCTACTTCTTACTCCTAAGAAAAAGAGGAAGTTTAGTGGGATGGCTGCAGACCCATAACTAGCTGCTGGATCTGCTCAAGATATGGTGGATACCTTGCTATGGCATTAGAAGTCTGAACTGAAGAACTTGGCAGCCACAATGCTTCAGTTAGTTCAGAAGGTTCAAAATTTTCCATTGCCAGAGGTTCCAATTACTTTAATGCACTGAGTGGTTCAAACTGTGCAACCAGGTTTGCTGGTTGGAGGTTTGCCAGAGAGATTTGGGTGAGAAATGGGTAAGATGAGAACCTTCATTACTCAGTGTGAGTTGTACATTGGAACCTGAGCTGTAGAATTCCCATGAATTGTTCTTCATGCTAAGCTTGTTAAAGGAATCAATGGCTAAGTGGATACTGCAATTATAGAAGAAAACATCCCAATCATGGACAACTACCAGAACTTTATGAAAAGATTCAGGGGGTATTTTGGAAACTCGATAAGGCAAGTCATTCCACTGATTGTTTTGCCAGGAAATTTTTCCTTAGTTCTAGGTTGCTTTTCTTCTTGATTAGTTTCCATCCGTTGCTTCTTGTCCTGCCTTCATGTGCTTTGGAGAGTTTGACTCCCTCTTCTTTGTGGCAACCCCTGAGATATTTGGAACGCTGCTATCATTTCACCCCTCATCCTTCTTTTAATTAAACTAAACATATTCAATTCCAGCAAATATTTTTCACATGTTTTAGCCTCCAGTACTCTAATCATCTTTGTTGCTCTTCTCTGCATTCTTTCTAGAGTCTCAACATCTTTTTTATATTGTGGCAATCAAAACTGGATGCAATAGTCCAAGTGTGGTCTTACTAGGGCATTATAAAGTGGTACTAACATTTCACATGATTTTGGTTCTGTCCCTTTATTAATATATACTAGGACTGTCTTGGCTTTTTTTGGCAACTGCAGCACTCTGCTGGCTCATATTTAAGTGATTGTCCACTAGGATTCCAAGATCCCTCTTGTGGTTACTACTATTGAGCCAGGTATCCCTTCTATCTCCTCATTTAAATCATGCAATTGGGAAGCAGCTGCTGAGAGAAAGCAGATGGAAAGTTTCACACTTTATTTCTTACAAAAAGCTGAGACATATAAACAGAGTTTGCCCAGCCAAACCCCTGTGGAGAGAATGCAGATTAATCAACCAAGAGAGCATTAACTCTCCTGCTAAGGGAAAAACAGCAGTTCCTCTCTCAAGAACTTATGAGTGATATCCAGTTCAAAGTATGCTCATAAAAGTTCAACTATTTTGTCTTTTAACTCTGGATGTAAGAAACAGCAGGAAGTTTTGATTTTTGAGTACCACTATTTTATAGACTCGGCAGTAATAAAGAATTGTGAAAACCTAGAGTGGACCTTATTGTTCCTATGAAGGTAGAGTTGATGGGTGGTCAGCCCTAAAGAGCAGGTCCCATTATGCAGTCCACAGTGCCACTACCTCATCATGCACTCTACCACTACAGCTGAAGAGCATACCAAGCTTTTTCTCTTTTTGCATGGCACAAAACCTTCAAATCCCAATCATCTTGGTGTTTGCAAAGCTGAGGTTTCATGACCTTGATCCCTACTCCCACTTGCCAGCACTACCAGGTCCTTGTGGCAACTCTTTTGCAGCAGCTGGCCAAAAGCCCTCAAGGAAGGAGGCATAGTTATCTGCCCAATATATGAACTTTGCAGATATTTTGGGAGAAGAGAAGGCTTTAGTCCCTCTTCCACTTAAAACCTGTGGCTGTGGTATTGTGGTAATATCAGAGGCCAAAATTCTAACCATGAGGCAATAACAGATTTTTATTTATTTATTGAATTTACTTGCTGCCCATCTGGTACCAACCAACTTTGATGTCAGCAAAAGAACTGTTATTCTTAAGGCAATATTTGGATTCTAGTTTGAAGAAAAGATTTATTGGATTTTCTATGTCACCAACTTCAGTACCTACCTTTTCTTTTCCTAAGAAGCAAGAGATGGCTTTTCTGAACCCAAGTAGTGGAGATCCCGATGTCCACAATTGCAAAGACTTTAACAAGATACAGTAAAGGACCATTACCCATCTTACTGAGCTTGCTGGATAGATTGCAGAATGCAGGCATATTTACCACACTGGGTCTTCAAAATGCATATAAACTCATTAGAATCAAAGAAGGACACAATTTTTATGGCATTCAATATTATACCAGTATGGGAAGTTTGAGTATACAGTAATGCCTTTTGGTTTGGTCAGTTGTGGAGTTGTGTTGTCCAGGCTTATGACCCAATTGTTTCCAATAAAATTGATAAATTTATGGTGATTTATCTGGATAATATCTTGAATTGCTTAGAATATGAAGAAGGTCATGTACAAGAGGTGTTTGAACGGGCTACAGGGAAATAAGTTACTTGCCAAGCTAGAAAAATATTCCTTTCGCCTAAAACACTTGAGTTTCTGGGTTATCAGATTTCTACAGATGGAATCCAAATAGACCCCTAAAAAGTGCAGATAATGCTCTCATGACACCACTCCCAATACATAAGTGTTTCCTAGGTTTTGTGAATTTTTAT
The DNA here is from genome assembly GCF_016545835.1 of Crotalus tigris. Taxonomy (NCBI): domain Eukaryota; kingdom Metazoa; phylum Chordata; class Lepidosauria; order Squamata; family Viperidae; genus Crotalus; species Crotalus tigris. The sequence continues at coordinate 2,910,389 of NW_024096625.1, read as the reverse complement.
AGGAAATTCATTCCAAACTTTGCACGTAAGGTTAAGCCTGTTACTTAATTGCTGAAAAAGAAAGTGAAGTTTGGTTCATTGGAAAGAGAACAGTCTGCACTGAAGGTTTAAAACAAGATACCTCATATGTAGCCCTGGTGCTATTGCAGGAGCAGCAGGAGGTGGGGGCCAATTGCTTCCTTGTGTCTTTTACTCCAGAGCTTTAATGTTTCCAGAAAGGAATTACAACATCAAGTTAAACTACTTTCCAAGGCGCCTGAAGGCAGGACAAGAAGCAATGGATGGACACTAATCAAGAAGAGAAGCAACCTAGAACTAAAGAGAAACTTCCTGACAGAACAATTAACCAGTGGAACAACCTGCCTCCAGAAGCGGTGAATGCTCCAACACTAGAAGTTTTTAAGAAGAGACTGGACAGCCATTTGTCCAAAATGGTATAGGGTTTCCTGCCTGAGCAGGGGGGTTGGACTAGATGACCTCCAAGGTCCCTTCCAACTAATAATAATAATAATAATAATAATAATAACACTACCTTGACGTGGTTGTGGGGCTTGTGTACTCTGAGGAAGATGAGAGCTATGCCAGAGGTTCAACCATACTGGACAGGTCTCATCAGAGGAGTCAGACAAAGAGTGTCTCTCCCATAAAAAATATGGTGAGACGTAAATTTCAGAATGCCATACCGGCTCGGACGTCGCCCGGGTTAACAAGGTCCGCACTAGATATTGGAGTTCCTGGATATCTGGTGAAAAATGGGTTACAGGACTCAGGACTGTTGGCTGAGCAACCAGGGCCAGCAGCTGCAGAACTACTGGAAGAAAAGGTGTTTACCCGTCGCAGATACACAGTGATGGAAAACAAAGAAATAATGATCTGTTACTACAGATCAAGTCCAACAAGACGAGGATATCTAAAACGAATGCACCAGTTCTGGAAAGAACAACATCCAGAATCAGAAATAACAGAACAGAGACTAGCAGATCAATGCCGATTTATAACACGAAATAAAGTATTTACAGAAACAGAATTGGACGAACTGCAAAGGTTTACCCAGGGCAAAGAAATCAAAGCCTTACAAGAAGTAATTCAGAATGTAGAGGCAAACCAGGGGGAGTTGGCAGTGAAAGAATCCAGTAGAGATATACAACTGTTCTCATTTGGAAACCAGGCACCTCTTCCTCAGGAAGAACAAAACCCTCTAACTAAAGAAATAAAAGAATTGAAACAAAGAATAACTGAGCATCTAGAACAGCACAAAAACAACAGAATAAGGCTGCCTGCATTGAAGCTTGTTCCAAAGAAACAGCTAGCACAAGCATTAAAAGATGCAAATACTGCAATAGCAAGTATAAGCACCAATTCACTGCAAGAAACAAACCAACTAATGTACAGCACAGCTGCAGTTATAACAGAATACCTGGGATGCAAAATCAACAAAAAGAAAAACAAACAAACAGTGCACCACAAAAATGGAAGGTTAGACTAGAAAATAAGATCAGCAAGTTAAGATCACATGCAAGCAAGCTAGAACAGATGAAAGAAAAGAAGCTGAAGAACAAGAAGACCAAAGAATACCTAATCAAGAAATACCACTTAGAAACAAGGAAGATCAAGGAAGCACTGGAAATAATAAAGCAACAAATAACAGCTATAGCCAGGAAAATCAGTAGATATGAAGCTCGAATTGCAAACTATAGGCAGAACCTCCAATTTCAATCCAATCAGAAACGTTTCTACCAATCCATCAATGGAGAAACTGCAAGGAATCAGTCAGTACCTGACAAGGAAGAAACAGTGCAGTTCTGGAAGCAGATATGGGATAACCCAAAGAAATACAACAAGGATGCGGCTTGGTTAAAAGAGGTGGATGCAAATAAAACAGAAGTTGAAATGAAAGAACTAGTAATAACAACAAAAATGGTAGAAAAAAGAGCAAAGAAAATCAAAAATTGGTCAGCACCAGGTGAAGATGAACTGCATGGGTTTTGGTTGAAACATCTAACTGTTATACACCCACTCATTGCCAAGCAGTTCAACAATATACTACAAGGAGGAGAAATTGAAAAGTGGCTAACAACTGGGAAAACCTACCTAATAATGAAAAATCCAGCAAAAGGGGCAACACCAGGTAACTACAGGCCAATTACCTGCTTACCAACAACTTTCAAATTACTAACTGGTGTGGTAGCTGATGCAGTACAACAGCATCTAGTTGAAAACAATCTCTTTCCACCTGAGCAGAAAGGAAACCGCCCCAATAGCAGAGGAACAAAAGATCAACTCCTAATAGACAAAATGATCTTGGAAAACTGCAAGAGAAGGAAGACCAACCTGAATGTGGCATGGATTGACTACAAAAAGGCATTTGACTCTCTGCCACATGATTGGATAATCAAGTGCCTAGAAATAACAGGAGTCAGTAGAAACATCAGAAAATTTGTGCAAAGATCGATGGCACAATGGAAGACACAGTTGCAGATCAATGGTGAGAAGCTGGGAGAGGTTAATATCAAGAGAGGAATATTTCAAGGAGATTCATTATCACCATTACTATTTGTTATTGCACTGTTTCCTCTGTCAACAATACTGAATAACTCAGGACATGGCTATCAAACATCAAAAACATCTGCTAGACTATCCCACCTCCTTTACATGGATGATCTGAAGCTGTATGGAAAAACATCATCTGAAATAGAATCGCTGCTCAACACTGTCCGTATATATAGCCAAGATATTGTAATGGAGTTTGGCTTGGACAAATGTGCCACACTTACTATCAAACAAGGAAAAATAGTGAAAACTGAAGGAATCAAGATGCCCCATGAAAATAACATTAAGAGTCTGGATGACGAGGAGTACTACAAATACTTGGGTATCCTTCAAGCTGACAACATCAAGCACACTGAAGTCAAGAAAAAGATTAGAGGTGAATACATCAAGAGAGTGAAGAAGATCTTAAAATCCAAACTCAATGGAGGAAATACCATAAAGGCAATCAACACTTGGGCAATCCCAGTCATTAGGTACACAGCTGGAATAGTGGACTGGACTCAAGCAGAACTAAAAGCAATGGATAGGCAGACCAGAAAAATAATGACAATGAATCATGCCCTTCATCCACGCAGTGACATTGATAGACTTTATCTACCAAGGCAAATAGGTGGGCGTGGAATGCTACAAGTACATCAGATGGTTGAAGAAGAAAAAATGGCTTTGGAAGAATATCTGAAGAACAATGATGAAGATGCACTGAAATTAGTATATCAGGAAGGCTTACTAACTACTGGAGAGACCAAACTGGCCTACAAGAAAGACCAAATGAAGAACAGAATAGAGGCATGGGAAGACAAAGCACTACATGGCCAATACATGAAAAAAATAGCTGGGAAAGCAGATAATAATAAAACCTGGCAATGGCTAAGAGCAGGAAAATTGAAGAAAGAGACCGAGGGACTAATTCTGGCTGCACAAGACCAAGCCTTAAGGACAAATGCATACAAAGTCAAAATTGAGAAGACAGCAACAGACAGTAAGTGCCGCCTATGCAAAGAAGCTGAAGAAACAGTGGACCACTTGGTAAGCTGTTGCAAGAAGATTGCACAGACTGATTACAAGCAGCGGCATGACAAAGTAGCAACAATGGTGCATTGGAAGATCTGCAAAAAATATCATTTGCCTGTAAGCAAAAACTGGTGGGATCATAAAATAGAGAAAGTCATAGAAAATGATAAAATTAAACTGCTCTGGGACTTCAGAATTCAAACAGACAAGCACCTGCAACATAACACCCCAGACTTAACAATTGTCGATAAGAAAGACAAAAAAGTCTGGATAGTGGATGTGGCAGTGCCTGGAGATAGCAGAATAGAAGAGAAAGAACTGGAGAAGATAACAAAATACAAAGACCTACAAATAGAAATAGAAAGACTGTGGCAAAAGCAAGCAAGGGTAGTACCAATAGTCATAGGCTCCTTGGGCGCAATCCCAAAACAACTGGAGCACCACTTGAACACCATTGGCATTGACAAATTTGCTATTAGTCAATTGCAAAAGGCGGCCTTATTAGGAACTGCTTCCATCCTGCGACGATACCTGTAATACCATCAAACATCCACATCTGCCTATCCCAGGTCCTGGGTAAGGACTCGATAGGTAGACAAAATGCCAAATCCAGGCTGAACATCTGGCTGACTGTGCGATGAATGATAATAATAATAATCTCTTAGTAGTGAAAGCAACTTTTGTCCACTTGAGGCAATGATTGGAATCTGTATTAATTAAAGTCTGCACTGACCCTAAAAATCTGGAAATGTAGAAAATTCAGCCACTTTTCCTGAGGTGGAATCAATTTTTCTCTCACCTCAATTTTTGTATTACATATATCCCCAGTTTCAAGAATTTGTTGTCAGATGCACTGTTCTGAGAGCGAGAGTACCTCCAGATGCAGTAAGTACCACCCCACAAGGATTTTGCAAATTTCAGATTTTGGTTGGCTTCCCCCACAAACACCTATTGAGTTCTTAGGGACAGGACACATACTCTAGGACAGCGGTTCTCAACCTTTGTGTGATGGCGACCCCCGGCATGCGCGGGGCTGCCCCATGCGTGGCGCGGTGTGCATGTGCGGGGCTGCCCCATGCGTGGCGCGCATGCACAGGGCTGCCCCATGCGTGGCGTGCATGCATGGCGCCGCCCCCTGAGGGGGGAAAATGGCAGATCGCGTTGTTTGGCGACCTCCGTAAAATGGTCGTTCGACCCCAAATGGGGTTGCGACCCATAGGTTGAGAACCGCTGCTCTAGGAGCTATTTTTCAGAATTAAAGTGCAGCAATAACTTGACCGATAACTTGCAGGCCTTTCCAGGTACTGTATCACAATTTTTGACAGAAAAAGGCAGAATTGTAGTACAAGTGTCTTTGAGGGAGGTTCTACAGCTTTTCCATGATAGAGAGACAGTGGGGCAAGGAGTGCATTCACAATGATACACAGGTCATTGAGAGAGTTTTAGTGGCCTATGGTGGCAACAGACATCAAGGGCTATATAGTGTCTTGCCACATATTCAGGAGGGCAAACCTCAGCATCAGAAGCCAGCAGGGCTGTTGTGGCCTTGGAAACACTGTCCCAGCTTGGCATACAATGTCACTGGATTTACCACAGGTCCAAGGCTATAATTTCATATTGCTAGTGGTAGATCTTTTCAACAAGAAGTTACATTTGGTCTCTTATAAAGGTTTGCCCAGAGTGAGGGAGACACCTGGATCAAGTCTTTCGCTATGATGGAATGGTTTCTAGGCTAATTTCTGATTGCAAAAGTCAATTTACTTACAGGTTCTAGAGAGTGCTGTTCAGCTTTTGAAGGTCCAGATTAGACTTTCGTCAACCTATCACCCTGCTACAAATGGTGAGATTTAGAAAACTAACCAGATGATGCACCAGTATTTAAGATGTTATTATACCTACTGCCAAGATAACTGGTCTTCATTCCTACCATTTGCAAAATTTTCCTAGAATAATTCAATCCATAAATTCATTGCTATAACCTTTTTCCTGGACTTATATGTTAGGTACCCCAGGATTTGCCAACAGCATCACAGCAAGGTTTATCCTAGGAATGATATATTTTCTATAGGAGCACCATGCTGCTCAAACTCTTTTAAGGAAGCTATTAGACCAAATTAAACTGTCTAACAAAAGGTCTGCGGATAGGAAGAAACTCAATTGCTGAAAGAAACAAAAAGTGGTTGTCTGCCAAATTTTTGGTTTCTACTTCAAAGAAACTGGATACAAAATCTGTAGAACCTTTTAAGGTTCTCATGCAGGTGAACCCTCTGGCTTTTAATTTGCAATTGCCTCCATCTATGAAGGTCCATCCAGTTTTTCATCATTCCTTGCTGGCCAGAAAGATCCCATCAAGCTCTTCAAAATCACCCCTCTCCCAGTTTTCCCCTCCAGTAATTGTGCCAAGTGAGAAGGAGTTCAGATCAAAGAAATTATTGGATTCAAGGAGATGGGATAAAGGCCTACAACACTTGATTTACTAGAAAGGCTATCCAGAAACAGAGTGTTCATGGGAAAACACTCCTGATTTGGTGCAGTACTTCCACCAGTGATTCTCAGACAAGCCAAGGCCTGTTAAACTCCTAATATCTGACCCTGTACCAGAGCCTGAGGAGGAACCAATGAGTAAAGGGGTTAACTAAGCATAGGGGAAGCACAACACACCCAGTTTGACATTCAACATCTGGGCTTCACTTTTCAGGGGGAAAGAGGAGAAATTCTCTAATCATCTAGACGCTTTGTAGGTCATAACACACGAGCAGAGATCAAGTGGGGAGTTAGCCGTGAGTAGTTAAGTGCAAGAGATCTAGGACCAACCTCCCCTAAATTCCATTTATCTGGTCCAAGAGAGGGTGAGCAGTCCAGGGACATTGTTGTATAATAGATAAAATAAATAAAATAGTCAACTTGAATCTTTCATGTTTGGATCTAGTTGCTTGACATGGGGAGATTTTTGACATAATGCAGTAGAAATTTTTGGAATAAATCTTTGGCTAAATAATAGTATTCTACTCCTTCAATGACAGTTGAATTAGTATTATTTCTTCGCTTAGCAAATTTTTTGTGGAGCTCATCAAGGAAATCTGTTATTTTTTTCATATATTTTGTTACTGAACCACTGGTTCAGGACATTGGCATTAAAAGCAGATGAAGGTGAGCACAAATTGTTATAATACAGTGATGATATATTATACATTGTTAGAAAAGATAGATATAACAATTATTTTATGAGATTAATCTCTAGATTTTCTTTATTCAAATTGTGATTACTTATGATGAGGGAAAATAACTTTCAACATCATCACCAACCACACATATTGATTTAATTTTTCCATAGAATTCAAATTATAAAATCCAAAACCCATTACAGAAATAATTAGAAATTTATTAGGTCATTTTTTGACACCATGACAAAGGGTTAGCATTAGGTTTTTTAGCTGAAATTGTACTGTATTTCCAACCTTAATACATGCCCTTATTTACATGGTAAACCTTTAAGATAGTCTCTGTTTGAAAACTGCAGATCATTTTTTAAAACTATTAAACTATCTCAGGCTTTTTCTGCTCTGCTATACAAAGATGATGATGATGTCATTCTGTCCCTAGTTTTGATAGGAATGAGATATCCTTTTCATTTGACTCCTTTTGCAAGAACAAACAATTATTAGTAAATGATAAAACATGGTATTGGAAAGTGGCAGAGGAATTAGGAATGACAAATTGAGAGGACCAATGTCACACATATGAACCAATTTGAAAACTACCTGGTCATTTCATTTCTGATCACGATAACTTATGGTAAACATTTAACGAAATAGATAATAGATGGTTTTATATGCATAATGGCAATTCAATTCTAACTGCATATGACTTCCAGGGAAGCAAAGGTGGACTGAAGACAGTAGAGGTAACAATTGTGTTGAAAAGAGGAGCCTCTGAATGGATTTGTTGGAGTCATTGGGTTATCTGGCCTGTTAGGCTGAGTCACCAGCTGCAGTAGGCCAAGGTATGCGGAAGTCAGAAGAGAAAATAGATTGGCGTAAACAAGTTTGTGCCGTGCGGTGCAAGGGAATGTTGTTTTGGTGTTTGTTAGTGCCGTGTGCAACAGCTGTATAGTAGCGTGTGCAAAACAAAGTTAGCACGTGTAATATGCTAATATGCTGTGTCATAACAAATGTGGTTGGTGTAAGGTGGTCACCAGGTGCCTATAAACCCGCCTTCTGATAACACAATAAAAGGGATGCTTCGTCTTTGTTCGAGGCTCCCATCCCGAGGAAACCACGTGTACGTGTCTGTTCTTCAACACCCATGGGAGACCGCTGGGCGCGTGAAAACCCGCAAATGGTGACCCCGACGTGATTCAAGTTTCTGAGCACGTCTCTGGGTACTGCAACTCAGGGCCGGTCGTCAGCTAGACGAAGCACCCTCCCAAAACTGCAACTCAGGGCCAGTCGTCAGCTAGACGCACCCTCCCAAAACTGCAACTCAGGGCCGGTCGTCAGGATAGACGAAGCACCCTCCCAAAATATTACATCTCTTGGTATCTTCAACACCCATGGGAGACCGCTGGGCGCGAGAAAACCCGCAAATGGACGAAGCACCCTCCCAAAACATTACCGTGAGTATGGGGACAACATTCTCTAAGCCTCAGGTTGCGCACCTCCCAGAACTTAGGGAATTGACCAAGTCATCAATAATTAAATTAGGAAAAACAATGGGAAAGATTTGCTGCTAATCCTCCTCTTAAAACATGTATATCAAAATTGCCTTGCATATCCCGAAGGAGGATCCCTAAAAATGTTTGTGTGGGTTAAATTAGGAAAACTGTGACTGTTAACTGTTTCAAATCCAAAGGAAAAAGGATTTTAAAGTCTGCTAGAAATTCTGCTTAAAATAAGCCACAAAAAGGAAGAACCTCACTCTGTCTGGCCAACAAACAGAGTGAAGAAAAAGAATTGTGTTTGTTTGTTTGTATTCCTCCTTCTCTCTGTGTGTCTATCTATCTACAAGAGCCTTTCGAAACTCAAGTCTGCTTGTGTGGGGAAATAACTTTTTAAAGTTACTTTTCGTATCCTATCACTTATTGGTGATGCTACTATGAAACTTTTCTGCAACAAATAAGCATTTTCTAATCTCTAAAATGATGTGGTCTATTTTAGAATAAATGTTCTCCTACCCTTGGCAAGTTGCACACCTTAAAATATTAGGCTTTTAAAATTATTTGGAGTTTTCAGCATTTTCAAACTGCCTGCAAACTACCCCCCTTCCAATTCTTTTCCTGCTCTTTGTTCTCCAAACCTTTTGTCTGCCTCTCCTGGTAGAGTCTGTCCAGAAAGGGGGGGGGAGACCTTGTTCTTGTATCTTTCAGCCCTGAAACCCTCTCCCAAGCCTTTGGAAGCACAACACACAGACCCAGATGCTGCCTCCATCCATTTGAGCCATGGGATTGAGTTTGAATCCAGCCATCCACTAAAAAGCCACCATGCATCTTCCCAAGTCCTACCATTTCCCCAGCTGCCTGTGAGAGCTGCAGAAGGAAGGTGGTGCCACGTGAAGCCTCAGAAGAGAAAACTAAGACTGTGGGGGGAGGGTGGAAACTCATTGTAAACTTTTCTTTCTTGCCCCATTTGTATTGTAACAAGCCAGTTGAATGTATTAATGGAGAGATGGGAATATGTGGCAGAACAAATACTGAACACCTTGGACTTCTATCTGGTGGGAGGGAAAATTGATCCAGAATGTTTGTATTGACTATTTTGTAAAAGTAGCTGCACATACATGCACACACACACACCATTCACACCATTCAGAGTCTATCCCCTCCACCTACCTTTAGTAAAGTTCCCCCCAGGCTGATTTTTGCTCTATTGCACCAAAGCTTTGTGGGACCAACTTCCAACAGATTCCAAGGGGGAGGGAACTAGGCCCCCTCAGGTGATTTGCAATTCATATGCCCTGACTAAGGAAGCAACAGGGAAAATCCCAAACTTCAGCCCTGAATATTTTGCACTGTTGAGCTCAGATTTGAATTCCTAGAACTCATTATGTGCAATTTAAAGAAAATTTAATAGACTGGCATATTAGACATTACAAACCTGGATGCACTGAATTAAGAGCTAAGGCAGGAAACAACCCTTGAAATTGGGCAGCCAGTGGTCATGTACTAAGGAAAACCATGGCTGTGAAGAATTTTGGGAGGTATGCAAACCTGACTGGAAGCTAAAGGTGACATCCAACATTTGAAAATGATTGGCACAGAATATTGGATACTATAAATTTCTTTTCCACCTAACAAATTTGGGAGCCACTAAAGGGATCTTTTTCTGCTGCCTCCATTAATGTCTTCTTTTTCTTTTTTTGCTTAACAGTTTAAAAGCTTGCCTACCAAGTCTCCCTGACCAGATCAATTTTAATGTCATATATTTACACACTTAAGGCACAAAGTGGGGATATTGATGGAAGTTAGCCCCCCCAGAAGGAAATATTAAAAAGGGCAGAAAAATATATTTTTCCTCAAAAGGACTTTTTAAAAACCAAACCTGGCCCCAAATCTATCTGCCCCAAACAAGAGCTAGGCCCATACAGATGCAAATGTAACACCATCAGAAAGTTGGAGCCAGAGCAATCAAGAAGACAAAAGAGAAGATCTGCATACCCCACCCAAACTCTAGGAGTCAGCCCCATCGCCTGGGAAGCAGGATATGATAATGCAATTTCCTGAAGAACCATCTTTCTGCAATAAACTGTAATCCTCAGGAACTGTCACCCACCAACAGGTCAATTTAGTAACTACACCTATCACTGCAGTTCAGTTACCCTTGCTAACCAAACCGGCCTTCACTTTGCCAAGCGACACTGAGGATGACTTCCTATAAAGCGCAACCTCCTTATTTTTTAAATAAAACAGAAAAGTAGGAGATGTTGGAGTCATTGGGTTATCTGGCCTGTTAGGCTGAGTCACCAGCTGCAGTAGGCCAAGGTATGCGGAAGTCAGAAGAGAAAATAGATTGGCGTAAACAAGTTTGTGCCGTGCGGTGCAAGGGAATGTTGTTTTGGTGTTTGTTAGTGCCGTGTGCAACAGCTGTATAGTAGCGTGTGCAAAACAAAGTTAGCACGTGTAATATGCTAATATGCTGTGTCATAACAAATGTGGTTGGTGTAAGGTGGTCACCAGGTGCCTATAAACCCGCCTTCTGATAACACAATAAAAGGGATGCTTCGTCTTTGTTCGAGGCTCCCATCCCGAGGAAACCACGTGTACGTGTCTGTTCTTCAACACCCATGGGAGACCGCTGGGCGCGTGAAAACCCGCAGGATTGGCTCCTCAGAATTTCTTTCCAAGTCAAAGAAATAACTAGGATCACTCACAGGTTTGCTCTGATCAGACTCTCACTGCAAAGATATCATAAAAGAGTAATCTCCTGTGTGTATAAGAACTCTGGTGGAGCAGGTGGGGGGCTTCCTATATAAGCTGTAACTCCACACCTTTAAAGGGACACACTGGATTCTATTTCTTCTCTTAACTATTTTAGAAAGTTGCTTTTTAATGAATCTCTAGATGTTAAGAATCTTTGAAAAATAACTGTATTACACAAGGAGACTTTCCTGCATAAAAGAAACTCTAAATAAATTTAAGAATTAATAAGACTTTCTAGTGGGTATTCAGTGTCTGACTCCAATCATCTAGAATATATATGTGAATTTTGACTTTTGACCTTTTACATGTTTATTGTTATTATTGTTTCTCATGTTGTGAGCAGTGAAGAATCTGTTTGGGATTGTGACAGTATATAAATTATGATATACACACATGCCCGCATCATATATGTGATACATACAAAATTAATTAGGGATGTTGATACTAGGGCTCCTATGAAAGAACTATATACTTGATAGAGATTTTGCCATAGTACTTTAGTGCATGCCATCTTGTAGAACTCTTGTGCAATGAGCCTTCTTTGAGGTAGCATCCATATTTTGAACCTTTCTGACATTTTTTGAATATTAACCTTGATTTGCCTATTTAAAACTTTCTTCTTGACATAGGTCTTTTCTATATTAGTTGAATGACTGGTTGTGAAAGAGGGAGAAGTGATATAAGATCATGTTTGCTTAATTTCGCAAACGTTGACAAAACATCTTACTCTCATTATTGTGAGAACATACTTATGTAATCACCCTCTATTTCATGCATTGCTTTTGTTGCAAGCGGGTTATGATATCTCCCTGTTCAATTTCTTAATATTTTTTTTCAGAAACAAAACTTGTGCTTGTTTTCATATTTTCCATTCATCTTCAATAATTGAATAAACAGAAAAAAAGACAGACATGGTCTGAAAAAAGAGGCCATGCCTGTAAAAAGTGAATTTTGGATTAGAAAAGAAAGGCCATCCATAACATATTTGAAATTTATTTTAACTTAAATAATGCTGATTCTTTTTGCAGTCTAACTTTACTGTGGTTTGTTTGCTACTTTTTGCTGCTTTTTTAAGTATATACCACAAACAGCAAATCCATTTTATCTTACCTGTGGGTGTGCTACTACGAAATGAGGAGGAAGGGGTGATCGGAGGTGTGACAGGTGGAGTAAGGCTTCCACTGCTGTGACGTGGAGGAGTAGATACATTCCCACGGGACACTGAGCTTGATAAGGTCAAGGAGAGTTTAGGTTGGATTTTCTTCTTCAGAGATTCCTGTTCCCTACGAGCAGCATCAGTCATAAACCTATAAAAGTAGTGATACCAATATTACGGGGAAAAAACACTATGAACTGGCAACTGTAAACATTTGGTGCAAGTACATGGGAATACTCCTTATGCTATTCATTTCTTACCTCCCCTTGTTCCTGGTAAAACAAATATTGTCAAATGATGGACAGAAGGGAATAATTTTTTTTAGTAGTGCAAGATCTGGGGTTTTTTTTTTATTAATTTAGCGTTGATCCATTGATTGTGATAGGAATTAACTGACCAGCTTATTGCCTAAGCCTGACATTGTTGGCTGAAAGTGAGTGTTTGGGGCTAGTCACTTTCTCTTAGCTCACCTCAAAGGGTTATTTGTTGTGGAAAAAATAGGAGAAAGGAGTATTAGGTATGTTTACCACATTGAGTTATTTATAAAAAATAATGAAGATGGATAAAAAGTTGTTGTCAATACTTAATTTTATTGATTAAATTGACACACAGAAAGCTCCTCTCTGAGGGAGATGGATGATTAAGAAGTATGAAATATAAATAAATAAAAAATGTTTAAAGATTTTTAAGATTAGAACTCAAAATTTCCTGATTTCTAATGTAATGCTTTAACCACCAGGTAAACTGGCTTACCTACAGGAAGACATAATACTATGTCAAAATCTGTCTTCTAAAATTTTATTTTCTTTCAAAAAAGATTTCTCTTTTATACTCCATTCTTGGATAATTTCTTTAGAATGTGTTCAAAGGATAATTTTGCAATGAGCATATTTTAGGCTGCCAAGGTATGCATTTTTAAAAATTTTGAATCACTATAGAGCAGTGGCCTTCAACCTTTTGGACACCAGGGACTGGTTCCATGGAGAGAGGTTTTTCCATGGACCAGAGAAGGTATGATTTAGTGTGCTGCCTGCATCCCACAGATGGGTCTTCGCTTGTTTGCATGGACTGGTTTCTGGCATGCTGTGGACCAGTGCCGGTCCACAGACAGGGGATTGGAGACCTCTGCTCTAGAGGTCTTCTTGCTTGCATATGCTTCCTGGTCAATAAAAATACCCATGTGCATTACTGTGTTGATTTCCCTTGAAATTGAATTGAAATGTGGGAAGTCAGGAGGACTACTGAAGAAAGATAGAACACATACCCCACCAATATAGGCACATCATACTTAATTACATCACTGCACTTTCTCCTACAAATAAAGAGAAGATCAAGCCAGACATTCACAGTAAGAGGCATTATATGTTGGTGTATTTACCATATTAGTAATGTATTATATTCCGTGATTTACTGAAACTTCAAATTGCCTTTTACGAATTTGTTGGGTTAAGGCAGGGGTGTCAAACTCAATTTCATTAAGGGCCACATCAGATTGCGGTTGCCCTCGGGGGGTATGGACAGGGTGGGTGTGGCTTACTGGATGGGCATGGATGGGGTGAGTGTGGCCTACTTGGTGGGCATGACCAGCTTTACATTGTTCACGTCAAGGGTGCCTGTGGGGGCCTGGGCAGGAGTGGGACAGATCTGAGGGACTCTGGAGAAGGAGGTGGGACCAGGGTAAGTGCCAAGCCATGGTCCATTTCTTCATTCCTCACAAAGGGTGACACCTCTCCAGCATGCATCCAGGGGCCAGGGCTGATACAGCAGGAGCTGGTTCCTCGCTGTTTCTAGATGGCTTTGTGGAGCTAAGACTGAATGCGTTTCAGCATAGATGGCCATTTATTTATTTATTTATGAGACTTATATACTGCTTTAAGTGCAAGCACTCTCTAAGCGGTATACACCAGTAAGCAATGTATATATATATTTACATTGCTCCCAACAATCTGGGTCCTCATTTTACCTACCCCGGAAGGATGGAAGGCTGAGTCAACCTTGAGCCGGTGAGATTTGAACCGCTGACCTGCTGAACACAGTCAGCTAAAGTGGCCTGCAGTACTGCACTCTAACTGCTGCGCCACCTCGACTCACAAGATTGTACACTGGCTCCTGGCCCGCCTGGGCCAGGGCCAAGGCAGCAGGGGCCATTCCCTTGCTGTTTCTAGGATGGCTTCGCGGGCCACATGAAACCACTTAGTGGGCTGCATCCGGCCCCCAGGCTTTGTGTTTCACATGTCTGGGTTAAGGGTTCCTTTGCTTTTTAGTTCACATAAAAATTTCAAACTATATTTGGCAAAACTTGTCCTGCCCTGGGATGCTGTAGGCAATTGAAACCAGTTCAAGCTGCAGTTGCCCTCACTACACTGTATTGACTCTGCAATCTGCTGCTCCAGATGACCTTTGCCCTCGCCTTGCTCCCACTATGGATGAGGTATGTCTAGCCTTACTTGCTGGGCCAGGCTAGGCTTCAGTTGCAAAATCTCCTCCACCAAGAGCAGCCCCAGAGCTATAGTGCGCCAACATGATACTTTGCAAAGACTCCTGGGTGGCCCTGGGCTTCACATTCCCCCCTCAAAAGCTGACCAAAAGCAACCCTTTGCAAAAAGCTCCTGGGCAGGCCACCATGCACAAATATTTTAGAAATGGGTGTTTGGTGCACTACAGCTCTGTTTTTTTTGTTTTGTTTTTCAGTTGCTTTTTTGTAGCTGCTGTTTTTTTGCTCAGCAGCAGCAGGAGCAAGAAAAAGTGAAAGTCAGCTGGGGGAGTAGAGTACAGGGCAACAGGGGTCCAAAGTCATAGCTGGGAGGGAAGATAGGTGGGAGGAGTTGAAGCATCCCTGTGGTTGTAAGTGTGGATGTAAGTGTCCAAGTATTGATCATGTGACTGTGGAAAAACGCAGTGGCTATAACCTCAGGCACAGATCTCTTAGTTCAGTGCCTTTGCAGCTTTTAACATGCTGAATGAATGGTATTATAAGTCAAGGACTACCAGTTTAGATAATGTAGTTGTTAAATCATTCCTTAAGATAAAACCTATTTGGTTGCCAGGAGAATTATAGGCTCTCTTCCTAATAAAAAGCAAGTCATTTTGAGATCTCTGCTTTACTACTAAATTTCTCTTTTTTAATTTAAGCAAACTAGAACAATATTTTCAAACATGTCCTTTTCCAGAGATAACTACCATTTGTTTAGTTTTAGCAGTTAATTACCAGACTTGACATAAATTCCTGATAAATGTCAATTTCATATGGTTTACCGCATAGACCCAAATAAATGTCTTATGTTCTGTAATAGGAAAGCGTGCCCTTGCTAATTTTTCAAAAGCTTAATAAAGGCATAAAACCCACTGAGTACAATTTAATATCCCAATTATCATCTCAGAATTCACTTTCAAAGCTAACAGCTGGATTGTTAAAGCATTCATCAGCTTTGTTTTTGCTTTGGATCATTAATTAGCAAACCAGTGATCACTTGCTACTAACAATATATAGCTTATGGGTTACTGCTAAATTATAGGAAATAGTTTTATGGGATCATTTCATAATCCATTTTAAAATGGTTCAGATACCTTATTACACTATATAGCAATAAAAGAAAAATCTTCAAAATGTATAGTCCAGGTGACTAGGTTGCAGGGTATAATATTTCTTCAACAAAATACAATTATATCTGAAACATATTTTAAACATATCATTAATTGTTTAATTTAGATCAGACTACATAGCTCTTTTTAAGTGACATGATATCTAGGATTCAATCAGTGCATCACTAAAAACAAATACTGTAATTCTTACTCTTTTATTTTAGTTATGAGAAACCACCAAATTTTAGTCGATCTTTACATCATCTAGTAGATGATCAGATTTCTTCATAATTCATGTAAAAACAAGACCAGTTGGGGCAACTCTTAAGATCTTGTTTAGCAACAGAAATTTTGGCCTCAGTTGTAGTTATAAGTTGAAAACTACCTAATTTTAACAGAACAAAAAACACAATTGGAAGGGACCTTGGAGATCTTCTAGTCCAACCCCCTGCTCAGATAGGAAACCCTATACCATCTGAAAAAAAACTAGTGGATTACACAGTTCAAGGAGTGAGAAATGAAAAATGAATTGATTGTTTGAATTTTGATGTGGTAATACACCACATAATCTTCAGTAGAGACAAAATGAATAAATATATCTCACAAAGCATAAGAACAATCTACTGCAAAGTGATCTTCCACACATCTGAAAATTTTGTTCATTACATCCGATATGGCCAGGGATTAAGGGTTAGATTGGGTTAGAGAACAGTATGTCATCTTAAAAACTAAAGACTACTGTCCTACAATCTTTGGTTTTTGAAATTAATACAATATATTAAACCATACCTGTTGATATTTACTTAGATGTTTGTTGAAAATGTATAGTATTATGAGATGAAATTATTACATGATGAAAGTTCATGCAGTTATTATTGTATCTTTTTTCAGACAAGTCATTCAAAGATTCAAGGCAGCATACACAATACTTCTCCTTATTTTTATCCACAACAGATTGTGAGATGGATTGGGCTGAGAAAGAGGGATTTCCATTGACTTTCCATTGTTGAGAATGGACCAGAATTTGTGTTTCTGTGTCCCCAGTGCAACAACTGAATTATAGTTATATGTAAAAATGCATATACATAAATACCTATTTAACAGTAACATTTGAACAATGAATTGAAAAGGAAATAATGACAGATTTTCATACACTGACCCAGTGGGTTTCTGAAAATGTAGAACAATAAAAATAAGAAATAACATCAACTGCAAATGTTAAAACAATTTTATAAAGAGATCTGTTGATTCCCTTGAAGGGGTAAATTCTTCTCTTTTCTACTTCCTCTTCAGTCACTCAAGGCTGAGTGCAGAGAGAGTTCAGGAAAGACTGCAGATAGGAAAGCACATCCCTTCTGAATCAGAATGCTCTTTCTCTTGAATAGAGAAGAAAACTGTTTTTTCCCCCTCAATTTGTTGTATCAGCACTGTTGCAAAAAATAAAAATAAAAATTAATAATTCATTACTAGTAAATCAAACAAATTATAACTGCAAAAACAAATCAGGAGAAGAAATTCAACATACCATTTGCTAAAAGCTTAAAACAATCACAATACCTAAAAATGATAGAAAGAAAAAAAAATCAAGCAACATAGGAAAGTCTCTTAGAAATAAGTGGGGAAAATGCATGTGTTGGTATTTAATTAATTTCCTAACAAACAAAACACAACTGCTTTGAGGCTTCCATGCTTGTTACTCATACAAAACCATGAAACCATGTTATATGTACTTATTACTGAATTATATGCAACTTATGCAGGCTTTTACAAATACCCCATGCATTTGAATATTTTCGTTACAGTTTCAATGTACCAGGCTGAACTTAAAACAATTAAATGGCTTCTTTAATGGAGCGGGTGGCCTCCTCTTGCTATGTGAACTAGCTGTAGGCAATTAAAATAATGAGTTTGGGCTGAGTCATCTAATCTCATGCCTGGTGCAAGCCAGGAGATAAAGGACTTTTCCCCCACAATTCCTTGCCTGTTTACCAAACAAAACCCAGACTTGTTCTTTGCTCCCTTCCCCCCCTCCTTCAGGCAACTTTTGATGCAAAAGATGGTATTGCAGAGCCCTCTACAGGTTGCCATCAGGGCTTTGCTTCACAAAACGGGCATTTTACTGAAAATTGTATATATTTTCCAAACTCTGTTATGGCAACCGGGGATAAAGAAGCATTGCTCATGCATGCCAAGAAATATTACTTCGATTGAATGCACATTAAAATGGATCCGCTGATATTATTGCCATCTGTGGTAGCAATAAAACATATATTATAATTACTGCCAGAGAATTTTAGATGAGAAAAGCCAAACTATTTGACAAAAATGTTCTCAAAACATTCAGGAAAAATGTTTTCTTATGTAATATTCCTTTAAAAAACATGTTGCATACTTACACTATAACATGCTGCAGTCACATTAAAATTTGTATTAAAATATAATTAAATCTGAGAGTTTAATCAAACTGATATATTCAAAATATATAATGATTATCATTCTTTGATTATAACAGATTGTCACAATTTATTTACTGTAAATATCAGATTGCCACAAATTGCCACATGTATGTATGGATTTGTAAATACATTGACTAAAATCAAATTGCAGAATTAACAATATATTTTCCATTATTGATCAGTATAGCTTATAACAAAAAGTACAAAATAAATCTTAAAAACAGCTTATAGAGTGTTTCCAGTAAATGTGCTTCTATTTAAAAAATCCCTTTTCTATAGAACTATTTATGAGAAGTCTTCAGTGAAGTACATTTTACATCTAGATTGTGATCTCTTCCTTCTTACACAATCACTGGAAACACAATTCTCTCACAAACTGCTGAGCCAGTTTTAGACCACTTCCAAAAAGCAGCAAAAGTCCTACTTAAGAATTCAAACCATAAAGAACAGTAATCATGCTTAACAGAAAACCTGTCTAGAAAACAAGAATAAGAGAAATAAAAATGAAAAATATACAACGGATATTAGCCATCAGTGACTATGAAATGATCATAAAAGATAACATACATTAAAAATATCAGATAATAATACCCCTGGAATCAAAATATCAAATAATGAATTAGGGGATCTGGGAAAATCCGTATCTCCAAGAAAAACAGGATCCAAATGTGTAAATAGTTTTTCTGTTGATGTTCACTGGAAGGAAACTAGTATATATCACAATGTCAAATGGACACAGAATATATGCAGGAATGCCATAGTAATATTTAAAGTTACTCCCTATCCTCTCTAACTCATATCCTTCCTTTGGAACAGGAACTGAGACCGCATTGGCATAAGAGCAAAACTCAAACAATATGCTTACCATGTTGAGAAAAAGGTAATGAGAATTTAGAGTAAAATTAAGTTTGCATATACTTTGCAATGGAATGGAAAATTAACTCCAGTGTCCACATGATTTCATATAAAAGTGAGTTGCCACAAATAGCAAAATCATAAAATGTTAAATTAGCTTGGTTAAGTAGCTAATATAACAAATAAGCAAGTGGTAGATTCCTCAGAACTCTTTTAGCAAAGATTGGAAGAAAAGCTAATGGAAGACAACCTTACAAGCTAAACCAACCACATAACATTGGGCTATGAATGGGAATGGATCACAATCACTTTACAAAATTCATCCCACTGATTATTAAAGACAATTACAAGCCATCCAAGTTTTCAAAGTGACTGAACAAAAGTTCTATAAATGATTTCAGGCTAATTACAGCTGCATTTTTTTAAAGCACCCTGAATATTTTCTTCATGAAATTGAGATATATTGTCCTTTTTATCTTTGCAATATCTAATGAGAGAACAATTAATAAATAGAGAGAAATTCTACTCAATGCCATAAATTATAAAAAGATATGGAGCTGCAGAATATATCAGGTTGAAGTACTATGCCAAAATAGCTCATATGAATGAAATCCCATCTATAACATAGGGTAGCCCACTTTATGATGAAAAATTCACATATTGGAGATAGGTATAACATTAAAAAGAAATTTCTAACTCAGAAGGCCTGGCAGGTTCATGGCAATATTGTCAAAGCTTGGCCAAGCAACTTGAGTAATGTTATTTAACTGCAAGTTAAATTATTTATTTAGCCTGGATTATTATGCCAATTAATATATTTTTATTTTTTCACATGAAACTGATTTTACTTTAAAACTTGTTAAGAATAACTGAAAATCATGGTAGCAAAAATGTTTATTCATAATGGAGTCTGCAAATTAAATGAACCAATAAAATGTGACAGTCAGTATCAAAATCTACAAAAGTTTATTTTGATACAATTTTGTTATGGCCACTTTGGCATCCAATGGATGTAGTCAATTTGTAGAGATAAAAATATTCCTTGTTCTACTGGATCACAGCTGATGTCATGATATTTAATTCTGCACATATAACATGGTGCACCAAGTTGACTAATTAGGACAGTGAAACTCTAATTATAGCTGCCATGAAGATGATCACATAAAGTAAATGCAGTATGATGCAGTCAATATTTGATTTCCTCCATTACATTATTAATCTCTCTCCAGAAACCATGCATGCAAGGACAAATCCACATATGAACTCATATTTTGTGAAATATTTCCTTTAATAATATTGCAGAAGCATGGAAATATGGAATTATATTCTTATATTTTATTATTGCACTTCATGTGTCCTGTCAGT